>NC_141764.1:15348756-15954470 GCF_982258835.1 Parasteatoda tepidariorum | reverse complement strand
AATATTGAAAAAAAAAAAACTTCTGAAAATTCTTGAAATGCCTGGCCACTTTTAAGAACTTAATGATTTTCACATTAGAAATATATTTTTTAAGCAATACTAGGATACAAAGCCGATTTGGTAATTTTGCCACACAAATATGTGCTTAGTACTATGATATAAAATATAACAAGCGCTATTAGGTGCATTAAAGCTGACATGCGCTTTTTTTTGGAATCGATTAAAGAAAGAATATTGCTCTTTTTATTAAGAAAAAGAAAATATGGTTAAAACTACAAAAATATGGTAAGATTTATCTTGTTTTTGCCTGTTTGGGAATGAACATCCAAGAAGAACGGTAATTTTCACCGAAGTACTTTGGTAATGACTTTTGATAAAATTAACAATAAAATATAGTTTTAATACCGTGCTGTTCTGTATTAAATGACGTAAAATTAGGGAATATGCATTTCATAATCTCTGATTTATTTAGAGATTATGACTTATTAACCTTGTTTTTTTTTATCGGTTAGTTTTCTTTATTTCTTTGTAAGCTATAAACTAACATCTACCAGTTTTAAAACTTTAAAAATATTACGTATGTGAAAAAGCAAAAGCATGGACACGGCTAAACTAAATAAGTAGCTCAAGTATCAGGGCTGTTCCAACATCCTAAAGAATAGAGGTAGCTGGCTCTAATTTCACCACAATTCTGGAAGCATTCATATTTATTTACTGTTGCACCCACAGAAACAGGCTTGTGCCCTAATCACAAAGTTCGACTTATTCGCCTCAATATTACATATAGCATGAACTAGAGGAAAACTTCACTAACAAATATCAAGAGGTTCGAACCCACTATCTCCACACTACGATCGATGCATCTTTGTAATGTCTTACTCATAATTCTGTTCTCTGTTTTGGAGATTGAAATGAGTTTGATGGAAAAATATTATAAGAGAATAGATAATTAACCGTCGTCTAACTTCTATCAGTCATTTAAATGAACCAAAATTTTAAATAAACCATTAAAGTATAAACAGTCTATTACTACTCTATTTGGTGAAAGGCGTAAACATAAAAAAGTTGAAATTACGAAATAAATTGTAAAATGATTGACAGTTCTGACGAACTTATTGGTAATTTTATCATGATACCTTAGAGCAGTGATACCCATTTATTTTTTTTAAGCTACGGAACCCTTAAATATTCAACCTACTTTCGGCAAAACCCCAACATAATAAATAAAATTAAGGCAATTTACTAACGTTATAACCTATTAAAACTTTATTTCAAAATATTTAATTAGAGGAAGGAAGACTTTCCATCATTTTATCATTAATAATCCTAAATTAGGCTTTACAATCCTAATAATCCTTAATAATCCTAAATTAGACTGTTAAATTTGCAGTCTTTGTTCTGTATCTAGTTTAGTTATTAATTTGTTTTTGGTTTATATAAATGAATGAATAAAATAAGCCTATTACCGTATATTTTGGTTTCATAGCCAAAACTATTTTTTTGTCGACTCACATATAGCAGCTCTGCAGCAAATTTAAAATATCATTGAAATTAACGATTGTGATGGCATATATTTTTGAATTTTTCTAGCAGTTAAAATTCTCACATCATACTTACTAGATTTTTCTTTATTAACTTTCTTAATGGTTCAAATTATTTCAAATTGAATTTTTAAAATCACATTTTGCTACCAGTTTAAATACCTAGCGAATTTATCTGGCTTAAAACAAGAGATATTGGCAGGTCCGGATAATGCATTATGCTTTCTACATTGGTAATATGACTTTTTTAAATTTTTTTTTATTCATGTACTTTGACTTCAAATTTAAGTTGGAGAAAATTAATTATTGGGAACCTAAAAATTCTCTAAACTGAAATATTAAAAAAGAAGTATAATTACCCGAAAACCTGAAAATGTGAAGAATAAACATGATCTCTGGGCAGAAATTACAGAGTCAGTTAGCAGCATAAATTTGTCTGCGACCTTAACGCAGTCTGACAAAGATTATATTATTAAAATTAGGCTTAATATAACATGTGTACAAAAAAAAAATCAGCACACAAAGTTATACGCAAAAAATGTTGCTATGAATATATTTTAATTAAAGAATTTTGCGCCTTTAAATAAATAAAATAACTGAGATTTAAAAACAGGAATGAGTCCCAATACAGCTTATAAACAAGCAACTAGAGTTTTTGTAAATTAATAATTTAATTTAAATGAATAATAATTTAATTTTTGGAATGAATAAGTTTTTCTTGTTCCTCAAATATTAACATCGTAGAAAATTATTTGGAATTTCAGAAAAGTCATACTTTTTCCTTCGATTATATATCTCAAGATAGTCAAGCGAATTTTGTTAAGAACCTTAAACAAAAAGTAGTCGAGAAAGTAAAAAAAAATTTTTTTTTTTCGTTATCTCCTCTCAGTATTTTTTAAAACTGAAGGGAAAAATAATCTGCAGAGCCTGCTGCTTGATGTGTGTGTGTGTCTATATATATATATATATATATATATATATATATATATATATATATATATATATATATATATATATATATATATATTATATATATATATTATATATATATATATATATTATATATATATATTATATATATATATATATATTATATATATATATATATATTATATATATATATATATATTATATATATTATATATATATATTCCAAATTTTTGAGAAATTTTTTTTTTATACATTTCATAGTACCATCTGAGGCATTTCTTTTTTTCTCCAGATTAAGAAATGTTCTTTACGGTTAGAACAGTTTTGAAAGTTTTGCAGAGAAGCAACACTGATAGAAAGAAAAATGCTTTAGAAATTTTCATAAAAATTAAGCCAATATTCCCAATTTCCCGTCACAATGACGTTTCGTATAGTATAAAAAGTATTTCCAAGTGTACCGAAGTGAATTATGTTAATTATTATCAAATTAGTTCTCATTACATAATTGGTTTCTGCCACCACACCTATACAAATACATTACGACACAAAAATAACTAACATACAAATAGGTAGTGATGTAAACATATTGGGTGGATCATTTATTTTTTTGTTCTTGTTGTTGGGCGTATCATTTTTCTTCTTCTTTTTGTTCATGATGCCACTGTCCCATTCATTTATAATTTCCAATCACAATAAAAGCAATGATGGCCTTATGAGAAGAAGAAAAAAAAATCGGTCTATGCTGTCAGCAGCAGTTATAGTGTAACCATTTTTTGTCCCATCACTTCACCATATTCCATCCTTCCAGCAGAGCATGATGGTCGGAGTATCTTTTGATGCTGTCAAAATGGTGGCTCAAGATAAATGGTTCACCACCACAATCCCCTCGACAGCTGTAAAACTGTCAGTGGTCTCGGAGACCGCCGAGGCATTCAGTGGGTTTTAGCACCGTTGACGATGGCGGTTTTATGGACCATTACTGGGCTCTATTTTCGCAGTTCATAATTGAAATTGAATCAGGAAAATATTGGTCGGAAGCTATGGGTAATTTTGTGTTTGTGGATTAGTACTCAATGAATCGCGGTAATTGGGGTATTTTCTAATTCATAATGATGGGACAATACGAAATCATTGTGCATCTACTCTATTTAAATGCACACGTCGTTGTAATTGGGGGTATTTTCTAGCAGAAGAGAGAAAAAAATTACCGAAAAAAAAAAACGCTCCAAAAAAACGGAGAAAAGTACCCAAGAATCCTAATGTGGTCCTTCGTTAATAACTATGAATTTAGCATCCAATTCAATTCAGGCCATTGAGCCAGAATTTAAGGCAATTAAATATTCATTCAGATGAAAATATAGGTATTTTTTGTACATAAAAATAAATAATATACAAGGATTAATGAACACAAAGGTACTTCAAAAATTGATATTATTAATTAAAATTATTAAGAATATTAAGCAACTCCAAAATTTTTCTTAATTTCAATAGTTAAAATTCTTAATATTGTGATTTAATTCTCTGATATCACAATAAGATATATTATTATATCTCTTATATTTATATGACTTTCTTGTGTCGCACCATCAACTCGTTATAAATGATTTTTTTTTCTGAAGAAAGTCAAATCGCACTGCCTTACCACAGAAGGACCGGGAGACGTATTGGTATTGGGCGAAATCCTTATTGCTTGTTAACGCATGAATCTTTAGTAAACGCATAATACGCTACTCTAAGCCATGATATCTCAGGGGATAGAGCATTCGCCTTCCAATAGGTGATCTGGGTTCGAATCACAGCTGTGGCTAATCCATACAGGCTCGATGCTGGTCGACTCACACAGACCACATTGCTGACGTAAAATATCCTCAGTGGTAGACGGATCATGGATTAGTGTTACCGTGGTTTTCCTCTTCAAGAAACGCAAATGAGTGTTAATTCAGTCCTCTACGAAGGCAATCGGTTTCTTCAATCTTTACGACGGTTATAAAATAAGCTGGACTAAGAATGTAATAGAGCCTTGGGATAAGTTTTCTGTATTATCTCATGACAGTAGGAATCTTTGAATTTGAATTAAACTTTTCATGAAACAAAAAGAGCCGCATGTTACTTTGCATAAAATAAAAGTATTCAGTTGTGACTTTGAATTAAACAAAAGTTATGATAAAAAATATTATAAAATTTTAAAAATCAACAACAAAATTGCGCAAAATTATAAAATTTTCTTAATTTAGTTTTAAAAGTTTTTTGTTACATTTATTTTACATTTTTTTAAAGGTGATTCTAGTATCTAAAGTATTTATATCACGCCCCTACTCTATCAGTAAAAATAAGCAACTCCTTTTTAGAAGCTCATGTAATATTTGAATGGCTCTTCTGTTTCGACAGATTTTGATATTTAATTTTCAAAATATCTGGGATATCAGTAACATGTAAAATATGGTCTCTATAATTTAGACAATTCGCAGTCTCGAAAATTTTGAGTCTTGAATGTTAATTTCTCTTTTTGCGTATTTCACTGCCCCAGAAAAAGTCGTATTTATAATTTTTTATTTCTCAGTAACTATTAGTCTGACTTCTTTCAATCAAGCGTGAAAAATTAAGGCTCAAAAATCTAATTAAAAAAAAACTATATTTATTAGGCGGAATTACATTTTTATGTCTATTTTCAAAATTTAAAATATTGTGTACTAATTAACTAGCATATCAAAGGTTAGTCTGTTAAAACATTAAGATTTAGTCTTAATAATTTACCGAGTGTTGAAATTGAAGATCCAATTATTATAAAAAGATATTTATCGAAATATCTAACAAGCTTTTTCTATATTTCTATCTATAAGTAGACAGTAAGAATTTCTTTCATTCGAATGACTTCCATAGACTGTCACAATATGGAATGAAACAGAGAATTTTTTAGTCGGTGATATAAAATTTCCTTACTTTCTTATTCTGTAACAAGTAGGACGTATTTCTTAACAGGAACTATGTCTTTTTTTTCCCGTGACAAGTTTTCTACAACTTGGCTTGCATAAGTCAACTTCAAAATAGTTCCGAAACTGTGGTTTACTTTTGTAATCTATCTTGTCTCACTCCTTTCTATTATTGCTTAATAGGATGATATACAACATGAAAAACTTTTCTTCGCAAATTCTCTTTCACTCTATAACTAATTTAAGATATAGAAAAAGTGAATTCAGACAAACCTGGAGTAGTTTTTTGACCCTTATAAATTGCTGAAGAAAAAAAAATTAAAGTATCAAATTGTAAACAAATTGTTAATAGAGAACTTCTCCATTGCGTAATTCTAAGTTATCTTAAAATATATATATATTTTTTTTCAGTTTGATATTTTAAATTTTTTTTTTCAGTATTTGAAATTTCACTGCTTCCTTAAGGTTGGCCTGAGCTCTTTTTTTCTACACTTTAAATTTTAATTAGTTATGATGGTAAACGTGAATTTGCGACATAAAGTTTCTCTCTTGGTAAGACATTTTAAGTTAGCGTATATTTTTATGACAGCGCATAAAAATCCGATAGTTAGGACAAAAGTTATTCAGTTTTTTGTTTGCATTTTTCTGTTCTTTATTTATTGTTATTTTTTTTATCAAAGGCTAAAATAATCCTTATGATTTTTATTTTATATTTTAGGTGTGAATGGAGTATATCCAGGCCTTGAACCAAAACGACAACGAACTGCCTACACAAGACACCAAATTCTAGAACTCGAAAAAGAGTTCCATTTCAACCGCTACCTGACGCGGAGGAGACGAATCGAAATCGCCCATTCCCTCTGCCTTTCAGAAAGACAAATCAAGATTTGGTTTCAAAATAGGCGGATGAAGTGGAAGAAAGACAATAAGCTACCAAATACAAAGAACGTGAAGAAGAAACAGCAACCCAGTGCTAACAACCCAAACAGCAATAACACCACCAATAACACTGTGAATAACACCAACTCCAATACAGGCAAAACGCCGACACAGCAACAGGCACCACCACAACCAGCTTTAATGCCTATACAGAACCGCTCATACACATTACCGTGTGAACCCAAAGATGAATATGGTCTGACAGAACTGTGACATGTTCCTCTGTAATGCCAAAATATTGTATATTAATATATTTGCAATATGGACAAAGATAGAACTTGTAAAGCGTTTTAATGAAGCTAAATTGGTACTTCTGAAAATTACTCTTCGACTTCGAATGTCTTTGAATGATTTGCTTCCTTTTACTTCATGTACAACGAAATGATTTGGGCCTGTTGTGCAGTTTTGATTTGATTTAGTCTAAAATATGATGATTATTTAAATTTTTATCGATGGTAATCATCTGGAACGACATGTTAAAGTTCATGTTGTTGAGGAAGTTTAAATGTAATTTGGTCCAAAATTTCGTGATATTTTAAGCTTATTTTCTTTAACTACCCATTGAAAAGACTTAGATGTAGTTCAGTTTATCTGGAACAAGAAAACATCTAATTTATTATGAGAACTTGTCAGATTACACTGATTAATTTCAGATATTATTCAAAATCTTTTACCAATCAGGTATATATCAACAAACAGGTAGTCAGCAAATGTAAGCAATTTATATATTTTTATATTTCCTGATTCATATAGTTTTAAATTTAAAATATTATGTAAATTCACATATAATTTAAATGTGACTAAGTTTTTAGAGATATTTGAAATATTATATAATTAATAGTAAGCATAATTATACTAAACTACTATAGCAGGCTAACTATTAACTACTATAGTAGGTTAACTATTAACTACGATAGTAGGCTGACTATTATAAAAAACCATTAAAAGACTGCAATAATTGTGTAATTCAAGAACAGATAGAAAAATATCTATCGGAATTTAAAAGCCAGTTGACATCTTTATTCAAATTAGAAATAAAGATGAAAAGTACCTTTATTCGGTACTTTTCTTTTTCTAACTGACCAGACCTCCAACTAAAATCAAAGTCCTTTTTTTTTCTTTCCTTTTTGGAAAGATTATTTTTGTTTTTTTCTCTTTATTTTCTGTTTCTTGAATTATCGTAAACTGTTGAACTCAAAATTATAGATAACTTTTATCAGACTACTAGCATAATTAATGTATCATAAAATATATGACACATCGCCTAAAACTGCACTTTTATACAATGCCTGTGATAAAAATAAATTATTAATAATAAATGTGATTAACTCATGTCCAATGGCTTGTAAACCTTACAACATCGCAATCGATTTATCTTTTTCAGATTATGACAAATCTTTGAACACAATACATGACCATGTATTTAAAATCATTTCAAAATAAGAGATAATTATTGAATTTTTTTTTTTTTTTTTTTTTTTTTTTTAATGGCGGGCACTTGGAACTATTGTCCATTGGCCACAGAAAGTGCCAGAACTGCTAATTCTCTTTTCGTTACCCAGTGGGCACCTGTGGCGAAGCCACGGCGGTGGAACAGCATCGCCCACGTCACACTACCGCAACCCGTTTATAGGGCGGGTCACATTCACACACAAAGGAGAAAGGACATAGAACACAGATAGAGGGAAAGAAACATCCATGCCTTGCCCGGGATTCGAACCCAGAACCTTTCTGATGCAAGGACAGTTCCCTGCCCCCTACACAGACTGGTCGGCTTATTGAAAAAAAAAATAGAGGAAAATATTACATCGTTCTGTAAGAATTGACTGTGCTCTTCAGATTTGAACTTGATAGATTATGAATGAAAGGAAGCAAATTGTCATAAAAAAAGATATTAATTTGAAATTGAAGAAAAAAGAGTAATTTTCTATTTTTGGAGGAATACTGACCACAAAGAGGCAGTGTATTTTAAGGAATATATTTACTGTGAGAGTTCCTGAATTCTTGGGAATACTGTGAATCAGAAACAGAAGCATTTCTACAGACGTTATACAACATTTGTCATAAATCATGAACAGTTAAAACTTGATAAGTGTTTTTGAAGTTCACTTTGTAAGCATGGGAATCACACAATCATTAGAAAGACTGCATTTCAAGAATTTATCGCAATTTATAAGAATAATAGTCTATAGAATATGATATCAACTTATTATTTGGTAAGTGTTGCAAAAATGCCTGATAATGTTGCATAACCTGTTAGTGTTGCATAAACAATAAGCAATATTTTTAAATTTAAATACTGTCAGGCAATCACGAGGTAAACTCTCAGTGATCAGTGAGTGGTTGCTTTCAGTTAGGTCGGTAGTTCATCTCATGATTGCTAGATAGTAGTCATATCAATTTTATCACAACGCTCGCAATTTAAAAAAAAAAAAAAAAATCTATTGCTATTTAGTTGATATCATCGAAGAAAAAAAATATGTCTTTAAAAATCTTGGAAAATGAAAGGAACGTAGTTAATAAACATTACATAAAAATTATTTCTTCCATGATACAGGTTTTCTGCCTTTAATATATATTTTTAGAATCTTTAAAAAAACGATGCTTTAAAATAAAATCCACATTGTGGGTTGCAAATGGATTTTTAAGCGTGCTGAACCACCATTAAGAAATCGGAGATTAGAAATATTATATGATTTGTTTGCTTGGTGGAGTGTGAGGTTGCTTCTAAAAATCAATTTTCACCTTTCTATAATCACCAATTATTTCTGGCAATCAAACAGATTTTGCTGCTTTTAATCTCGTTTTTTACCATTACTGATTCGTCAGGTTTTGGAAAAGTTTTTATTTTTCGTAGATTAAATAATATTTTGCGGACTCTACCATGAGTATTTTTTTTTTTTTTTACCTTATCTTTGCAAAAGTTTCTGAAAATATACATTAAAGGTGGTTATTAAAGAAACACCTTGTACTTTCATTTTTTAAGAAATGGTACACAAATTAAAAAATAAAAGTTTTGTAAACTTTTTTAATATAAATAAAATAAAGCTTCGTTTATAGAAAGCAATTAAACTCCCGATAATAACATTTTTAAAATTTCTATCAACGATGAAATTTTTCAATTTAGAAAACACTAGAACACTTTAGAAGCAAAGCGTTGAACCATCTAATTTGATGTTGTGATAAATGTTAGATATTTCAAACAGGGTAAAATTCAGATCATTTGTTTAATATATCTTTTTTATTTTATTGAAAACGTTAATATTTTTTACTTATTTAAAAATTTAAAAATATATTCTTTTGATTCATAAGAAGCTTTCATAATTAAACATATAATTAATTAAATGAATAGAAAATATAAATACTTGTATTTCATACATTGCACGATTATTGCCGTTAGTTTAACCTAAAATATACATATTTCTCTTATATATTTTGTTGAAACAGTTAACTATTTGTTATTAGTTCTTGCATATCTTCATACAATTTTGATAACCTAATTATTTGAAATAATTCTTCAAACCGTAAAATCACATTTTAAAAGGTATTGTCTACGCACATATCCTCCATAAAATCCATACCCGAATTATATACATATTCAGGGATATCTTAATGGAGTACATAGCTTTAAGATATCTGGCTCCGAATTAAAAAATATGCCAACAGATATATTTTTGAACCGTATATTCAATGTAGTTCCATTTATTGAAAAGTTTATAATTTTTATATTTTATTAGAGATTTTAATATGTTTATAATATTTTTTAAAAATTATCTATTCATATAGATATTGTGCCATTATTTGTTCTTAAAATTTATTTTGAAATTAAGATGTATGATTTAATTGTTATTACTGAAACTATGCGTAAGTAGTAGTGTGTAATCAATTAAAATGAAACAGGGTGCGCGAAAGACGCAATTCACGAGCATAGTGAATTGCGAGAAATGTTTTTTAAAAAAAATTATATATATTTTTCTTAATTTTTATTAAGGTATAAAACAGGCTTTTATTTTTTAATACTTTGTTTCAGTTTAATCTTTTTGTTTTATAAAGTGATTTATCTAAAATTAACATTTATATGAGGAAAAAATTAAATGCATTTTATAATAAAGGTAGAATAAATCATCTGTCACAAAGTTTAGCTTTAATAAAATGGAAAAAATTCTGAAAAAATTTCTCCGAAACAAATGAATTTCTTTTTTAATCCTAAAACGATTAAAATAAAAAAAATAGTAATAAAAGAATAAATAAAATTTTTTTTTTATAACACCGTTTTTATATCTTTTCCGACAATACGATATAACATGAAATCGTATGTAATGGCCATATTATTTATACCGAATATTTTCATGATTAAATGGAGATATTGCATAATTGATTATATACTACTATTAATAAGTAATATAACATGGTATCATTCATTTTTGACGCTTGTTGAAATTATTCGAATGTTTTGTAAATTTTATTCAATATTTTTTTTAAATAAGTGTGTAAAAAAGGAAAAGAATTTTAAGAAAAGTCTTTTTCATCACGTTTATTCTTTCAGTTTATAAAATCTAAAAAAATAAATTAAAAAAAAAATTAGCAAATGAACAATAAAATAGACTGTTTTCTACCAAAAAACTAAGTTCCATTACCGACAGAAGTTACGTGACACTTCTATTTGCCGCCCCTGTTTAAACCTGTCATAATCAACTACAGCAACCTTGTCCAGAGCAATAGTGACACCGTTGTGACCAGCAAGAACTTGACTTATACTTCAAATACCAATGAACGAAAATTGGATTTGAATGGAATAAAACTTCTTTTTGTAGAAAAACAATTCCACATTTCACAATACTATTAATGATTAATAGTACTGATAAGAACTGCATTAACTAACACTGATTCATCCTAGCGATCAGTTCTACCGAATTATTAACATCCATAAGACGTCCAATGCACATTGTCCAGAATAGTTTATATCATTGTCCGAATTTCTTTCTGAACTTGTCCAGTAAAGATTTCTGATTGTATAGAGTAGATTATGTCTGCAACGGAGTTTCGTTTCTTCGTGTATGTATTGTATATGTAATTGTAAATATAGATAGCGGCATTAGAATTACATTATTAATATTTTGATTAATTATTATGATTAAAAATTATAATTATTAATGGATAATTATTATAGTTTTTGATTATAATTGATGTATTATTGTACAGCATTGTATTTATTGATTAGATATTGTGTGCCGCGGTTGTATAGTGAATGTACAGTTATATTTATCAAAAATGTACGTGTGTATATGTCTGTTTCCTCCTGCAATTATGATACATTCCCAGTGATGCTTTTCATTTTGTTTTGATTTTTGTAAAAAGTACTGATTAAAAACTGAATTTAATTTGGTTGTTTTTTGGCCTTTTTTTTCTAAGATTTATTTTCTCCTTTAATTTGGAGAAATAACTCGGGGTGATAATAAGTAACAAGAGTAGACAAATTTGGGGGGGGGGGAAGAGTTCAAAACGAATACATACAATTCTGCGGAAAATATGCAAATTCATTGACGCATAATAACTGATCTTAATTCAAAGGCGACATACTTTTGTGACTTTTTTCGATATACAAATAAAATCTAGTAAAATAAAAGCAAAGCATTTAATTTATTATTGAACAAAAATTTATATTTACCAAACTTATATTTTCCTGAACCAGCGATTTTTATTTATTTTATGATATTTTATATTTAAAAAAAATTAAAAGCAACTTCCTACATTAAGACTTACTATTCGGGTCTATACACTGCCTAGAATATTTCTAAATATTTTTTATGTTTCTTAAGAAGTAATGCATTTAAGAACTTGCAAATTTTGCCTAAACATTTATGTGTAAAAGATATGAAGTAAATTTACACTCATGGAAGAAAAAACTTTTGATTGATTTTTTTAATTTTCTTTTAATAATAGATTGTAGGCAATGAGGGAACTTTGAACTGTAATCTGATCAAGCTTTTAAATTAAATCAATTTAAACTTTATTTCTTAATTAGAAACAGAGGTAAAAATATTTTCACCTGAACTTATGTATCGTAATAATTTTTTTAAGCATATAAAGACCATCATTACTCTTTAAATAATACAATATGTATTTTTATAATCTTTATTAAAAATGAATCTTTATTAATCACATGAAAGAAAAATTAAATCTTGAAGTCTTAAATCTTGATTTCTATTAAGAAGAAGAATTTTGTCAAATAAAGGTATTAAATATGGCAAATTTTACTTGGCTTGACAATAAAAATTACTTAATTATCTTTATTTTGAAAATGTATAATATGACTTCCTTTTTGACTAGAATTTCAAGCGTATTTGACCAGAACCGTGTTTCAAAATGCTAGTATAAAGATTCATACAATATTACTTATCAAAATTTCATATTTTCAAGCATAATGCTGTTCAAAACTTGTGTATTTATTTATACAAAGAAACACATAAACTTTGAAAGAAACATTAGGAATATAATTTTAGCTCTCATGCATTGAATTTTAAGTAGATACTAGTTGTACAACTAAGGTACTGATTTATGGGGGCATGTAATCAAAGCGCCAACCGTTAGTAGTAGACAAAACTCATACTTAAAAAAAAATAGTTTTAAAATTTTTACTTTAAGAAAAATTTGCAAATGTCAGCAATAGAAATCTTTTTATTTAATTTTTCAACCAGCATTGTAAAAAGTATTGCGTGTCCAAATACTCTAGTGCCCATGACAGCAAGATCCGAAAATCAATTTCTGAGAATACTTTATTTAACGTAAAAAGGACATCAAAATGATAAGTTTAACAAAATTAATGCTTATTAAAACAAATCATTTTTTTCTTCCGATTCATAGCTTATGTACAAAGCACTTTTACATAATATCCCATCTTAATCGAATTACAATAAGTCCTACTGTGAATTTGTTATAATTTGAATAAATATTTTGCCAAATTCTTCGCAATAGTCTCCACTGGTCCCTAAGTGATGTGTAAATAAATGTGATAGTTTTTTAATATTATTATTAAATACTGTTACTAACACTTAGAGTTTTAATAAAATAATGACGAATTATTATTTTGAGGCTTAATTATATTTTTATTTTGTCAAAAATCTTCTATAGTTTGGATTTTTCTACTTATTTTGTAACTAAAAATAAAAAAAAGAATTCCCCAAAATCATATATTATTAGTGTAAATGTCTTGTATGTAACGTTATCCTGTTTTTTATTTATTATATCAAAATATTGTGATCAGTGTAATATTTTACGATTGTATAAACTTATTAAAAATATGTATTCTCCGTTTCATTTGAAATTTGATTCCCCAAACAATTTGCGATTTTACATAGCAGAAACATATTGAAGAATTAAGTTTTAAAAACTTATTTTAAAAGAAATAAAATAATGGTTGCTTAAATATAACTTTTTATCTTCATTATTTCTTAGTTCTTCAGAAAGTTTTCACAATTTAATTGAATAGTTCAAAATCATCAGTAATTTATTAAAAAATTTTGAAATTTTCAACTACATTAGTCGAAAAGTTAAAAAAGCTCCTTATAAAGAGGGTGACGGAAATTCTTCTACTATGTTATGTAAATAGTTCTACGGTAATTTTTCTACTGTGGATTTTGTAACACAAAAGTAACTTTTTTATAATTTCTCCGATCCCATTAAGAGGGAAATCAATAACAATTTTTCTACCAAAAAAAATTTTAAAATTTTCCTTTTATGGTATTTAGATTTCTCCTCAAAGTAACACAGATTCGTCCCCTTCTTTTGTAAGTAAAAATTAACCTCAGAACCATTCCTTTCAGATGCAACTAAGAAACTGAAAAATTTCCTAAATCTTAAAGTCATATAAATTTTGTCAATCTAGGAGTTTTCTAAAATTCAGTTTTTAATAACACCCTAAACATAAGAAAATGTAAATTTAAAGTTATCATTTGCTCTAATTTTTTTTTCTTTATATTTTATGCATGTTAATTTTAACTTGTTTGAATTATGATACTTTGTACCACCAAATACTTTTTTTCTTAAAACTGCAGTTTTCTGCAATAACAATTTCATTAAAAAATAGAAAAATTAAAATTCCACACGTCTTAAAAATTTTATTACTATAAATACATCGGAAAGAACAAAACACAACGTAGATTTAACGACAAAATCAGCATAAAAATCAATCAAGTAAATTGCACAAATTTAATTATTTCGTGTTACACCATTAGAACAAATCATTATCTTTCATATTAAATTAAAATATAATAATGACTATAAGAAAATTATCAATTCATCATCCAATTTTAATATTTTCGTTGCCTACAGTAATACCTTGCCTCTCGTTAAATTTCACTAGTCAACAAATAAAATAATTACCAGAGAATTTTATAAATTATCGTTTGCAAGGTTGCTCGTTGCCAATCCACCTAGAAATTATTTAATTAAGGCGGAGGAACATTTAAATTGTATCCGTTTTGCGTACAATTCATTTTTCAATTTTGACATACAAAATGGCGCGCGAGTTTCTTTTATTTTTTTCCCTTCCCCATGTTGGCGATTATCAGTAAATAACGTTTCGGCTCACACATTAAGGTGATGAGCGGTTATCAATCAAGCCGAAAAGGATAACAAATTGCATTTGGTCGTGTGTAGCATTGACCTAGTAGTGAGAAAAGTAAACGATCCTTTGCGTACTTTTCCACCATTCAAAATGCTCGCCGTGATCCTCGCCATTTATCGCCAATATTTTCATGTCATGTCTTTGTGATATAATTCATTCTAATTGCGTGCGTTTTGTAAATCAAATAATGATTTGACATTGATACTAATTTCCTTAGTAATAATTGGATATTTTTTTTAGCCTCAAACGAAGTTGCTTTTGCGTATTAGAAATGTGCTATCACAAATGCAACTGACCGCGCCTTATTTTTAATTTAGCATAAACTGTCGAGCGAGTGTTTGTTAAAGTAATATAGCGTTAATAAAATATCTGTGTTCGATACACAGCAACTTAGAGCCAAGATTTAATCCGAAAAATATCTTGAAGTTAAATGTGGAATAATTACAGCTTCGCAAAAGCTCCGCCCTTCTAGGTTTTTTTTAGCGAATAGAAACTAATAATGTTATCTTCAACTTTCATTTGACAAATAAAATGTCACCTAGATTTCGAATGAGCTTTCCAATGAAACTAATAAATTAATTTTGACTGCATTTATCACAATCAAATATATGTTTAAAATGCTGTAAAATTCATTAATAAATTATTTATGTGGTTTGCACCACCAATCATTAAATTCAATGCAGCACTGTTTTTTTCTCATCGTAATAATGCAAAATATGGTACTTGCAATATACACGTAGCTTTTGCTAGTAAAAATGTTTTTTTTAAATTTCTGTATGATACATTTCGTATCAAACATTGGTCATTAAATGGGATAAAAATATGTTCGTAACACATTCAAAAAAATAATATGAATTTTAAGAACTAGGTATTTTTTTCTAACACGTTTCAATAAATATAAGAAATTCAGAAATAGAACAAAATAATTTCCTTATCATATTGATTTCCTTATCATTTTCCTATCATAACACTTAAAAAAAAAATCGATTTGAACATTATTTACTCATTGAATAACTTATCAGTTATTTGGTTATTTATTCTCTTAAACTGCCTAAACTTCTACATAGTCTATTCAAATATCAAACTCATTCTACTAAGCAAAGTAACGTTTATTTAATTTCGTTCATAAAAAAGGCGAAACAATTATTTTAATTCAGTTTCTCAGCCTACCTTTATCCCCTTTAAAGAGATGGAGGTTAGGGAGGGGGCATAATGGGGGTTGTGTGTGAGAGGGGGGCTTTCCCGCAGCCTACAGTGCGGCTTCGCGGCTCAGCTTCGAACCAACCAAGAAAGATTAAATTTGAAATCCAAGTTGAGCCCATCCGGGCACTTCGGAAGTCGATGCAAAAGGCAGTAAACGTCTGAGGGGGTCGTTAACATATAAACAAATGCAACGTATGGAGTCTGAATATAGTAACTGAATCGCGAAATAGTTACAAAATTATTGTATATTAGCGAATTATAGTTTGATAAAAAGACATTGAAAATAACTTGATTAGGCAGTTTCAATCCTTCAATGTAAGTTAGCTGCGAAATAGTCAAAATTTACGTTAATGAAATATTAATAACTTTAGCAAAATTGAAACTATGCATTACACTAAATTTCCATAATCAACAATCATAACACAATGAACAATCATAATTAAATTCACATTTTTAACAGTCATAAGAAACTTGTTATAGATCAGCGATTACAAATTATTTCAAAATATTTCAGATACTATTTACGATGAGTAACCTAAAGGAAAAACTTTTGCTAATGTTTCAATGCTTAACATAAATTCGGGGATATTTTGTGTTTAGTAGTGAAATATTAAGCAAATAATAGTAATTAACATAAATTGGTGGATGTCAGGGAACTTTTTTATAGAGTCAGTTACGTAAATGAAAGCAACAATTAAATTTCCTTTCTTAGAAATTATAAGCTAAAACAGGCAATTTCAGTTTCCTAAATAATTCAAGGAAAATAATAAAGTTAAATAGCGATTAAAATTGTTTTGATACTCAAATAGATAAAAAGTTTTAGATCAAAATTTTAAAAGAAAAAAATTTACTCTAAATTTACTGCACTAAGCACTAACATAATTATTGAAGATAGTGTAGAGGCAAAAAATAACATGCTGCATTTTAAAAAATTAGCAATTTCGGGTGCAAAATTGTTTTACAACCAATTGTAATAATCAGATATTTTTTTCTACTCTGGGAAAAAAAAGCTATAAGATTTTGGTTCATAAAATTAAAATATGCGGTATTTGAATCACTTATTTGATAATTTTTCTATTCATATGTTAACAGTTCACCAAAAATTCTGCTTTTAAAAAATTACAGTTCTTATTACCAGACATTTAGCAAAAAATACAAAACTGGAAAGTAAATTTTACCGAATAAATGGTTTTTATGGCATACTCTGAAGCATTATGGTAAAATTAAAATGTTACCACACTTACCAAATTTTATCATGCATTATGAAACCATATTTTATTGTTAATTGTACCATAATCTTACCAAATAGCTTCAGTAAAAATGACCGAGCTTTTTAGTCTTCCTGTAGAGCCAGACACGCGGTAAATTTTATCATATTCATACAGTTTCTTTTTTTTTTCAGTGCACCTGGTCATTAAAAAAATAATTTTTAATTGGTAAATATGCTTCATAAACAGCTTACTGCTGTTGCTATATTTATAAATTTGTTATTTCCAAATTTATTTAAATATACCTCAGAATTTTCTTCCACTACAGACTACATGTTAGAAACGAAATTTGTTATCACTTGTCGTGCTGTAATATTAACAACACTGTCATAAACAGCACCTTGTGAAATTTACAATCATTCAAGGGGTGCCCAATCACACTTTCTTAGAAGGAGGAAAGTCGGAAATTTTTTTCAATAATTTAATTAAATCTACTAAACCAACCTTCATTTGGAAAAAAATTTCAATTTTTAAACATTCAACTTTAATATGTAGAAAAATTACGAAAAGCCATACTTTATGTAAATTCTTTCAATAAAATGTTATGTTCTCTTATAAAATCAAACAACAAACAGCATTGATTTCTACTTCCATATTTTTTACCCTACTATTAAAGTTTTTTTTATATCAAACAACAGTATAAACAGTAAAAATACAATAATAATAATAAATAAAATAAATCAATAGAAATTTTAAAAAGAATCAGTTAATTATAGCATTACATTTTGGTGCACATTCAATATAAGACACTAAACAATCAATGTTTGCAATTATTTAAAATAAAAAATTTATAACATTACGAAACAAAATATGATTTTTAATTATTGAATTTCTAGGGGTTGCAAGTGCTTAGCCATGAATACACTGAGTGCATGAATACACTGTGCAGCAATATTCACAGCATTATTCAGAACTGCAATTGTCAAAATTGAATACCAAATTCTATTAAAAGTAATGAATTAAAATTGAATTTAAATTAAACATTTTTCATGTGCAGCTCTAGTGCGACATAAAATAAACAGCAATAAATATTTTTCAATTTTTTTGTTTTGTTTTGAAAATGCTTTTGGCTGCGTACCGGCTACTATTATTTTGTTTTGTCATTCTTCCTTGCTACAAGGCTTCCTTATGTGTAAGGGTCATCTGCAAGCGTGACTGAACTCCATTTTTGCTTACGACTTTACAAATAATGTAATCATCATTTTCTTTTACAAGCATTAAAGTGTCAAAAAAAAATCTCTTATCTGCTACTGAAAGATTCAAAATAACATTTTTTTCCTCTTTTTTTTTGTAATACGTGGATGTCAATCTACCACTATTTTATCATCCATCAAAATTTAGAGAAAATAACGCTTCATACCCCTTCCCTTTTAATACCAGCTGTTCCTAAAACCATCAGCCCGAAGAACTTCACCGATATTAAATTACATTCCAATCAATAATCTTCCACCTTATTCTTCAGATGGGGGTGGAAGACACGAACTACGAACGTTTCACTCCTTTAATCGAACTTCTGGCACCTCTTTAGACTCTATTTAAAAGACAGGCAAGTCTCTAATGGACAGATCAGATCGTCCAGTGCAACTCCCTGCGTCTGATAATTTATGATTTACATATTCCATCATCCCTTTCTGTTCTCCCTCATCCCCTTTTCAATTCTAGAACGCCCTGTTTCGTGTTCGAATTTAGTTTGCTGCTTGCTGGAGACATTGATCTATGATATGATAAACTTGGAGTGAAGAGTTGACTTTATTTTTAACTCTTTATTTTTGTTAATAAATTCACTGGAGCTCAAAAATTTTGTGAGAATACAAAGTTTTCGAGAAATTGGTTTTTGAAATCAGTGGCCTCGACTATAGGAACTTCAGTTTGAAATTTGCTAAGCATTAAATTCATGTTGAAATCATCCCTAGCAACAATTTTATCTTCACTATAGTTTGGCTCAAAATTGGTTCAACATGGATCCTATATGAAAATGCACAGGGGAACCAATATTGGGATGCCTAGATTTTTTAATATTGGTCCTATATAGCAGCGGTTCTTAACCTATGGGTCGCGACCCAAAATTGGATCGCGAAGCATATTTCTTGAGTCGCGCTGAGTCGAACCAAAAAAGTTAGTTATACACCAAATAATAAGTAATACCAACACCTCCTAAAAGAAGTCATTGTGGCTTACTCAGCCTAATTTTGACTTTTTTTTGGGTCGCGACATGAACATATTTCTCAAATTTGGGTCGCGGCTTAAAAAGGTTAAGAACCACTGCCATATAGGGCCACTATATGGGGACACTATAGGGCCTATATTGGCTGAAAAATGAATATAAAATATCAGGTGAATCCGATAATTCTATGTAGGGCTTATATTGGTTATAAAGTGGTTGTAAAATATCGGATAAATCGGAAAATTCCATATGGGAACAATATCGGAAAAATAATGGCCCTTTGACCCCTTATATAGCCAAGATTCGTGAATATTGTTCCAATGAGGGCCCAAGTTATTTTACTGCTAGGGATGTTTGGGAGGTGTAGCACCTCCCAAACATCCTAATTCGATAAGTATTATCGATTCTAATCACTCACTGGTTGTAAGTGTTGGTTGGTAAACTGTATTTTGAACTAAATTGTAATGTAAAACAAATATATTCACTGTCTTCTAAATGTTTCCTTAGACTAACTAAATAGCAATGTATACTTTTTTAATGCTATTCTATTTTGCTACCTTATGTATACCATAATCCCCCAGGTTGTATATGGTGGTAAAATGCTCACGAAATATTCGAACGTAATTGGATTACGCTTTTAATGAGAATGCAAAATCGTTAAACAACGAGGCATGTTTTTCTTTTGTTGCGTGTTAAATAATTTCGCTGCATTAAGATGCACTATAATCAATCACAGGTTGCAAAGCTGGTAAAATGCACTTACTCACAAAAAATGAATGCTATTATTTTTAGTTAATTCAAAAATTAATGTAACGTTCTTCTTTATTGCTATAGTTTGTTATTTTCAAGACGAAAATGCGGTGGCTGAAATATTCTAAGCTGGTTTTGAGCCTTTTTGAATAAAGAAATGGACAGAGAGAAAATATAAACATTGTGTCAAGAAGATAAACACTAACTTCCATTAATGCTGCAAATTAATTAAACAACAATTATTAATATGCTCGTAACTAATTACATAACCACTTGAACTTATTTGATAAAGTTATTAATATTCCAATAACAACGATAATTTATGATTTAAATTTCTTTTTTATGCTGATAAAATGTGCTTGGTAGATAGAATACGAGCAAAATTATGCTTTAAAAATGATATTTGTAACTTTTTAAATAATGCTTCTGATTTTTTTTTTTTTTTTTTTTTTGTTTCATTACAAAATTTGTTTGAAACTGCGCCTTTAAAATTCACAGAAATTCTGCGTTGGATGATAGTAGGAAGAAGCATGGAAATTATTTAGTAATGTGATGTAGTAATTTTGAACACACGTTATTGATATAGTTTAAGCAGCGTTCTACTCAGATAATTAGTTCTTTTTTTTTTTTTGGACTCAGAAATAAATGGACAAAACTAATAACGTTAACCTTTGATTACAACACAACTATAAAAAATACATGTCTTTAATAACTTACTTTCTTTTATTAAAGATTTCTATTATTTTTAGTAAACAATTATTCCTTGACTTTTACAAATCAATTATTTCCTTTACTTTTATTAAATATTTGTGTAACGTGCATAGATGTATTATAAAACAATTTTTCTCCTTATTTTCAAACAACTGTATTCAGTATTTTTATCAAACAGTCAAACTCTTTTATTTTTATTAAAGAATTGCATCCCATAATTTCATAAAACAATTATTACTTTCGATTAAATTAAACAATTGTATTCCTTATTTTTAGTCAACCATGATTCGTCTAAATTTTTATAACTATCGCATCTTTTATTTTTATAAAGCAAGCATCTCTTTTTTTTTTGTTCCTTTTTTTTCTCTCTTTCTTTTTTTTTTATTGCATCCCGCGTTTATATCAGACAATTATTCTTTTTTTTTTTTTTTTTTTTTAGAAAATTAGACTTTTATAAAGTAATTGAACTGAACAATTATTCCCTTTATTTTGTTAAACAATTATTACCTGTATGCGAATTAGACAATTATTACGTTCACTTGAATTAAATTATATTCTTTATTTTTAATAAACAATGATTCCTTTTGATTTTATACAGCAATTGTATCCTTTATTTTATAAATCAAGGATTCTTCTTATATTCACTGAACAATTGTATCCCACTCTTTCATTTGGAAATTATTCCTTTTAATTTTTTTAAGCAATTTTTCCCCTTACTATAACCAAACAGGCGTATCCTTTAATTTTATTAAACAATTAATCACTTTATTTTGATTAAGCAATTGTAATCCGTATTTTTATTAAAGAATGAATTTTTCATTTCTATTTTAAATTTTTTTAAAAATTCTTTTATTAAGCAATATTAAATGTTATTTTTTTTCAACAATTGTATACCGTATTTATTTTAGAAAATTATTCCCTTTTTTTTTTAAAGTAACTTTTCTTATTTTAATTAAACAACTATATCCTGTGTTTATATAAAACAATTGTTGATTTAATTTTTATTGAATTGACTAGCTTAAATACCTATTCTTCACATGGAATGAATTAAAAAAACAAAGAATCAATAAATCAAAATCAGTACTGACAAGATTACAAAATGGTACGAGGAATTTTTACTTTTCTCCTAAGTGATCTAAAACCATTCTTTATTAACTTTGACCTTTAGTAAATAGCTTATTTTCTTTTTTCTTGTATAAATATCTCCTATGGACCTTTTTTAATAATAAATAACAAAATAACTAAAACACATTTTCACTCCAAACTCCCCAGAATTACATAATAACATTAATATCTTATGAAAGACGGCAGATTTGAGCTCAGAAATTATCGAATTTATTTCTTTTATTGAAAACAAAATTATCCGTTTGAAAACATCGCCTATCAGAATAACATGTAGTAAGAAGCTGCAAACTTTTTAACCGGAACTAGAGTAGGTCCCGAGCTCGAGATTGTTATTGTTTACATTTATATTGAAAACACCATCCATTGCTGAAATTAATCAAACATCATTGGTGTTTATTATAGTATAATAATTTTGTGGTCAATTGTTGTTTGTCGATAATAATTTTGCTGTTAATGATAATTTCACTTCTCAGTACATATTCTTTATGTTAAATACCATTGATTTCGAATTTTTTAGTTTTTTGGCAATTAATAAGCATAACTATAAACACTAAATTACCACTTGGTTAGTTTGAGTTTATCTGACATAATAATAATAAAAAAATTAAATATTAAAGAACGTACAATAGGCAATCGAGAGCTATAAGACAAACAGCCAAAATCATTAATGTTATGCTAAAAAAGAAACAAAAAAGGAGAAACAGAATAGTATGCAGTTTAACTTTTATCGGTGACAATTTCTAAATAAATAAATAAAAAATTCTCTTTTTCTAACTGCTTTCCCGAACGATCTAATTGAAATTTTATGTTCTAATGTCGATAGTCACCTTACGTGTACTCCAAACTATTAGCAAAACCAAATTTCATTGCTCTCGTTGGCATGGTTTAAAAGTCTATAAATGATAAACGGGCAGACAGACATTCATTTTTATATAGATAGATTTTATGCCAGACATTTTCTAAATGATTGTATCCCACATTTTTATTTAACAATCATTACTTCTGATTACATTAAATTGAATTAAACTATTAAATTCTTTATTATTGTTTCTTTTTAACGAATGATTCCTTTTATTTTTATTAGACAATCATTCCTTTTTTTTTTTAAACAATTATTCACCTTATTTTGATCAAACAACTGTGCCCTATATTTTTACTAAATAATTACGTCCTGTATTTTTACTATAATTCTGTATCCCGAATTTTTATTAAAAAATTGTATAAAGTATTTTTATTAAACAACTGTAGTTCGTATTTTTATAAAATAATTTAATTATTTAAAATTAATTTTTATTTGTGAACATATTTTTTTTAACAATTCTTATTTTTACTAAACAATTGTATTCCATGTTATTACCAAACAATTACTCCCCTAATTTTTGTTGACCGATTACATCCAATATTTTTACAAAACAAATTTTCTTCTAACTATTACTAAATTTAATAATAATCGGAAATATTTGTTATCATATGAAAAATTTTTTGAAATCAAGCAGTATGTTTACGACGATTTAAACATCAAAATACTCCATATTTTTCTTTCATAAAAAAGAGGGATTGTAATGGTATCTTTCTCATCAAAATCTAGCTTGTTTGATTGAAGGGAAAAAAGCATTTCGGTTCGGCTGACTACTAATCTTTGATCTTAGAGCAGTGATTTTCGAAATTCCACCCTTCCCTGTAGACCTGTTCTATTCCGTCCATCAGAACAACTCACCTTCTCCTCTCAGCTGGCATCAGAAGTAGTGACAAATAGTACTTTAACAAAGGGTAAGGATCCCATATCGCTTTCCTATACCGCTCTGATGGCTGAGGGCTATTCTGTTGTTTCTGAAGACCCCTGCGCAACCCCTCCCAGGAGAAGAGGGGGGGACCGAGAAATGGGTAAAAGATTTATGGTTTTCCCAAGATTTATGATCACAATGACAGGGAGACCTATAACTGGTCCCAGGCTCCGTACCGGTCAACATTTGCAAAAGCGTTTCTCGGTTTCCAATTTTTTTTTTCCTTCTATTTTTTCGTTAGAAATACCGTCTACTACATACCACAAATATTCATACGCCTTATATGATATGGAACTTTCTCAGGGAATCAAGTTTACTCTAGCAAAGGGGAGCGATTTTGAGTGAAAGAGACTGGAAAGGGTTCGAAATCGGTTGAGGAAAAACAAACTTTGCAGTGTGGGAGGATGCACTTTATATGACAATTCTTTAAATTGTAAATAGTACGATTTCCGTTCTCGATCAATGGTGTTACAGTATTTACTACTGAATTATATCCTTTATTTAATCAAAGTTACTAAACAAAAAAACAAACTTTTAGTTAAAACTACTGAATGAAATCCTATATTTGTAACTGAGTTGAAATTTATAGTTGAAATATTCGATTAATGATTCGAATCCAATCTCAATCAATGGTATTACTGTAATACTATAAATTCAAACAAAAAGCTGTCGTTTTAAGGGTGAATTATTTCTATTCTTATTTTACATTCATTTCCTTTAAGTAAAACTATTGAGTTGAATATTTATTAAATCTATCGAATTGGTATTTGTAAAATTGAACTAAATTCAATTAGCAATTGAACTAAATTCTTTAATTGAATGAAACAACTGAACTGAAATTTTTTTAATGAATGAAACTACTCAATTAAATCCTTTATTTAATCGAAACTACTAAACCAAAAAATCTATTAGTTGAAACTACTGAATGAAATCTGATATTTGATACTGAGTTGAATTTTACAGTTAAAACTACGAAATGGAAAACTGTTTTGAAATCATTGAATGGGATCCTGTAATTAAAATTACTCAATTGTATCTTTTGATTGAATGAAACAACTAAATTGAATCTTTTATTTTAATTGAAATACTGAATTGAATTCTTCGATTGAAACTACAGAATTAAATCGGATTCTTGAATTCAAACATCTAAATTTAATACTTTAAAACTTCAGAAATGAGTTGAATTTAATACTAAGAAATTAAGTTCAATTTTATTTTCTTGCCAACTAGAGCAGTTAAATAAAAGTATATAATTAATCTTTTCAATGGGATATGTAAATAATTATAGAATCAATTCTATTGGAATATTTTTCAGCACTTTTCGTTCAAACTTTAAAAAAACAGAAACAGATAAATGGATAAAAAAAGCTTAAGATCAAAGATTGTACAAATAAATTAACCTTTTTCTATTCATTATGTGTCAATTACTTTATCATCCAACTATCTGGCACCTTCATGTTTATTGCAGATGGGGTTCGGTCATATCATAGCTAAAATATTGAAATAACAGAAAACTAAAAATAATTAACTGCCCCATGTTTAGACAACTATTTCTAAGAATTTTCCATTAAAAACTAAATAAGACTTAAAAAAAAAGTACAAGGAGATGAAAAAGTCTTATCGGGTAAGTTTAACATTTCATCCTCCATGCAGAAAGTTCGTATTAAGATCATGACTGTAATTTTCTTGGCTAAAAATCTTACATCGTAATCCTTATTGTAAAATCCATTTTAAATCATCATAGTTAAGATTTGTAGTATCAAAAATTATGAAAATGTACAAGTAAATCACACACACACACACAAAAAAAAAAAAATAGTTCCTTGGTTTACAATTTCAAACATTAATTTTACACAAATCTTTTGACACCATTATTCTTATATCAGAAAGTACTCCGTTTCATCACAATTAGTAATTGTCTCATCAAAAAATTTATATTATTTAAAATTTAATTACTTTGCAAATATGTATATTCAATTCTTTTCCCGTAAAAACACGGAGAAAAGAAATTGCATAATGAAATTAAGTAATTCTTTGTACACTGTTAAAAATTCCGAGCCACGTTGCCCTAAAAATTGGTATGCATTTGCTGGGCTATATAAAATGGAGCTCAATTTGACCATATTTTGGAATTTTCACTAGCTCTAAATATGAGTAGAAAGTGTCACCAAAGGAGGTGTTTTCAAGAAGAAAAAAAATATACCTATTTTCTTTCTTTCTTTTTTCGTTCTTTTGTAAAAGAAGCAGAAGATTACATCATTATCAAATATTTTTTAAGTGCTCAAATGCAGGCTGAAATTGCTATTTACCGTAAATAGGTAATTTTATGAATCACCTCTAACCATTTTATACCGTCAACCAAATTTAAAAAGTCAACATAAAAGAAATGAACTTTAATTAATGCAAATATTTAATTTATCTACCAAAATAAGTTGATAAACAACATACATTATTCGTCCCGATGCACCGAGACCGAGATGTAATGAGAACATGGCGTCGTAAACAAATATCGTTAAGTTTACAGTCACTGATCAAAGTTTTGTGTCTTTTACCGAATTTTGGTGCAGTCAATTGTACCATGGAAGTATTTCTCGATCATACTTCACATTTTATGGTGTAACTAAAATAAAATTATCTTTCCTTTAACTAAACTTTGGGATAATGAGAAACATTGCACCAAATACTAGTTAAAGATTTACCGTCCTTTTTTTTTTACAGTGTAGTTAATACGTTATCATCCAACTTTGAAAGCTGACAGTTAAAATCAAGTACGTAATTTCGTGGAAAATGTGATTTCAATATGTCTATTGTAAAAAACTATTCTGTCTTGTAATTAAGAACTACAATATCAAAAACCGTGCAACGTAAGTTGCCCAATAAAATGAAATAGTCCTGTGGAATGTAATTTCAAACATTAAGATTAGACAAAACTTTTATTATCACTATGCTCATATTAGAAAATATTCCGTTTCATCACAGTCAATGATTGTCACATAAAAAAACTGTAAACAATATGTGACTGCAATTATATTCAATGCTTTTTCTCGCAAAAACCAAAAAAACAGACAGAATTGTACAATGAAATGAAGTAGTCCTGTGGTGTACAAATTTAATACTTCATCATCCATCTAGTAAGCTGGCAGTTAAGATCATGTGTGTAATTTTGTGGCAAATCATCTGACAACGTTATGCCTATTGTAAAAACTATTCAGCCTCATCGATCTCTTCTAGAGGGGGGTGAAGAGATACACACGTGCAACAGATGAAGCATCCTTTTTGGAAAGGAGGAGTGCTAATGTTGATGGAGTGTGAAGTGATTATTCTTCCCATTGCTAATTCTGAAGCTAAAATGTGGGCATGGGATCGTCCTCCAATTGTTACTTCCTAAACAGATCACTGTGTTAGCTTTTCAACTTTTACTGACTTTCTGCCTTTTTAGCTTCGTGGTGAGGGGTAGCTAAAATTGAAGATTGTTAACAGATTCCTTTTTTATTATTCTCGAATGTTCAGGGTAGCTGCTGGAACTAAAAATCCCAGCAAGTGGTATGATGAGGAAATTCGAGTGACTGAAAACAGTAGCTGATTATTTGAAATGCTCTCAGTTCTTGGTACCATCTGGAAGTAGCGGGAAATGGATTCGTTCCGCCACATTACCGAGCTATTCAGTAGCATTTCACACCAGGACCACTGAATACTTATGCGAAGAAAATTAAATACCAAATATTCTGTGATTGCACCAATTTGCTGATTGTGAAGCATTGTCAAAAAATATATTTGGGACTTCTACATTTGCTTGGTAAAAAGATATTGTGCATCACTGTAAACAGTGTGATAAATATCCAGATCTTCGTACCACCTAAATGAAACGTGAAAAAGATTTGTTCCAGTATATTACTTATTTAGCCGGCCAGGTGGCCGAGCGGTTAGCGTGCCTGACTGCGAAGCCATAGGCTGCGGGTTCGAATCCCGCTCTGGGCATGGATGTTTCTCTCTCTCTTTGTGCTGTCCCTCTGTTGTGTGTGTGTGTGTGTGAATGTGGCCCACCCTAAAGACCGGGTTTGTGGCAGTGTGGCGTGGGCAATGTTGCTCGCCTCCGTGACTTTGGTTCACAGGTGCCCACTGGGTAACGCGAAATGAGCAACAATTCTGGCATAGTATAGGCAAAGATTCAAATTCAGTGCCTGCCATTGAAAAAAAAATATATTACTTATTTATATATGTGAATTGTATCAGGAGTCGATTTACTGCTGTGAAGTCATGGATACAAGCAATTTTGGATTTCAATTTTCCAGGAAAGTCGTATCAATCTAAATAAAAATATAAATATTTAGTTCTTTGCATAATTTTAAAAAAAAATGTACAAAAATATGTTCCTGTATACTACTTAGCTATAAATATCTGCGTTATTATGCACTGACTTTGGGACCCATAATGGAGCCTTGGCTTCAAAACTTACTGGGCATTTTACATTTGTACAACAATAAGATGTGGCGCATATCTGCATTAGATTGATCCATTAATATTTTTCGCATTTATTGTATGCCAAAGGAAATGCACCATAATATGTAAATTAAGTAGAATTAATAACATAATTCATAAGTTCAAATGTTAATATTGCCGTGCAGTTAAAAAATCGATGTAAATGCTTGACTTATAGATTTCAAGATAAAAAATGCTTATCAGCCTCTTTTCTTTCCATCGTCACAAAAAGAGGATTTTAAAAAACTTTAAAAAAATGCTTATCAGCCTCTTTTCTCTCCATCGTCACAAAAAGAGGATTTTAAAAAACTTTTTTAAAAAAATACAAAATATACTTTCGATATGAATCAAATAATAAAATAACAAATAGATAAAAATCCCAATTTTGAATTTTTTGTCTCCTACCTTGCTTTTTCTATTGCATAGCAGAGGTGTGCAAATGAAAAGTATATTATTTTCTCTCTTTCTGAAAAAGATATGTTTGATTTAATTTAAATGATAAAAATCAGTGCTTCAAACAAATAAAATGTACAACGAAAATATTAATTAAAAAATACCTTTAATTGAAGGATTAATTTGTATCTTGAAACAAAGAAACTTTCGAATTAAAATTTTAAAGTAAAAGCAATTTTTTAAAATTTTATTTATATATATATATTTTCAGTTTCTTTTTAACAGTTTATTTCACAGCTTAGAAAAATAAAGTATGAGTTGTTAAAATAAAATATGAATTAAACTTAATATTTTTTTTATAAAAAAAATATTTTTTTCTTTGTTTTGAAATAGGCCATATACATTTGGAGGTTAAACCTAAAAAAAAAAATAGTCATGTCTTTTCAGAAAATAAGAGATAAACGTTTTTAAAGAATAAAGAAATGAATTTCGAACTATCACAGCCTACATTATCACTGGTATTGTTGCCAACCATGGTTGCCAAGATAAGTTTCAATCCATGTAGATGGAGATCAGAAAGCAATTCAAAAGTTTTTCTTCAAGGGAAAAATAAAAAAGCATTGTCCATTTAATATAATAAAAAATAAAACCTGTTTTGTTCAAAACGGAAATTCTAAGTTTATTCAAAGAGGTCAGTTGAGTGCTTAGAGGTATATATTTCCGAACAGTGATTCATTTTTGCAAACACATTTTGCGAACGCACCAAATTACTCTGTGGCATGATTTACAGTGAAATTGTTTTGACAGTAGCTTCAGTTATTTGTTGATTGCTTTCGGAACGGTGAGTAAGATGCGTAATTAGAGGGGGGGAAGTAAGTTATTTTATAGGAGCACATGTCTTCTGTTGAGATATTTACAGCCTAGGTACTTCAAGTTCATCCTCCGCCATAAATTTCGAAGTACACGTGAATCAAATCAAAATAAGATTCTGCCCCAATAAACAGCGGATATTCCCACATTTTTTATTGCCTGTGTAAGAATTTAAAGAGATATTCTAAAGAAAAGAAAGAGAGTGATAACGCCTACCAGGAAGTCGTAAAACAACATCTAAGCATTCGAATTCACATTATAGAATAAATACTTGCCAAATTCTAAGATTTAGCCAAGTTTGGCTGTTATCCTCTTAAATGTATATGAATCTATTTCAAATTAATATATTGCTAGTGACACGTTTTTGAAAATCTTTTCATGACGGAGAAAAGGTAGGGAAACATAGTTCGTAAATTAAAATAAATAAAGTAATTAATTAAAGAATAAATACTACCCAAATTCTAAAACTAGGCCAAGTTTGGCTGTTATCCTCTTAAATGTATATGAATCTATTTCAAATTAATATATTGCTAGTGACACGTTTTTGAAAATCTTTTCATGACGGAGAAAAGGGTGGGAAACGTAGTTCGTAAATTAAAATAAATAAAGTAATTAATTAAAATAAAACATTAAAAAATTAATGAACAGTCAGTTTTTATTTGAACGACTATAGCGCATATTGCACTATTCGAATTTTCATTCTAAAATTATAGTAAAATAACCGGTTGCAGTTTGCCATTCCGATTAACCATAAATTTTACGGTAAAGTGCATTTTTTACCTCTACGGTAGTGAAACCATTTATAACTAGTATGGTTATAAGATTATGAATATAAAACTATACAGTTTTTTAACCATTTATAACTAGATTGCTTTCAAAACCATAAAAAAGAAATTTAACTGAACATAGGAGTTAAGCTTTTTATTAGGTAATGAGCATTGCAGAGTGAGGGACACTAATTGAGGAATGCTTGACACTGGAAGTTCTTCGTGTGTTGAAGAGAATATTGTGGTGTCAATGTTGAAACTCGAACCCCCGTTCTGTGTAATCAGTTGCAAGGAACTAAGTGACTTCATTAGGTGAGCTTAGTTGTAGCGAAAAAATTCTGGGTGTTTAACCGTATAAAAAGACGTTAACATGAATATCTTCCATAACTAATGGGACTCAGCTTAGCAAAACAAAGCAAAAATTTTATTTCGAAAATTAAATAAAAAAATATTATTATCTTTTTATTAATTCATTACTTTTGTCTGAATAATGTATTATATAAAATTTTTTTGTCACCCAAATTTCTAATTAAAGAAAATAAGCTAAATGTATATTCTAAATTTCGTATACTTTATATTCATACTTTAGATTTTGGGATGTATTGTTTTAAATATGGAAACTTTCTAAGAAATGGAATCAAAAACCTTTCAAAGTCTAGTTTTTTAAGGTTAATGAGGTGAAAAAATAAAACCAAGCATCGTCTTAACTTTTATTTGAAATAAAAACTTCCTTTTTCTTACCATTTAAAAGATAATTCATTGCATTGGTCTTTTAAGAAATTTGTTTTTAATAAAAGTTTTGAGTCTCAGATGTTTAACATGTTAATAAAGTACTTAATATTTTATAAAATTAATGCAGGTTGTTACGAAGAATTTTAACCTACAGGCATTTTAAAAATACATAAACAATAAATTAAAATTTGAAATTCAGTTCAAATAATTGAGCTCCAATACAAACGTAAGTTTTGGAGATCTTATCTATTTAAAAATAAATTTATGAGGTCTTTAATTCATCGATGAAACTACACTCCCCGAATTCTACCTCGTAAATCAGCTTCTGAAAGGAATATTAGAGTTTATCACAACTTCAACAATATTCTACTTCATGAGTGAAAACCAACCACAATTGACACTCGTATTGTAAATTCATTCACCCAAAGTACTGATGATTTATGAAAATTTTCAGAAGATGCCTTTTTGGAAGCCCACATTAAATTTCATGACTCAATTCCAACATCTTCAGGTATAAGTATTACCCCCAGGTTGCCAATATTTATAGCCTCTGCACCTATGCGTTTCTGATGTAGATTTATAAATGAATGCCAAGACATGAAACCAACCAGCTGCATTTACATGTACCTTGACAAAGAAGTAAGTAAAAAAAAAATAGAATACGGGGTTTTTTCAATTTCGGTTTTTCTGGGGAGATCGAACAAACAGAGAAGGTGTTCCCACAGAGGAGGGTGCTGCTGTAGGTGCTAGAAAGGTAGAAAGCTAAGCTGAATCATTAATAAAAACTGACCCACATGGGCAACAGGGCTATATGACAATGGGTCACGCTTTTCGGGGTCGTTTTTCAGAAAGACTTTTCTTCAGGTTGACCCCAAGAGGTCAATGTAAAAGAGTAGGTTTCTTTTCTTTTTGAATTACGTAATTCGTGATGGAAAGTTCTTGTGCCCTTGAAATGAAACCTCCAGGTTCCATTGTTTTTTGCTCATAGAGTGTGTTCAGATAATGAACATTAACACCAATCGTGATTTTTTTTCTCGTACTTTTTTAATCTACTTTATTTTCATGTAAGGGTGTGAAAAAGAAAGTAATCCATTTTGTGCCTGTTACAAAAAAAAAAAAAAAAAAAAAAAAAAAAAAAAAAAAAAAAACAGAATTAAAAAAAATAAATTGATTGACAGCAACATGTCATTAAACTGTATTTTTTTAGCTTAAAATAACTTATTTTTTTAACTAAAAAGAATTATTTTGTTTGTTTACTAGCGGAATACCCGTTCTTCGTATGGGTTGAAGATAAAACTAAATAATCAATAAATCGGTATTCTTAAAAGCTGCGAGCTCTTGCACAAAACTGAAAAACAATACCGAAACAATTAATTAAGCTAAAACATGTAAATTTGTTTTCATTGGTACTGTTTTTGTCCTTCCTGGAGTCTTTACTTTATTAGATTAAAAGCAAAACATATGTATAGAAGATCCTATTATCAAAATAAAGATTATCTATAATCAATATCATTTGGCACAATACTGTTATTCCATGTCAATCATAGTCGATGCTCAAAAATTACCATAATCAGCAATGTTCTTTGGTACTTAACCTTTTCTTTTTCCTTACGAAAACTATATTCACACTACTTATCATAGTTAACTTGGCATTAATATTAGTATATTCAGTACAATTAAAAGCACTATTTGCCATTAAAAGTAGTACCTATGATCAAAATTAATTTAGCATGGCAATTTTTTACTAGAATTTTTTTTCTAGAATGGCAATTTTTTACGATTCTTATATATGTATATACCTTTTATGTACCTTCTCATATACCTTTTCTCCACTAAATTAGGTTTTTAACGCAAAATTTATTTTCTTTATTTCAATTTACATCTATAACCAACATCAATTAATTGATATTCTCGAATATAATTAGTAACGACACTAATATTTTTATAGTTATTATTGGTATAGTTATTTTTATAGTTATATCGGTACTTATTTGAAAGCCAGTGAAAAATTGCTAAACTTTTACTGATATTTGTGATGCTGAACCGTTATGTAGTAATGCTGTGATAAGGAGAACCTATTATACTAGTATATGTTCGTGGACTAGGTTTTTTTACTGCCCTCTGAAAAGGATAAGCATCCTAATATCACCGAACTATTCATACATAATTTTTATTTTATTTTTTGTTATTTATTGTGTAATCCGTTGCGACCTCATACTAACAGATTTACGATAATTTAAGTAATAATTTCAAATTCTCCAAAAGAAAGATCAATTGTATACATATTCTATGATATGCAGAATTAATCACAATTTTCCCAAGGCTTAACGCTGTTCTTCAAAGCTCTGTCGCCAAGAAAAATAGATAAGCCACAGTTATTTTTATAGTTATATCGGTACTTATTTCAAAGCCCATGAAAAATCGCTAAAGTGTTATTGATATACACACTTGATGATACGCTTTACACTTGAAGCAATCCACAAATTTTCCTGCCGTGAAGAATTATCTGGGCTTTAGACGCAGACAAATAGCTTAATTATTTTAAAAACTAATTAAACTTTTTTTAAGAAAATCATCAATTTGGTGACGTTTTTCCTCCAAGATGAAAACTGTCAAAATCACTGCCCTGTTCTAAGTTTTTGCAAAGTTTTATGAGCCCAGGTAAAGCAGCATTGGAGTAAGTTTTTAAAAATTAAACCACAAACGCTTTTCATTCTCACAAAACTGTGACTTTTCTCCATTATTGACGTTTTGCGCCATTTTCAAAATAAGCGTGGACAGGTCTGGCTTTAGATAGGCTAAACTTGACCTAACAATCATGAGTAAAAGTTGCAAACTCACAGCAGATATAAAAATAGCATATTATTCGCAAAAAAGCGTCATTTTATAACGCGACGGAACCTTCGTAAAACTGCCTTAATGGATAACTTCAATTTTATTTTATTAGTTCTTTTTAAATTTTTATTATTTATACAGGGTGTCCCAAAACGACCGCATACACTCTGCACAGCTGGATTCTGCCAAAGAAGCGTTCCTTTACGATCCATAGTTTACGAGAAAAATACTAAAAACAAAGTATGACGTCACTTCCGGTGCAAGGAAAAAAAAAACACTTTATTGGACATATCAACAACAGTATTTGCATATCTTTCAAGACGATAATGTTTAAAACGTTCGCCGCCCATATTCTGCTTTAAATTGTGCATAGTATACTGCTGTTGATATGTTCAATAAAGTGTTTTCTCTTGCACCGGCTGTGACGTCATACTTTGTTTTTCGTATTTTTCTCGTAAACTGTGGATCGTACAGGAACGCTTCTTTGGGCAGTTTCTATGTTCTCCCAACGAGGAATCTAGCTGTGCAGAGTTTATGCTGTCGTTTTGGGACACCCTGCATAACTTAATAGAGATACACTTTAAATGCGTAAATAACAATTAGTTTCATTTATCTTACAATATATCAATTTCGTGGCATCATAGCTATAGATTAACGAAATTATTAACTTTGATTTTACATGTGAAAATTTAACATGGGAAAAAAAAAATTAAAATAAATCATAAAAACATGTGATGAAACAAATTTTTTCATTTTTAAGATCGGTCGATAGCGATTAGTTCATATTATAAGACCTTTATCAAATCCTATGAAAAAAATCTTAACTTGTGTGTCGACAGTCCGAGGGAATTTTAAAAGAGACAGGTCCACCGTACCTTCGAATGTTTATTTACCATATAGAATTGCGTATGTATAAAAGTTACATACACATATATAAACATTCTGCTTTATTTATATAGATTTTTCGTTTCATATGTTTTGAAAATTTATTAAAATTGAATGGATGGAAGTGAGGAAATCAATGACTATTTACAATTTCGTTCTTTGTGCTTAGGAAATTTGTTTAAACAGCAATAGTTACATTTAAAATAAAAAGTATAAGTACACTAATTTACTAATTTTGCAGATTTGTTTATTATTTTAATTTGTAAGCGTGTTTTATTTGTAAACAATACAATACATCAAAAAAATTATGCGAAAGTTTCTTTTTTTTAATTTTTATTTATTTATATTAAACTAATTTCGAGATTAACTATGGTATTTCTTTTATTAAAAACTGAAAACAAAATCTCTATTTTTTTCCTCTTTTTATTAACAGTAGCATTAAAAAAAGCGGACGCAAATGTTAAATTAAAATTTAAATATACTTGATATTTGACTATACATAGCTTGCTGAATCTGAGAACATTGGTCATTTGAAACATACGATGATTTTACAAGCTATTGTTATGAGTTTGGATTTAAATTACAATAACTTTAAAAAAGAAAGGAAAAAAAAATCTCCCAACATTTAAACATTTTCACTGTACGTTAACTTTTAGTATTGCGCTGTTATGCTAGTCTAAAATTGAGCTAATTTTTTTAATCATAATTTGCTCTCGTTATTTCCATTTGATCCCGCTCTTCAATAGTTTTTAGTTCTTAGTCTGGAACTAAGTTTGTCAGGACTAGTTCAGAACTTCCAGTTATAGACTGGAAAGTGCCCCATTGTTGAAAATAAGAGAATTATTCAATTTTAAAAAACATAATCTAGTGACAACATAATGTAACTTTCAAACCACACCTTCCATTCCATCAACGATTGGTCGTTAATAGTAGTCGCTCTGAGAATTGTCAACATTGGATGGCCAAAGCAATTTATCCAAAAATATTTACGTAGTGAATATATTTTGGATATGCTTGTAAGTAATCTTTAATAAAGTCATCTTCTATAATTTCGAACTAAGAAGACATCCATTAAAGGTTTTTAAGAGATATGAACAAAATCAGTGGTCGCCAAACGTAAGGAAGTTTTTGATCTATTGTGCCATTTTGAAATCCTACAATAAGCTACCAACCAAAAGAACTACTAACTTTTATTTGTTTAAAAAAAAAGCATTTTGTTTATTAGCTTAGTGGTAAGCCAACCTGCGAGTTAAGAGGACTCTACCCTCGCCATCTTGGATTCTAAGTTAAATTTTTAATTTGTGTTTTTTCGATAATTTTTTTGTCATTTGTATTTAATAAATTCTGATGATATAGTAATATTTGACAGCAGTAAAAAGGTAGAAAATAAAGGAGTTACTTTGTTAGGAGAAGTAATGCTTGATAATTTTTAGAGCTTCTATGAATTTTGCCACAAAGCTTTAAAGTTATAAAATGATGCTTATTGTGATTTTGAGTTACTAATTAAAAACTATACGTTTCTCAGTTTTTAGATTTTTTTTTGAAATTCAATTATATTTCAGTTTTAATTCAAGCGAAATCAATCGATTTTGATGACGCTTAGAGCATTCTTTAACGTTAATTGTATAAAAATGAAGATACTTATCGAAAATCTAAAATAATAATAATAATAATAATAATATCTGTTTGCTATTTAAATATCTTTCAGAAATTGTTGATTTCAGAATTGTACTGGCATAATTTTGTGAGAAAAAATTAATGGAGAGTCTGCAATACCGCACGATTAATAACTTAAATTTTGATTGGGTGACAGCCTTATATTTTACATGTATCGTAAGAGTTTCAAATAGAGTAAATGTCCTTCATCAGTTTATTTAAAATGACATTAAAATTATTAAAAGCATATTAAGAATTCGCTCTCTCCGTCTCCACCCATTAGACAGGTGTGTTCGGTCGGGAAAGGAAGAACGTCCCCTGCTAAAAATGTCCCCTACGACGATGTCGGTGAAATGCCAACGGTTTTGCAATTACTGATCAAAACAAATGCAGAAAAGAAAATTTTCAATTTTTTAAAATAAAATAAAATGATGCAAACAGAAGAGCGGATGGTAACGGTTGAGTAAGAGTATGCAGAATGGTATATAACTAGTTTTTTTTCCTTTTATGCTCTCTGTTGACATTAAGTAATGAATAGTTTACGTACATATTTAGCAGAAAGTCATTTCACGTATATCAACATTGAATAACCTTTTTCATTTCCTCAATTCCAAACATGAATAACATTAAAAAAACGTAACTTCCAAGGTCTCAGAAGAAAAAAAATAAGTAAATCCCTTCCTCACGCTTTTCATAACTAGACTAAAAGATACCACCATCACGATCATCAACGGCAATAATTTTAATTCACTTACAATAGCGACACGATCAGGCGAAACGACAAAAATTCCATTTCGTTGAATTGAAAAGCGGAGAGTCTGTCCTGTCTTCAGATCATTAGCTGTTCGCAAATCACAATTCTTCCTCACCTTTTGCAACTAAATAAAGACTTCATGGCAGCTCCCCCCTGCCATTCAGGCCACGATAGCGTGCCTTCAAGAAGGCCCGGGCCAGAAAAGTAAAAACAAAAACCGGCCACCTATGATTCCGTGCCTCTGACCATTAACCAAGCAAAAGACATGTGAGGCGACAGTTATCATTATACGCTCTCTTAGAGCACAATGCTATCGGGTCCTCATCATTGCTGTTATGCAACGGACAGAACAAATGGAATTAACATGAGACGTGTATGTCGCATTCTGTAATTCGGATGAATAGTGACAGTGACGAATGTTCTGAAAAGTGAACTCTGAAAGGCCGGGAGTGTCCGGCCCTCTTTTCTAATCACAGGGACAGAGGAGAATGCGGTGTTAATGACTGGGAAAACTCTTTATGCCGGATTTCCAATGGCATTTTCAATTAGAGAAGTGAACTTTGGAATGCGCTTTTAATTTTCACGTTTCTCTCTTCTTGGACTGATTGAGTGATGCTTGAGTTCACTTCCCGTTGCTACTTCAGGTGCATGTTTGCACTGGTTGTGATCTTTATCAACACCACCATTGGACACAGAAAGAGTAGTCATTTTTAAAATTGTCCCCTTCAATTATCTTTTTTTAATGGCTGTTATCGGAGTGGTAAATTTAGTATTATTATTTAAGTATTTCATGGTTGAAACTTAAATCTCTGGTCAAACTTCTGGAATTTATTTTCCTACGTCGCACATAGAGAACCTCGATGTTCTCGGTCACTGAAATAATTGTATCTTCTATAAATATCATGTATTCTTGAAATCCATAAAATTTTTATCTAACATAAAAGATGTTTATATTAATTTAATTCTTAAAAATATAGCACGAATTTAGCCTTCAAAAGAAGATCCATCCCGAAAAAATAAATTAGGAAATTTTAAAGTATATCAGGAATTGGATCTTCATTGGAAGATTCATCTGGCGACACCGTGGCAAACTTTAACTTCCGCTCTTTACTTTACTTGGAATTATAAATAGCATACGCCCTTAAATAAATTAATTAAACGTTGATCATTTTACTGGTGATGCTTAGGACAGTAAAATCGAACAAACATGCTGCAACTTTAATTAGTTATTAAATTGAACCATATTTTCCTTCAAATCGAAGAATACTATAACATAATGCAATCATGTAGAAGGAGATATGAATTGATTGATAATATGGCTATATTTAGCACATGCCGCAAATTTGAAAGATATTCAAGTCAAACACAATTCAAAATTTCTAACACTGTATGGCAATGTTTTTTTCCTTCTTTTTTTAATTGCTGGGGCCATCAACGGGGGAACAGGAACAGGAAAATTTGATTCAAGGAATTAAAAGAAATAATAACATTGCAAAATTCCATGAAATAAGTCCCATAAGTCCACAAAATTTTTATAATTCCGTTTCTTGATGGAGAGATGTACATTGGCTTTGTCCATAGGCTCATTTCTCTTGTCACATAGGGGTAAGCAATCTTGATATATATATAGGATGGCTAAATAATAAACCTATGTAAAACACCGTGTGAATTGAATCATATCCCTAAGTAAGGTATATAAAGAAGGTTATTGAAAAATAGAAAATTGGAACAACTTAAAAAGAATCCTAGACTCTTTTTGATTGATAACGCAAATGCATTCCGATTCGTAGCGCATATAAAATATGTTAATTTTAAAAAATCTAACGAAGTGACAATGTCAATCGCCGACTGCTTGTCTTAAGGCTTAGGCTGCTGCATACCAGTATATTTCAGTTTAAGAAGACTTTGAACAAAATATATTAGGGCTTTCACGCGTTGAAACTATGATAGCTTCTGAGAATGTCACGTTTTCTTAAAATCAAACAGAATTTTGTCTAATTTAGCAAGATTATAGTAGAACAGCACTAAAATATAGCTCGAGCCATATCTTCAGTGGAATTTCAGATCTTTTATTAGAAATTATATCGAACCAACGACTACCAACATTTTCTGTAATTTCAATCAAATTGAGGGTACTTTGGATAAGATGAATTACTATAGGACTCTGGGTCAAGAGTTTGGATTAAATACTGCATGACTTTGAAAATTTCAACGAATCACAAAAGCTTTAATTTTTTTAATGACTTCAATCATTGGAATGGAACCAGACGATAATTTTTGTAAACAAGTGGTTACATATGCTCTGAAAAAAGAAAAAAAATGATGAACTTTTTTACTTTTAAGAAAAATAAAAAGTTATAATTATTTAATTAACATGCTAGAGTATGATAGATTAGTATTCTAGAGTATGGGCGTAAGCTTCATAAGCGTGCTTCTTCAAAGATACCAGGGTCCAATAAAAATCCATGGATATAAACTCAACTCCGATATCTTTATGACGTATACAGCTATTTTACGTGATCCATTTTCTTTGTGTGTTTAATAATCACTTCATAGACTTCTCCATGACGAATGGCTTTTTTCCTCATATATGAAAAGTCTCGGTCGACCGCCATCTAGGCCCCTGAAAAACCCCGTAACATGCCAATTCGCCTCGCTGCTCTTCCTTTTCTTTTTTTACAAAATAAAAAGGGCTATCTTCTTTTTGTTCCCCCTCCCCTATGTCTGTCTGGTATAAAAATATGAAGTCGAGAGAAGAAAAAAATGCAGAAAGAGAAAAACACTCCGGGGCTTTTTAGGCTCTGAAAGTGCCACAAAAAAAATTTCTCACGCGGGGTGGAAGAGTGTATAAAAAATAAATAAAAATGCCAACTCCCCCGAGTTTAGTACGCGGTTTTTTTTTGTAAGGGATGAACGCAGAAATTTATTTTCTGCTCGCAGCTGCAATTTTTTTTCCTGTAGATATTATAAACTTATGATCAGAAATATCTTGAAAAGCGTGGCGTTCATTATTGTCAAGAGATTGGATTTAAGAGAAATAAAATGGGAAGTGCCTTGTGGTGGAACATGTGCTCATTGGCATTTTGGAAAAACACTTACTTTTTCAGAGATAAAATGGTAAGTTTGAAACATGGAACAATAACTTATATTACCAAGTCTTTGCTGCTTGTCAAAAAATTTGGTAAATTGCTGTGTTTGTCATTTCTAAGTTTCTGAAATAACTAACATGTTCGATGTTAAGTTGATGTTGGTGAAACATTCTAACAACTGTTTTCTCAAATTTTCTAAAATATAATTTATTTTATGATTTTATTAAAATTCTTAATTTAAGCATCAATGTGTTGTTTTTAACCGAAGAAAATTGCAGTGACTGAAAGATATGTATTTTTTTCAAATTTGTAAATAGTTTTCAGAGAAATTGCGATAATCATCTTTAGAATGTTTCTAAACCTGAAAATATAATGTTCAGAATGTTTCTACAGACCTCATATATTTTTACATAGAAATTTGCAACTTGGAATTAGACATTAATTTTTCACAATGTGTCTTCCAGTTAGCCTTAATTCTATGAGAAGCTATGGGGATGAAGGGATTAAAAAAGAAGGGAACAAAACTTCGAACCTGCGTATTGATAGAACGACATGTTAGCGTTTTCGGTCAAAAGTCCTGGTTTTGTTCAACCGAACTCAGCTGACGAAGGAACGGAAACGGAGGTGAAAAATTCTGAGGAGACTTTTAATTCATTTTTAAAATAAATTAAAAAATTTTCAATTAAAAATTAGAAAATTAAAATTAAAAATTTTCACAAATTTACTGATGATCGATGTTTAAAATAAATTTGGTATATCTTTCGAAACATTGTTTATAGATTTTTTTAATATTAAAGTGTCATTTTTCTTACTAAGTTAAAATGCGCCGTCATCCAATCATAGTTTCGAATATAAGGTGTTAAGAATGTTAAGTGATAAATTCTTTTTTTTTCTGATAAAATTCTGCCAATACGATTCTGAAATAAGTTTTCCGAAATTACGAGTAGAATGAAATTTAGTATTATACATTCGTCTGTATTTAGATTTTTGTAAAATAACTTTGTTTTTGCTTACTTTACGTTTAAAAAATTATCTGCATTATCAAAATAGGTCTTCATGTGTTTCAATTGTATTAAGATTAAATTTTAAATATTTATTTAAAAAAAAGCAAATGAACAATTTTAAAATATTTACTCAAAATCACAAATCGCATTAAATTTTGCTCTGTATTTTTTGAGAATAAAAAGCTGTTGAGACTAATGTTCTACATATGATTAACACTAGATTGCATTTTGACTGCTTTTAATTTCAATTAGAAAAACAATGTATATAATGACGCAATTTCGTAGAATTTTGTGACTTTTTGTACAACATATAATTTTTTTTATTGTTAATATTTACTAATAACTTGTTATAGAACTGCAAATAATATAAAAAATTTTAAAAATTAATTTTAAACAAATTTATTTACGCATTCACAATCCAGTAATTTTGACTGCTTTTGGACAATGTACGTATATACTAATTTTCCGTCTTTCTAGTGTTAAGCACTATTTCTCACAGCAAATAACAAAACAAAAAAAGAAAAAAAAAGAAAAAAAGATAGCCAAGAAAACATAAATTGGAAACTTAAATCCCTAATGGCTAAGGATGAAACCTCTTAAGTGGACGCCATATTGAGGGAGAAGCCTTTTATGGAAAATTCTCCTTTTTTTCAAAAGTAACTTAATATTTAAAATACAAAAAAGGACATCAGATAAATATAGAGAAAACCACAAGAGCTTTAAATGTTGAAAAAATTAAAAAAGTTAATTTAATTCAAAAGTTAAAAGATTAAACAAAATCAAAGCAAACAAATTATGATAGGATAACTTAAGACTACGAAGTGGGAAAGTTACCATGCACTAATTTGTCTGAATTTTGATACTTTGAAAATTCTTACAGCATTTAAAACTACATCATTTACTCTAGATTTACCTGAACTTAGTTTTCTCTAAACTTTAAATTTTTAAATACCGACGGAGACGAAACAGAATTAGTCATAAAAAGTTTCTCCCACTGTACAGCGTTCCCTTAAGAAGCAATTGTTACAAGATCGCTAGCAGTACAGGCAACTTAGGATTTGATACCACTAGTAGTTAAGTAGACTGGTAGCTGAAAACCAAAGCATTCTTACTTGCAAACGCATTATGGTCACACTTTAAAAAATAGATATTTCCCTAAACTTTCTCTCTTTTTCATTTTTTATTTCATTTCATAACCGACCCTAGTTTTGGGTTTATGTCTACTAATGTTCAACTCCGTAACCTTGTAACTTTGAACCCAATCCAGAAGACAAGAGAACTACTGGATTGGAACTATTGGGAGAAATTTGCCTTCATATTATATGTGTTTCTGGTTTTACTGCTAACATTACAATATAATAAGTTTACAGAGGGTTACCATGATACAGAAGTGATATTTCAGACATATTTACTACAAGGGTACTAAATATAATATTGACTCATTATTTTTTTTTTCTTCCACCGTCGTTAAACAGCTGATCCAATTTTGAGTTTACGACTACTAATGTTCAAATCCGTAGCCTTGTAATTTTGAACCAATTCAGAAGACAATTAAACCCCTGGATCCCTTAGAGATATTGACTTGTTATGGGAACGTGGAGGACTTTGTGACTCGACAGATTTAACGTGAATCAGTCACCATTTACTACACTGGGAGTCTTCGGCTGGTGGGGATCGAGTCCACGATCTCTAGGACATGGTCCCAGTACCCTACCAACTAGGCTATATCGACCTCTCACTAGTTATGAAGAAAAAGTGGCTACTCAGTTATTAAAGTTTACCGGCCACTGACTACTTATTGAAAATTTAAATTTTCAGGTCTACACCAATCGCAGTGTTCACGCCAAATGAATCTAGTAATAGACGTATCATGCTTTAGAATTCTCTTGCCATAAGACTAATCGGATAGGTTTTCGTGTTCTCTTAGCCATCAAATACAAATGTTGATTAGTTTCACATAAAAAGAAATTTATCTCAATTCTTGATCGATGAATTCCCTTGTTTTCTGGGTTGGAATTAGAATTACTAGGTAACTGAGTTGAATATATAAAGGATTTTTAATACCGATCATAATAAGTTAAAATTAAAATTTCCCTTCTGTGTTGGATTCAAAGTTTCAAAATTAAAGTTATGAATCCACAACGTGGTAGGTTGTTTATCAACGGTGATAAAATAAAAAAGGCTCCTGCAAATTCCAATGTGAAATTTTCAAAAAAATTTTACTTCGAAACTTTAATGTTCATATTTATTAAAAAACTTGAATTTTAACTAATTGAACGAAGCACAGTTAGTCTGATTCAACATAAATCAAATCTTAATATAATATATTAAATATGAATGTAAAAATCATTTTCAAAAACATTTGATTTTTAATCCTTCTGAAAAAAAGAAAGAAAATAAAACTTTAGAGAGTTAACAAAATTTGAAAGAATGTTCTTTTCTTTCTAAACACATAATACAAATAAATTCAAAACTTCAAGCCATGGCATTTTCATTTTCGTAATTTCCTATTCCATCTTTATCTGACAAAAGCGAAGCAAGAACCATTTAATTCCATCAAAAAATGGTAAACGTTCGACCTTTTCTTTAAATTAAATTAAAAGCCTAAGTAAGCGGCTAATCCTTTTTCTTTTTCATCTCCCAGAACACTTGGCGAGAACAAGAGAGCGTGAATTTTGGTAATGGCCCCAATGGAGCCAAGTGAGAAGTGAAGTCAACATTCTTTCTTCTTCTTCTTCTTCAAATGCACACACAGTGGCATCTTCTGTTCTTTTTTAGATGGCAAAGAAGAAAAGAAAAAAAAAAAAGAAGTTGGGAGCAAAATTCATTGTTGATGATGATGGATTGTCTTCAGAACTGGCATTTGTACTTAGGGCCCTCTTCTCGATCTGTTAGGGTTGCTCAGCTAAAAATGTCGCCAAATGTGTCGCGAGTTTCTGTCACGAGCAACACGGTGCTAGCTGTTATCACCTAATTAATATTAAAAAGTTTGATTTGTAATTTATTAGGAAATGTGACAATTCCAATTTCAAATTTTCCTCAGAATAAAGAATAAATACAATTGTTGCGTGAAGCAGAAACGCTATGAAAGTAGAATTAATCACTATTAAGGCAGGTAAGGGGATAAAACATCAGGGTCTGTATGATGCCAAAAGAAAAGAGAGGAGTTGAAAAGAACTCCTCTTTTACTAGAAACACACTATTCCAAATAGAGCTACACTTACAATTTCAAATTTCAGCATGCAATCGAACAGATTTTGAAGTTTTAATCATCTACCTTCCTTAATAGTGATTTGTCATGCTTCATTATAATTTTTATTTCATCCTAGCTTAAATATTTATTTCTGAAACTTAATCTTCATCGTTTTCTCTCTTTATTTCTCTCTTAAGGATTTTTATTTTATTTCATAACCATCGTTGAACAGCCGCCCTAATTTTTGAGTTAACAACTACTAAAATTCAACTCCATAGCACTGTAATTTTTTTTTTTGAATCAACGAATTCTGAATAAGCGCACTAGACCCTTAAAATTTTGGGGCAGCCAATGTTAATTTAGGCAGGAGAGCAGTCGTAAGTTTAGACTCATTTAAGCTAATTTCGCTTTTTAAGTATTTTGCTATAATTTGAGAACATATTAGCGAATAGAAATTTGTTTGCACACAGTTATAAATTTTTTTATATATCCTCTAAGTGAACAGTAAATAATATATATATATATATATATATATATATATATATATATATATATATATATATATATATATATATATATATATATATATATATATATATATATATATATATATATATATATATATATATATATATATATATATATATATATATATATATATATATATATATATATATATATATATATATATAAAATTTTTTTTACATTTTCTTATTATTTAGAATTGCAAAATATGAAATTTGAACGAAATTGTTTCAGTAGTTTCTGAGTTGGCCAATTTTAAAAAGTTGTGTGCGTAAAATTTGTTTTCTCGAGAACTTTTTGGCCGACTTCGCTCAAATTTTGTATTTTGTCATATATAATTATGCTCATTAAAATGAAGTAAAAGTTTGTATATGTTACAATTCAAAATTACTACTATAAAAAATTTTAAATAACTAATAAAAATCTTTTTTGCCCGAAATTATCAATTTCATATGTGTTATTTTTACAATACAAATATTTATGGACCCTATTTTCTATAATGAAAGTTATTTTCTATGTAAAATGGTATATTTAATTAAAATTGCATCTTAATATTTGAAAAAATAATCTTGAGATTAAAAGTTATTAAAGTGTTTTATTTTTTATTTTTTTATTACTACTGTTATTAAAAATATTCGAATTTGATAGCAATAAAAAATTCATTATTATACCAAAATTTAATTCTGTAGTTAGCAACAACATTCAAGTTTTTAAATTAGTTATTTTAATGTATTTTTATGTTGTTTCAATTTTTACATATTCTTGTGAAAGACGATCTATATTTATGGTTATAAATTATACAAAACCGATAAAAAAACAACGTGAAAAAAATAGTATACGTTATCATTATGCATTATTATGCATTTGTTTCTGCGCACTATCATCAAATATAAAATTTTAGCTATAAACCCACCTTTCCTTCTATCATTTGAATTCCGTTGGTTATTTTATATTCAGAGCATTTACGCCAAAATGCACCAACATTTGAATGAAATAGCATTGCGTGAATGTTAAACATGAATTAAACATATCTTCCCTTTCGCCAAACGCGAATCTTTAATCAAGAAATGGAACATACCTCCAGTGGGCTGACGGTAAAAAATACAGTAAAAGAAGAAAAAAATTCTCCCGGAGTAGCTAATAACTTTAATTTGGAATCATTAATTTGAAATTTTCCCCGCCAAGAGCTAAATTTAAAATAAAATAATTGGAGGATTAGGAGAAATTTTGGCGTAGAAAATATTAAAAGCTAGAGATCGCCGACCGCAGACCTAATGACTTACAACAGCTAGTCCAAATCTGTGACTTTAGTCTTAATGACTTTTTTGAGTCATTAATCATCAGAGTGTCCCTTTCTTCCGTCTGCGAAGTTTTTAAAAGATAAGTAGTGAAGTCTACAGTAGGTCATTAGTGGTCATGGCGTGAGAAAGTCAAAAATCGTTTCGCTGTCGTCAAATTTTATATCGTATTGTATTGGTTTTGTTTTTGTTATTGATTTTTCCTTTCTTTTTTTTTCCCCCTTGGCGTATATTATTTAGGTGTAATTAGGGATTTCGGAAATTTGTTCGATGAATTAAAAAGTAATAGAATGAATCTGAAGCTTGCTGTACAAGCTAGAATTATATAGTTGTAGAATTATTTTGAATTATATTTGTGAATGGCATTGTACTGGAAAACATTTTGTTGTCTACGTAAGCAAGGCAATTTTTTTTCCTTATCTTAACAGAACAATTTTGAATCTTCAAGGCTATGAATTTTTAAGCAAATTTTATTCGATTTACTTTTTTATTTTTGAACTATTTACATTATTTTTAAGTAATTTCTGAAACTCGTGGATATATATCTGCATTTAAGTGCAGTTTGATGGCTTTTAATTATAATTTTTATTTTCTTTTTGTTAAGCAGGGCTTCCAAAATAAAATAAGTCTATATATTATTCAGTATCGGCTTTTTTTAAGTAAAAATTCTAAGCCTTTTTACATTTTTACATTAGGGCATGATAAATTTATACTTAGACCTTAGCTTTGAGTTCAAATTGTGCTTTATTGTGTGTTAGCGTAAAGATATTTCTTCAAAATCAAAGTTTTTCAGAAAATGCATTAAAAATAAATAATTTCTAAAAAAAATGCTAATACAATATATTTCATATTAATAAAATAATTTGAAATCGTCACACTGAATCATTCTCAATTTAAATATATTTAGAAAGCTAGTGAACTAACGATTAAATATCGACAGTAAAAAACGTTCGAAAATTTTATCGAAATTACTGACACCCAAATGGCCTTGAATTCAAAAAGAAAAAAAAAAGTAACGAAGAATTTACAAAATTTTCGAATTTGAAATAAGAGTTAAATTTGGTAAGAGGAACGCGAAACATCTTTTAAAAATTTCAGAAATGTCAAGAGTTTTAACCAGAGATAGGGTTATACCTTTTTCTAAAAGAAAGGGAAAAAAGTACTCAAACTTTTACAATTACGACATTTATTTTAATATTCTTAATTTTTTTTTATTTGTAGTGGAAAAATGAGCTCTACACCCCTTTTTTAGAGTTGATGACCTCATTTACCATAGTGCCATGGGATGAGCATAACATCCCATTTCCTCAATATGGATGAGAGTTCAACTTTGCTTTTAAGTTCTTAATGGGCATGAAATAGCATGGCTCTTTACGTAGCATGATTTGGACAAAACAAATGTTTCTTAAACATTTTGGGAACTTATATCTTCCCAACTAAGAGTACATGTGAAAAATTTGACACTAACTTTTTAATCGGAACTATATTTCAAATAAATTCCTTATTGTAAATAATTATAAATAATTCGCTAATTGTCCATTATGTTAACCATGTACATGCTCTCAACGTAGCGTGGTTTAGACTTAACAAATGCTTCTTAAAATATTTTTAATATTCCTCTCTTCACATCTATGGGTTTTTTGAAAAATTTGACACTTACTTTATATTCTGAAACAAGTTTTAAATGAATTTCTCAGTGGAAAAAGTTACAAAAAACTAACAAAATGCCATCCCTTAATTTTATGCTCTTGCTCTTAACGTAGCATTGCTTGGGCTAAAAACTGCTTTTTAAAAATTTGAGTTATATTTTTTGACGTATGCGGGTATTTTTGAAAGAATTGACGCTCATTTTCTAATCTCAATCCAGTTTCAAATAAGTTCCTCATGACAAAGAAAAAAGTTACATAAAATTCGCAAATTGTCGTCAAGAATTGTCTTATACCTATTCTCCTAACACACCATTGTTTAGAGTAAACAAATCCTACTTAAAGTTTTTGATTACTGATTTCTTGACACATATGGGCATTTTTAGAAAAATTAACGCACAATTTGTAATCTGGAACAAGTTTCAAACGATCTCCTCATTGCCAAAAATTATGAAAAATTCGCAAAATGTCCTCCTTTATTTTTATATTAATACTCTTAACGTAGTTGAAGCAGTAAAGAAAACAATGGAAATAAAAATAAAAATATGACCACCGAAGCCGACGTCTTCAGGGGGTACCGGCCTCGGAAGCCATAAAACAAAACCTTTTCTATTGAGAGAGAGAGGACAAATGCCAAAATTAACTCTCTCAGTATCCTAAAGGTTTTGTAGAAGTTCAAGAAAAAATACATGAAGTACATAATACCAAATCAGAAAAGAAATTTCAACAAAATCTTGAGAAAATAAAAACTCACATTAAACCGATGAAACAGCTATTTCACAAACAAACCAAATGCAAAGGAAACTCTAAAACAAAAGAAAGCCACGCCCTCTATTAAAATGTGCAGAATGAAAAAAAGAATATTAAACGAAAAGATTACTTAACAAATTAGTATAATGATTAACTGGGGCTGCTCAGTTAAAACTTGAATTTCGCTCTGTTAAGAGAAATAATAAAGTAGTATTCTTCAATCATTCTCTTAATCAAAAAATTAACATTGCAATAATTAAACGAAAAATCATTGTTACTCAAATTATTCAAAAAATTATTCACAGCCTCCTGAAAACTTTCAACATTATTACAAATATTTTTAATCCTAACCAATTGTGAAAAAACTAAATTTTTGAAAATTTTATTACACAGATTAGTATTAAAGTTGCAGAAAAAAAATAACTTTAAATTTAAAAGCTTTTCTTTCATCAAAATACCAATTTTAATTATTTTATCAACAATATCAATTTTAAAATCTAAATATTCAACATTTAAGCAATTCTCCTCAGTTTTCTTCAAAACCAAATCTTTAGAACAAATAGTATAAATAAAATTATAATTATCACAATTAAACAAAATCAAATCATCAATATGTCTAAAAGCATTAAATTCATTATACTCAAGAAATTTAGTTTCAAAAAATGGTAAAAAAATATTAGTAAAAGCACCAGAAAAGGAATTACCTTGTGGAATTCCAATAATTTGTTTATAAAAATCTAAACCATTAAAAAGTACATTCTCAAAAAGATTAAACCAACATAAATCCAACCAATAAGATTTATCTATTTTCTCATTAAATAAATACTTATCAAAAATGCATTTACAAATTTCAGTAATCTGTGCATGTGGAATGCTTGTGTACAAATTTTCAAAATCAAAAGTATTAATGCTAGAAATATCATTATTATTAATATAATCCAAAACTTCACAACATTACTATTTATAGCAATATTTTTCTCTTTTTTAATTTTAAGCGTAGCATAGTTTGGACTAAACATATGTTTCTTAAAAATTTTTGGTTCACATCCATGGATATTTTTTAAACATTTGACGTTCACTTTGCAATCTGAAACAAATTATGAAAATTTTTCGAAATATCCTCCTTTATTTTTTTATGTATGCCCCTAACGTAGTTTGTTTTGGATTAAAAACTGCTTCTTAAAAATTTTGAGTACTTATTTTTTGACACACATGGGTATTTTTGAAGAATTTGAAGCTCACTTTGAAATCTTAAATAAAATTGAAATGCAAAAACTCATTTTACACATTAGACGTTTTCTTGACAATGCACCCCACCACCATTAGTGCTAGTTTTCTTGCTGAAAATAGGAGGTATTTTTAATACTTGTCTCTTAACTCATCTCTGTTTTCCTTTGCAATTAAATAGCTATTATTTTTTTAGAAGCATCTATCTCATTTGTGATATGTTAAATTTTTATAACGTTTTTATTTATCTTTGTCTCTTAAATATTAGTTTATGATATTTAATGTGCGAGCATTTGAACTCACAAATACCTAAAACTATTAATTAAGAATGGTGATAAAAGGAACACTCTACAAAAATATTACTCATAAAATAATCCACATAAAAATATAGATTCAATATAAGTATTGTATTAAAAATAATGAAATCCTGAATGTTAATGCATGAGTTGTGATGGATCAAGGGATCTAGATCCGCCTCCTAATGCAGATGTTGGATGGTTGATTCGAGCTCGGTTTACCACTCGCTCTGACCGTAGTTCTGAAAGTAAAAATATATCCGTTATTTGATGAATCTTGTATTAGAATCTTCTTACCAGTAGGTTAACCATGTGACGCTTTTATGTTTTTTAATTTCAAGAATTGAACATTGATAATTTTCAACTCCATTTTTGAAATGAAATAAAACTTGAGTTAATAGATAATAAAAGTATATTAAACAACCAATTTCCGAGCACTTTGTTCCATCAAACTCGAGTAAAATTAATTATTTTTAGTTTGACTATAATTATTATTCTGTTTGATAGATCTAAGGAGAATTTGAAAGTGACGAAAAAAAAATCTTTGTGTATGCATATATATAGATAACTTTTTTCCTTCAAATTTCAAGTGCACATTTTGGGGGGCCCACCCTTCCTTTGTTCTATCAACCAAGTATAGACAAACAACCCTCCCACCCTTCTCTTATCTGGCACTTATAATTCCATAATTACATTATTTACGGCGGAAAAGAGCAAACGATGAATCATAAGTTGAGAACAGGGGTGGTGGAGTCGGTATCAAAACATGTGTTTCGATTTTTTATTCAATTTTTTTTTCTTTTCTCTTTTATCCGGCTTTCCTCATTAAATTAGAAACAATCATTTTTAGAGGGGGTCCTAAAATAGCGATAGTTCCGAATCGATCGTAGTTTTAGCGTATTTTGAAACAATGCCCCTTTAATAAATGGTACGAGTAATTTATATTATTCTCGTTTGCAAGAAACAATTTCCTTTTGTGGATTTGGAGTTAATTCGTGTTACTACAAATCATATCATTCATCTTGTCATTGAGAAAAGCATAATTAGGTATGAATGGATTTGGCCTAAAATGCTACTTTAACAAAACTTGAGAATCTAAAGCATTATAAGCATCGAGAAAGTTTAAGGTTCTTTGCTATTGTCTGTTATCGAGCTCTTAAGCATCCCATAATTCATATAAAAATCTTATACATTCATTTAAGAAATGGAAACTAACGAGAAAAACCTGTTTTTAGAAATATTGTACCAAAATTATGCTTTGGATTGTAAAAAGATGAATATATTTTAAGTGGATAATTTAATAGGTAAGAATTTGTTATGAAATAAGGAATGGTTATAATTTATAGCTATTAAACTGGTCTTGATCGCATAAATGTCAGAGCTTTTTCTCACGCTCTAATTTACCAATAAAAAATCACAGCAAAAAAAATCGATTTGAAATTTATTGATTAATATGTAGAGCGATGATAAAAAATGCTCAATATATCCCTGTAAAACTTTTAATTTTGAAATAATTATGCAAGAATTTTTTATTTTTTGTATCGACCCAGATGAATATTACTTTTACAAAATTTTAAAAAATTTGGAATAAACTCTGGGAAGCTTACAGGTAAAATTTTTGGAAAAAGGGCTTATGAATCCAAATTTTTCAAAAACTGAATTTTAGACTATTAATTAATTTGAGAAATATTGCTAAGAATGCTCGACGAATGTGTTAAAAATAAATAAATAAAATATAGAAATGCAATTCATCTCTTTTAACCAGAGTTTCGAAATAATTAAGAAATGGTTTTTCTCTTGTTCCACATATTATACTACCGCGATGAATATCCTTTTCACAATTTTTTTAATTATGAATAAATGTTAGTAATTTTGGGACTTCCAGATAATAACTGGAAAAATCTCGAAAAACGCTCCTATATCGAAAAAATGTTTTAAAAAATCATCTTAAAATGTACATATTAAATGGAGCAATAGTAATAAAAATGAATAATTGTTAAAAACAAAATAAACCATAGGTAAATATTTGCTGTAAATTTTGGCTTTTCAAAATGGTAAAAAAATATTGTATTTTTTATTGCAAGCTTTTTCAGTTTTAAACGCTTATGTGTTTTGAGTAAACTGAATCTTAATAATATTTCCTTCATTTAAATGGTATTTAGGTAATTAAAACAAAACAAACCGAAAAATAAATATCAAAATCTGTCATTAATTTTGGCATTTGAAGTAGTAAGTAGTATAAATGAAAGCAGTTCTTTTTTTGTTGTATCCTTTTCAATTAAACTTTTAAATATAGAGAGGAATATTTTTTCTAATATATATTTTTTATATATATACTTTTTTTTAAATGCACAAATTTTCCATTGAATTTATGTATCTTATCAAAAAGTACCCATGGGTTTCATTAAATGTATCAATCAGTTAATGGAGATTTTATCTTGAAGACGGATTTTTTAATGATTTTCTTATTATTAAATTCACAAATGATCAAAATTGAAATTATTTATTACGTTATAGATAATGTTAGGAAATATAGTAATAAATGTAAAGTCACACTTGCCAAAAAGGTGGATCAAACTTCAAATTACTTTTTGATTACTGAACATGTATATTAAAATTACTTTTTTTAAAAAATCAGTAACCAAAGAAAAAATATACATAATGAAAAAGAAATTATTAAGCAAGCTGCAATGCAGGTGTCATTATGGAGATTTTTCCGAAAGAGATTTATAAAAAATAAAAACTTTTTTGATTAATAATTTCAATCTGTCCAGTTTTTTCACTGAGAAAAAAAAATGTATCGAACTCGAGTAAAAACGTAAGTACTGTCACATAGCTTGCCTGGTTCCCCGTGCCAGACCTTAATTACAGTAATTATCTGTAATGGCATAAAATTGCGACGACTGCCCCCCTTTCGATAGGAGTAGTCCAAAGGACTGATACAATTTGTATTAAAAAATAATAATAAAATAAGGTAAAGTAATTAATGATGATTTAATATTAATGTATTTTAGGAATTTGAAATATGCCAGAGTTAGTGAATCAAAGATTTAGCGAAACCTTTTGCAAGAAATTAGAAATTTTTTTTTTCTTTTATTCTAGCTTTTATTTTTGAAATTTCTTTTAGTAATTACAAGAAAACATATTTTTCTTGATTTTTTTTTCATTCTAGTTTCAACCCGAATTCTGCTTTTTTATAATTACATTTTTTGCCCCTTCTTCTTTCTCTTGATCAATAATTCAACTAATGGATGCTTTTTTTTTTCCTTTTTTCATCAACTTTTTCCCTTTCCCCCTTTTTTTTCTAATTATATAAGTTCTGAAAGATTTGTTGAAAGAACTGGAAGAGGTCAGTTTTTCAAGAGAGGGAAAAAAATAATGTATAAAGGGGATTTTTATTTTACTTTTTCGTTACAATTCCTGATTGTCTTTGTCGCGAAGCTTGTATAATTATAATTTTTTCATCTTGATTTTTTTCCCCTATCCCGATGATAAATAGAGTTTTGTGTCGGCATATAATGCAAGATGAGAGATTTTTTTTTCTCGACATTTTTTTTCTTCCACGTAAGCTTTTAAATCGATTAAACTAAACAAGTGAATTATGCGTATGAAAATCTCAGGGAAAATGGGAAATGCTGTTGAAAATTCTCGCAAAATTTTTTCGATTTTGCATTCAATCTTCCAATGATGCAGCTATTTTTAAAGAAAACGCCTTAGAAAAATTATTCATCAAAAATATTTTATTCTCGAAAATGTTTAGATTTATTTTTGCATATAAATGTTTAGATTTATTTTTGCACATTTTATGAAAGCAAAATCAAGTAAAATAAAAAAAAATAATAATAAATATACATTTTGTTTCCACGATTTCGGAAAATTTCAGAAAAGCAATTTAAAATTAATCTATCATAAATAAAAAATACATAAATAAATTTTAAGCGCGTAATTTATTATTGTTATCACTTAAGCACATTATCGCTTAAACTATTTCATAAGTAACATCATTGAACCTGATTATCATTTATATATAATATTTTATTAGAGGATTTGTATCATAATGTAGAAATAATTACTATAATACACTAATGCATTTAATTAAATTAATAAAAATGTAATTTGAGATTTTATTTAAAAATTTTCTAAATTTTAGATTGATATTTCTTTTTTCCATCTTTAACTCGGAGTTTTTAATAATAAGAGTATATTTTTTATTTTATAATAGACGTTAAACACCTGATTCAATTCTGAATTTACGTCTATCATTTTTTATCTATCTAATCATTCTATCTAATAATTTAGAACTTGATCTCAAATATAAGAGAACTCCTGGATCAAGCAATTGCACAAACTAGCCTTCGTGGAAAACATTTTAATGGAACTAAATCGCATTTTCTAAATATTAAGAGGAAAACCACTAATACCTCCCAAGGTCAACCCAACAGTAAGGAGATTCTACCCCATGAACTGTCTAACACCTGAGGACACTTTACGTCACCACTGTGGTTACTGCCAACCGGGAGCAGAATTCGAATCCACTAGCCACTGCTGGGATTCGAACCTGGGTCACCTTATTTATAGGTGACCGATTTATCCCCTGAACCATCGAGTCTCACCATAACAGTATTTTAATTTATAATCGCCGTTGAACTGCTGACCCAATTTTAGGTTAATGACTACGAATGTTCTACTCCCAAGACTTGTAATTTTGAACCCAATCCAAAAGGCAAGGAAACTTTCGGATCAAGTATTGGGAGAAATTTGCCTTCATAGAGAACTTTTTGATGAAACGAACCCGCATTTGCGTTACACGGAGAGGAAGACCACTAGAATATCCCACTGTTAGCCTGACGGCAAGGGGACTCTAACCCATGATCCGTCTACCACTGAAAATATCCATAAAAGCATTTTATTTTATTTTATAACCGTCGTTGAACAGTCTACCCAATTTTGGGTTTACGTCTACTAATGTTCAACTCCATAGCCTTGTAATTTTGAACTCAATCCAGAAGACAAGGGAACTCCTGGATCAAGGATCAGGTAATATTGGAGGAATTTTTGGCGGAATTAACCAGCATTTGAGTTACATGGAGAGGAAAATCAGGAAAACATGCCATGGTTAGCCAGACTGCAAGGGGACTGCAACTCATGATCTGTCGACCACTGACGATATTTTTCGTCAGCACTGTGGTCTGTGCAAGCCGAATGCAGAATTCGTATCTTTTCATTATAGTACCAACTTGTTTGATTTTCTCAGATTTTTTGAGTGGTTTATTAAAAATTTTCGTAAAGAAAGTTAATGCTATTTAAGAAAAACAAACCAGCTGTGAAAATTTAAAAATGAATAAAAAAATAAAAATCGAGAGAAGCAAGTCAAAGACAAGTGCTAGTAATCACTGATTCATTCAAATTTTTATTCATAGTTTTTCGATACATATTGCTAATTCACAATTTTATTTAGATACCAATTTAATTAAAACCTTAAAAATTTCCATTTTTTTTTAATTTAGTGCAATTTATATTGATTTTTGGTTATCAGTACTGTCAATTACATTTTAAATTATTTAAGTTATTGCATTTTAAATTAGGTTTTTTGAGCAGTTATGGTTTTTAAAAATTGCTTCGTTGCTCATCTTACCAATACATAATTGCCATTTACTTATATTCTCTGAATCATATTACAATAATATTTCATTTAATGCAACTACTTTACCAAGTTTTATTTTAATACTTTTATAAGATTATGCAATTTATAATACTATTTCCTCTCTAAAGGTATCAATTCATTAGGAAATGTTATCTATTTCTTTTCTAATTTTATCAATTTATTAGGAAATGTTATCGTTTTCCCCTCAAATTTTATCAATTTATTAGGAAATGTTATTTATTTCCATTCTAATTTTATCAATGTATTAGGAAATGTTATCTATTTCCTTCTAATTTTATCATATCATTAGGAAATGTTATCTATTAAACTTCTACTGCTATCAATACACTTCTTTTAAAAAATTGTTTCAATTTCAATTTTTTTCTTAACCATTATGAAAATTCAACAGAAATTTTACTTAATATTTTTTTTAAAATTCATGTGAATTTTAATTATTAAAGTATTAATATTGCCAAGTCAATTAATTATGGTACCTAATTAAGTGAAGAGATTGTTAAAACTAATTTTGAAACTAATATTACCAATTTTAGTCTGAAAATTTAAAAAAAATTAGACAAAAGAAAGTTTTAAAATGTTATCCGTTTCCCTTCTAATTTTCAATTCATTGGGAAATATTATCTATTACCCTTCTAATTTTATCAATGCATTAGAACTATTATCGATTTCCTTTCTAATTTTATCAATTCATTAGAAAATGTTATCAATACGCTTACCAATTTTAGATTAAAAGTTTTAAGAAATTAGACAAATAAAAATTTTTTTCGCTATCGGCAAAGCAAATTTTCTAATTAAAACGCAAGTTGGCATATAATAAGTATTATCAGATATTTTCTATATTTGTTTATAACAAATAATATCTAGGTATTTACGCATTTTTATTTTATAATAAAATATATTTTAAGATAAAGCAATTTGTAGCATTATGATTTATCACAAATGTTTCAGAATTGAAAAATAAATCAAAAGTTCACAAAAAAAAAAAAAATGCAGGTTGACGTGGATCTTTTTGCTTTATAACAAATGTTATCAACTATTCATCGATTTTGCTTATAACCAATAACAGCGATTTTCAAATTTTTATTTCAGAGTTTTTCAGAGATACGGCAATTTTGATATGTTGTTATCACTACAAATTTCGGTATAAAAATATGAAACAAAAATTTTAGTCAAAATATAAGATGACGTGGACCTATTTATTTAATTATGATATAATCAAAAATTTAGCAATTTAGTTTGCAGTCAATATTACGACATATTTACAAATTTTAATTTTATAATATTAAATAATAACACAAACTACAACATAATATAACTAGCAGTTCATGTTGCGGAATACTATTTTAAATATTATACCAAATATATTATAAACCTAAAACAAAATTTCTAATCAATATTCAATATGGCGTAACGTCATTTCTTTTACAACCAATTTTATTGGTTAGTTACCAACTTTATCTGTGGTAAATGCTATCAGTTATACAAAAAAAAAAAAAAAAAAAGCTAAATTTTTGAGAAATATATATGTGATATTATGTTGTTATCACAGTTTTATGAAATATGGTTAGGAACAAAAAGAAATTAAACTGGATTTTAATTAAAAAGCAAGGCGGCTGAGAGCAATTTGCTTTATAACCATTAATACAGGTTATTCACGCCAATTTTTTTTAAATGAGTATTTTCAACTATTTAGAAATTTTAATTTCATACATTTTGAAAGATAATAAATATATGGTAGTATTTCATAACATAAGTAAAATAAAACAAAAACCCTAATCAAAATGCAAAATAGCATAGAGCAATTTTTTTTCTCAAAGCAAATATTATCAGCTATTTACCAATTTTAGTAGAATCAATATTATCAGCTATTTGCCAATTTTAGTTGATATCAATATTATCAGTTAATTACCAATTTTAGTAGAAATCAATATTATCAGCTATTCACCAATTTTAGTAGATATCAATATTATCAGCTATTTACCAATTTTAGTAGAAATCAATATTATCAGCTATTTACCAATTTTAGTAGAAATCAATATTATCAGCTATTCGCCAATTTCAATAGATATCAATATTATCAGCTATTTGCCAATTTTAGTAGATATCAATATTATCAGCTATTTACAAAATCGTCTTATATAATTTTTAAAAGGTAAGGCAATTTATATTATACTACTATCGAAATACGTTTCGCAGTATTAAGCATAAAACAAAAATTATACTCAAAAATCAAGACGGCGTGTGGTGGAAAGTTCCTAAAAGAAATAATAATAATAGAAAAAAAGAGCTTTTGTTTTAGTTGAAAAGGCCATTCCATCGTATGGCACCTACTAGACAACTTTGAGGAAAACGAAAGAAAAAAAAGGGCAATTGCCCGCTGCTGCACCGCCCTTGTCGGGACATAATTTATGACGCGGATTTGATTGGTTTTGAACGAAACAATCGTTTCACCAATCGATACCTACAAATTATTGAATACCCGGAATCGGCTATACTCTGCACACACAGCTGCAATAATACGCAATTACACGTCTCAACACGATTTATTGCTTATTATACATCAATGGCAATTCAGCATTTATAAAACAAGTAGATAATTTTCCATTTAAAAACTAGTCTGCTTCTTGCGGCTGATTATTCTTACAAGTTGGTTGGAAAAGAAAAAGAAAATTAATAAACAGGAGTTGCAATTGCATAAATTCAACAGATGCAGCATTATCACGAGTTCAGAACACCGGTTCGAATAATAGTTATTATTATTATTTTTATCCTTATTGTATTCATAAGTGATAAAAAATGATTAAACGAATAAAATTCCCAGCGAAAAGGCATTCTCAACAAGCAAACTAGCACCTTGAACAATTTCTGATTTATTTCATCGCCAACAATCAATTTATTTCACCCACAAAAGGGGAATTAGTTTTTATTTTCAAGTAGATTGTTTTGAAAACGGTAATTGAAATAAAATTTTTGGCGATTAGAGGAATGATTAATGAATAAGTTTTTCTTCTTATTTTTGTATACCTTCGCCGAGTCGCGTTATAAATAGCAGTAGCGGGGTTAAAGAAGCTAATTGGCGTAATGGTGCTAGAAAGTAGTTATTACGTTGTAAAGTTGGCGATTATTAAATTTTAACCTCATCTAATGCTGTTGGGGATGTAATGACCAGGAAATTAATTTACCATTATAACAGCTATGCTCGTTTTAGTTCGTTTCGTTCAGTAAACTTCGGATTAACTTGCATTTTAATGAAATGTTGCTCTTATTTGGGACAGGATTTACAAGTAAATTTAACGAGCTTCCTTCAAATATTTGTTCTAAAATTTAATTTTTCATTATTATCGACAGAAATGCTTTCCGATTAATATTTCGCTTTTGTGAATATTCTAATATCAAACTTTAATCCGTTAGGAGATAAATTTACGAAATATTAACATTAACATTACGTTTATTTTCAATTAATGTAAATTACTTTCAGCTGGTATAGAAATTATAGTTTCCTAATTTCTCTTAAAATTGTTAAATTGACATTGATAGCAAAATGATTTTATTATGTAAAGACTATTTAATACTTTACTTATGTAAAAATTACTTAAAAAATAGAATACAGCAATACTTTAAAAAAGACTGCCAAAAATAGAGGGAAAATGAATTTTTAAGACTCTTCATTGCACTAGCAGACAATTCTTAAATTTTTTAGCATTATTTTTATAATTAACTAATAACTAACTGGATTTTAATATTGCAATAGTCACAATAATACGATCTCCGTAATTATAAGAGTTGTGTATTTTAACACTTTTATTTTAATAATATTACGCTGAAAAACACTTAGGATCAGAATACGGTTAAAAGTACTGGTACCCTGAGTGCAGCATTCGTAATATCCATTTTTCCGTAAAATTTCATACCGTAGTTTTTACAATATTATTTATTTAATCACAGTGATTAAATAATTTACCGTTTACTGCAAAAAGTACTGTACTTCAGATTGTTACATAAAATTTTACGGTTAAAAGTTATGGCACCCTGAGTGCTTGTACTTTTTGCCATAATTTGATCCGAAATACCTTATTAGCGGTAATAATTTTTTTAAAGCTTTATTTTCATTATCTTTCTACAAAAAAAAAAAATCCCATAGCATGAAGAAATAATACATAAAATTCATTGAGGAACAATAGATTTTGGAATTTATAGAACAGTGTGGCGCTTTTTTCGATTACGTTTTCGCCAAAGCAATTATTTTATAACAAAAATATAGCACAGATCAATTTCTATTTTAACGTAAACTATTCAAAGAGATCTACTATTATATGCATAGATATAATTAGTAAATCCAAATTTAAAATATTTTTTAAAAGAAAAATTTACATAGTATTTATAGTTATTATAAAAACTACGAAATAAAATCATAACTAACTATAATAATTATTAGTTAATCGTTAAATGCTATTTATAAGGGTGTATTTTGAAAATTCTTTGATGGAATTACAACTCGGAGCTGTATGAAATATATATAGGTAAACCAAATATTAAATTATGTTCATAAACATATTTTAATGTTTTCGAGCAAAATGAAGAAAAGAAAAATATCATTAAAAAAAGTTAGAAACGCTTCCCATCTCATAGAAAAATATAGTTTAGATTATACCTGAATTATTTATACAATGTAATGTAATTTATGCACTATTTTTATATAATGTGTTATTATTATAAAGAGTTAGAGCGACTTGATTTATCTTCGTTTTTTTTAAATTCTTAATTAGTTCGATTAATAATAAAAAGATAATAAGCATGGTATGATTTTCCGGTTTAGGTTACAATCTAGTAAAATGACTTGTTCGTAAAATTGTTTTGCAAATTCAATTACAACAAAACTGTTTGTTCACACAATGTTCTAGTACATTATTTCAATGGTTTTGCAATCGATTAATTAATTTTTTTACTTTTCATTTTTCGCATGACTTTAAGGTTTTTAAAAATATTTGTTAAAGTGCCTTCGCATAAACTTCTTTTATTCGTTTTTTATGTTTTTTTTTGTCCTTTTCTTTTGTTGTCAAAACTGATATTTTTAAGTATTTTTTAATAAATATTATTATTTTTAATAAGTATATAAATTATTACATAATTTTTTAATAAATAATTTATAAAGATGTAGAAGAGAGAGGCATAAATCGAACCTGTTCTAAATCGCATCACTTTTGATTTCTGAAGAAGTATTGTATAGAGAATAGTTTTTTTAAAGTTATTCAACATTATAAGTTTTAATATAAATATGAACATCCTGTGTAAAGATATAGCAGAACTAAAGTAATGTACATATTATTTAATACGTCATGTAATTGTTAGGCAATTTCTACTAGTTTTTTTTTAGCTAATTATTTTTCTTGGTTTTGAATAATAATTTGTTATAAGAAGTTATGAAGCTCACAGTTTAACACAATTCGTGTTTTTAATACTTGACTTAAATATATGTAATAATTTCTCATACAAAAGTGCTCCTATAGCTGAGTGGTTAGAGAAAACGAGTGTGTGAATCAAAATATGTGGGTTCGAGTTCAGTTCCTGCCTTTTAAATAATGATTTTGTTATTTTCCTTCTATGCAAGCTGTATGCAAATGGTCTTATAATTTGGATAACTCTACGCAGATATACAAATTAGTTTTACGTATTCCTGGTAGGAATACGTAAAGCTATTGTTCTAGAATATGCGATGCTTTGTATATAAAGTTGGGAAATCATTCAACTGGGTTGTTGTATGCGAAACTTAGTTTCAACAGCATCGTTGTGTGTGAAACTTAAAGCGTTAGAATTCTATTTCCTAAGTCAAGAGGTGATTTGTTTTCTGATTCCCTGACCTTAATGGATTTTCCAAATGTCAATAACCTTACGGAGTATATCTAACTACGGCATATTTCGAGGATTGGCTGCACACGCATTGTGAAAATATCGCCGTTGATTTTATCAGCTTCAGCATATAGACAGAAAAAAAACACGTCTTTGGTTACTTGTCTTTTGATTATTAAAGTAAGTGAGAAAATTTTTTGCCATTCTGCTATCTCCATCAGGTTCGGAATTCTAAAAATCGACTACTGGCGACATATTAAAGGAGTGGAAGGATAGAAAAAGTGTGCACATGATCTTTCCAAAAGTGTGCCAGATCAGGAGCCCCCCCAAAATGCGACTGAGCCAGGACGTTTAGTCCAAAGAAAGTCGTCAGACAAGAAACAAGAGCCGTGATGGCTTAGGGGTTGGAGCTTTTGCCTTCCAATGAGATGAACCGGTATCGAAACCCAGCGATGACTGGTCGATATGAATTCCGCATCCGGCTTGCACCGACCACAGTGCTGACGTAAAATATCCTCAGTGGTAGACGGGTGATGGGTTAGAGCCCCTTGCCGTCAGGCTTACCATGGGAGTTTTCGTGGTTTTCCTCTCCATGTAATGAATAGTCAGGTTAGTTCCATCAAAAAGTCATCAGCGATGGCAAATTTCTCTCAATACTTGATCCAGGAGTTCCCACGTTTTCTGGATTGTGTTCAAAATTACAAGGCTACGGAGTTGAACATTAGCAGTCTTAAACCCAAAAAATTTGGTCGGCGGTTCAACCACTGTTAATAATAAGAAACAAGAAAGCGCTTCTTTTTTCAACTTCCGGACTGACTTTTTGAAAAAGTAAAGAGGTCGTGGGTTCGATACCTGCCGGCCGAAGACTCCCCGTGTAGTAAATGATGACTGATGCACGTTAAATATGTCGAGTCGCAAAGTCCTCCATGTTCCCATAACAAATCAATACCTCTGGGGGTACTGATCCAAGAGTTTCCTTGTCTTCCGGATTGATTCAAAATTACAAGGCTGCGGAGTTGAGCATTAATAGTCGTAAACCCAAAATTAGGTCAGTTGTTCAACGACGGATAAAATAAAAAAATAAAAAATCTATACGTGAATAAATTGGAAATAAACGAAACTATTTCAGCAAACTAAATGAGCTTTAATAACCTTACGATAAAATTTATTTTCCTTATTCCAAGGAAGGAAAAAGTGATGAAAGACATCTAAGTGATGAGCTTTCCGGTTAGTAAAATAGTGATCCATTAATTATTGATTAGTAATAGTGATTTAATAGACTAATCTGCATCTTATGTTCAAGGCATCAATCTCAACCAATTTTTCAATTTATTATCACAAAAGAAGTTATTCATAGATCCCAAAAGAATGCAGTCTTAAAAATCAGCATACATAAAAGTTGCACTTGAACTTTGTAGCATGCAACATCATGTTCCCTTAATATTTTTACCATGCTTGTTACAGCTCAAAAATTTTATTGCACACATTTCTCATTATGCTATTACGCATGAATTACTTATTGCTTTAATCGTAAATACTCAATGCTTTTGAGGGTAGTACGATCCAGGGAGCAGGTTTTATGAACTAAGAAATCGGTCTCCTAAATCATACCATTTTCAGAACTTGAGAAAACAAAAACAACTGCGCAATTATTATTGCCCAAAAAATAATATAAATAGCTGAACTACTGTATTTTATTATTAGAATATTTGAAATTTAATTGTGATTGTCAAAAATGCAAATGTGAAAAGGGTGCAATTTAGATAACTCTTCTCCAAAAAAATAAACTGTTCTTCTACATAAATAAAACAAATAAAAAATAAATAAAATAAATAAACAGATAGTTGAATAATAAAAATAAAATAAATAAGTAACAATAAACAGGAATGCGCATTAAGCTTTAGCAAATTCTTATATATATTTCAAAATTTATTTTAAAAAGTCGACTTTGATATAAAAGAACTTTGAATTGACTTATTAACCTTTTAGTTCGGAAAAAAAACTATTTAAAATGAAAATAATCTCTTAATTAATCAGTCAGTTGAATTTTTTTTCACCTGAAGCCTATTTATTGGAAAGCAAAAGGCAAATTACAGACAGTAGGGAAACATTACGCATGATAAGGCCAAAACGTTTCTAAATTTACATTTATATTTAATTATTCACGGTACTTAAAGGAAACTGTCACTTCCTAACAGACACATATGTGCCCCATGTCAACTTCACATATAACATCCTTTTCCAATCAATCATTGAAAAAGAGTGATAAGTTGACGAAAAATTATCGATTTCGATAATAATTCTTCCTGTTTCATCTTAATTGATTTTGACTTATCGACTTCTCTAGGCAAATAATCAGTAAGAGAAGACTTTTGAGTTTGTTCTTCTTTAAGCAATCTGTCTTCTTACTGATTAAAAAAACAGTTGGGAGCTTGATGCATCACCTGCCATATTTGTTTGACCTCTTCATTAACACTGTCGTCGACTCTAATTTCAACTTTATACCTAATCCATCATTTGTAAGGTGGAGGGATCTCATCCTAATTCACGTGTCTTCATTTATGAATTTTTCCAAATAATTTAATCCTCGAAACTAACTGCAACTGTCTCTGCTAAAAGCATTAAATGTGATTGGTGGAGAGGAAGCTTAGAAGAGATTTTTCTGAGTTTAATAATGGGATTCGAAACTCAAGGGTCTTGTTACAGCTTTTTGCAGTTTAAATTTATTATTTTCGTTGGTGTTTAAAAGGTGTTAGAGCTTTTTGCAGTTCAAATTTATTATTTTCATTGGTGTTTAAAAGGTGTTAGAGCTTTTTGCAGTTTAAATTTATTATTTTCATTGGTGTTTAAAAAGTGTTAGGGCTTTTTGCAGTTTAAATTTATTATTTTCATTGGTGTTTAAAAGGTGTTAGAGTTTTTTGCAGTTTAAATTTATTATTTTCGTTGGTGTTTAAAAGGTGTTAGAGCTTTTTGCAGTTCAAATTTATTATTTTCGTTGGTGTTTAAAAGGTGTTAGAGCTTTTCGCTGTTTAAATTTATTATTTTCATTGGTATTTAAAAGGTGTTAGAGCTTTTTGCAGTTTAAATTTATTATTTTCATTGGTGTTTGAAAGGTGTTAGAGCTTTTTGCAGTTTAAATTTATTATTTTCATTGGTGTTTAAAAGGTGTTAGAGCTTTTTGCAGTTCAAATTTATTACTTTCGTTGGTGTTTAAAAGGTGAGTATATGATTATATGATTTTTTATTATTCCTTGGTAAATTAGATTTGAATTGCTTATTTTATGTAGGCTTATTATTTTAATTACAGTTTTGCTAAATTACACTTAAAAACAAAAATTTAGAATTAACACGAATTAGTTCAAATCGACGCTATTACTATTTTTAAGATGAGAGGATAATTTGTTATTGTTTAGAATTTTTCCTTTAAGCAATAGGTAATTGTTTTGTGAAATTGTTATTAGATTTATTTCCATCTCAGTTATCTTTATTATTACCATTATATCTTTATTATCCTCGATGCATGTAGTGTGCTATGATGTGTGCTACACAATATTTGGCAAATTATATTTTAGATTTCAGTTTTTTATTCACCCTTGTGCTTATTATGCAATTTGATAATTTTTTGTTAAATCTTAATTGGATTTACTTGCATTTCACCAACGTTTAATATTTTAATTAGAGTTAATTTCTGTAACATTAAACGTTAAAAAATTATTTAATAATGAAATAGTACACATTAAATAATTCTGGATCAAATTCCGATAAATAGTACTGCCCTCTCTGAGAGCAGCTTCCATAAAATCTACTTTACTATAATAAAAAAAAAAAAATAACCGAAAAATTTTATACTGTAATTTTTATAGTAATAATTCCTTTAATTACTGTTATTCTATGACTTTACAGAAAATATTACTGTAAAAATTATGGTTTATCATATTTTTCGGCCTTAAAATTTTACGGTAAAAATAGATTTTATGATAAAAAGTACTGACACCCTGAGTACTGGTACACTTTGCCATAATTTGATGCGGAATTTTGTACGGTGTAGTTTGCTCAAATTTGCCGCAAATTTTATAAAAATTTATTTTTCGTGCTCTAATCTATATGCATAATATTTGACACATTATAATTTAATTGTTAACTGTCTTTTTTTTCCAAAGTCAGGAGCAGTATATAATTTTTCTGTGAAATTCATTACCTCTGTTATATTCAATAACATTTTTCTTTTAATTAAATTTAAAATTAGTCTATATTAAATTAGAATTTGTTTAAATTTACTGCAAGTTTCGGTCAAAAATTTAAAGATAGAGGTACAAATTTTTCAAGTTAATGTTTAGAAAAATATATTTGAATCTAGTCTTGAATACATGAAATATAGCATTTGAATATTGCCATGGATATAGCAGATCACTTATGCTAGAATTAATAAATAAGTTTTATATAAAATTGTAATTATTATTGTAATTGCAATTATTGTATTCTCTAAATTTTTATTTAGACGTATTTCATTACAGTTTTGTTAAATTGTTATTAAATTTTTAAAAAAAATGTGTTACTAAAGTTTAGTTCCGAAAAACTACCATTTTAGTGATTTATATTTTTAAAGTAATGACTTGAAAAATTAGTCAGTTTTACTTCAAATTTTTATATTGCATAAGCATTTGAAAAGTTTTTTTTCTTCTTTTTTATGAAAAATATGGTACATATTATATTTATAGTTGAAATAAAAAGGTATTTTCTTACCTCAGATAATACGATTTTATTTTCAAAAAGTTATGTTTAGTCATATATCAGTAAGGTCATATATCAGTTTTTTATATCAGTAAGGTGTAGACAATATTTTTTTTTCTACGAAATAAACCTTTGCGCTGAATTTTAAAAATAATTTTCTCTTTTTAAAAAGTAACTCTCTTATAAATATGATACTACGCTTTAGTCGATTAAGGTTTCTCAAATAACATATAAATTGCCATTTTACATTAGAGTCATTCTCTATCAAATTATGATCAGATTTATCTACATTTTATTGCGGTTAATTTTCATTAGAGTTATGTTCATTTTAATTAAATATTATAAATTTTTAACTACAAATATATTGATATAATAACTTTTTCTCATATGGTTTAAAAAAAAAACTTTAGTAGTTCTATTTGTTATTGATCATGGTCAATATATAATCGAAATTTACAGATATTAAGTAATAAATTTGATGAATTGACAATCAAATTCATAGCTTAATTTCTTTTTCCTTATTTCAGTTACTGTTGAATTGATCTTATCTGGGTTTATAGAAGTATGTATCAAAAGAATAAACAAAATTAGAGAGTAATTTTTAATAACTATTAAAATATTAATTTGGTTGTGTCACTTTCGCATGTCACTCATGTTAGTTTTACTTGAATAGGTGACTTGAATAGGTAATAATGAATCAAAGATAAAAATTTATTAAGGAAAGCTTTCAAACTCTCAGTAAAACTCGTTTTTTAATTCAAAAGAGCTGTAAACTGAGAAACTTCACTGATGTTATCTTCTAAATAATTGATAAGAAAGAATCATTATCAATTTAATTTTTAATAAATGTGTAGAACTGATCTTGTAAGAACGGAACCCCGAACTGAAAAATCCAATATTTTTAAAATTATTTTTTGGGCTGAAGTGAAAATTGTCTTGGTATAGAATCGTAGTATAAATTTCTCAGGATTTATAAGAGACACATATCACTTTTTCTTTAGTTAATGTAAATACAATAAAAAGGTAATTAAAACGTAATTAATTTTGATTAAAGTAGATATCCTTAATTTTTCAATTTAATTTAATTTCAATTTCAGAAAAATTAAAACTTTTCAATAGTTCACGAAATGTTTATTTTAGTTTTGGTGCAGTTTGGTCGATTATTGTTTAACTTGGCGGGCAGCCTTCTTTAAACAAGTCATAATTCCTATGTTAAGGAACTTCAAATACTTTTACATTAATTAACGTTTTTTGTATGATTGATTATGCAGAAATTATTGTTCCTCAAAAACATATAATATATTAACTTCCAAATAATTAGCATTATCTAATTAATTTTTCCTTCGTACCAGATAAAATTCAATTTCTCTTCAAGGTTCATAATCTCAAACTTCAAGCAAGTTAAGCAAATAAGGTGAAGCAATATTTATGCATTTTTTTTTTGCGAAAAAACAAACAAAATGAATTATGAACTTCATTTCAGAAATCTGCGTTCCTTACTTGTTTTATTCGGTCACGCCGCTTTTTTTATTTATTATTTTCTTTACAATCAAAGATAAAAAAAAAAGTTTTTATAAAACAAACAAAGAAAGGGGGTGTCGAAAGATAATTAAGAAAAAGAAGGAAAACTGAATAGCGTATGAAACACGATTTTAATTAAGAAAAAATCAAGTGCAGCGTGTAATGGGAGAGTCATGGGTTTTGTTTTCAAGGTAGTTGCACAATTCCTTTGCAGGGGGTTTCTATTGTGTTTTTGCATTTTGTCCCTATTGGTGATTTTTTCCCTACTTGGCTTTTGTTTCTGGCGATGAAAGGTCTTTATGAATTGTAGGCGGAGTTACCCTCTCCGAGTCACGGGTTTACGTTAGATTGTAAAAACGAATCTAACCAAGTTATGATAATTTTTGCTTTAAACCATTCAAAATATTAGTAAATTTAGAATATCCAGTAATATATTATACTATATTACTGAATATATGAAGATGAACAGAGGGCTCACTAAGGCAATGATGCCCTTGCATTGAATGATTATGAATTTGAAGATGTTGATGAATTTAAATATTTCGCGACTACTGGTAATCTGTAAAAATGACATAAATACTGAAACCGATAGCCGCTGAGCAATGGCAAACAAGAGCTACTTCGGTTTAAATAGCCAACTAAAAAGTAAATTTCTTAAACAAAAGACAAAAATTAACATATACACTCCTACGGCCTGTGATCCTATATGGTAATGAGTGCTGGACTCTTAATAAAAAAGAGGAGAACAGATTGCTGATTTTTGAGAGAGGGATACTTAAGAGAATTTTTGGTGCAGTCTATGAGAATAACAAATGGCGCACCCTTTACAATCATGAGTTATATAAAAAGTATAAACAACCAGACATAGTTCATGTTATTAAGGCCAATCGCATTCGACAGCTGGGATGCCTTTATAGATCTGAAGATCAAAACTCAGCAAAAAAACAAACTTTTTTTAAACCAGAAGGTACAAGAAAAAGGGGTCATCCACCGACTAGGTGGCTGAACGCAGTTGAGAGGGACCTAAAGATAATAGGAATAGCTAACTGGAAGGCCATGGCACAGAATAGATCAAGAGAGCAAAAACTTATTGGGACGGCCTAGGCCTGTCATAGGCTGTAGTGTCCAAGAAGAAGAAGAAGAAAATATTACTGGAAATTTAATAATAAGTGGGGGCGGAATCCTGGGAATGATTTAGGCTTAGGTTATGAAGGCACGTAATTTGGATCACTTTCCAAGCTCTAACGAATTACTGTTGAAAAGTTCAATCAATGTTTTTATAGCCACGGTGGCTCAGGTGATCGAGCTCTTGCTTCTCATAGAAGTTAACTAGGTTCAAAACCCACACTGAGAAAAAAAAGTTTTGTCAAAACTACCAGAATATGGTAAAATTTACCTCGTATCTGGCTCAGTGGGAACATTAAAAAGGCTCGATAATTTTTATCGAAAAGCTATGGTAATGATTTTAATAAATTACAATAAAATATAAATTTATAATGTGTGATGAAATTTGAGGAGTCTGGTAATATTTGATAATTTTATTATGATTCCTCAAAACATGCCATAAAAACCCTTTATTCGGTTAAATTTATTTTTCTGTTTAATATTTTTCACTAAAAGTGTTTTAATAAGAACTATTAGTCTGTAAACCAGAATTCCATGTAAACTGTTACCAAGTAAATGGTTTAAATACCGTACAATATGTTTCGGTTTTATTAATCAGAATTTTTTTTTCTAGTGATGTCATTACCTTGCAGTACGACTATAAATTTTTCACCCTTTCTTGTGCAAATTATTTATATTGGGAACTGAATGCAAGGCCTGGTTTACACCTAGATCAAGGCACGTAATTTGAACCACGCAAAGTTCAATCAATATTTTTAAAGCAGTGCACGCTTAGGCCATGGAACTATTACTTCCCAATGAAGTGTCCCAGGTTCGAATCTCAGTGATGGCTGATCGAAAAGTAATTTGCCTAAAGTCGTAATTGTGAAGGGATGAGTCTTTATCTCTGATGAGGGCTTAAAGTCTACTTAACTTCAAATCAATGATTAGTACAGTAGGAAACCGATTATCCGGAACGATCGGGACCATCGCTATTCCGGATAACTGATTTTTCCGGTTTTCTGGATCGCTACAAAAAGCCGTTTATTTATTCTTAAACCCAAATAAAAGGAAAAAAAATGGAAATAATCTTAAAACGAAGAAAAACCGATGAAATAATACACCAGGGGTCTGTCCAGACATTTTGTGAAAGGTCAGTTTTTCGTGAAATTGTGAAAAAATTACTCACATTCTTTCAACCAGGATCCGCTTTTATGAATTTGTGCAAATAGGGTCCGTTATTGCAAAAAAAAAAAAACTTTTTCAAGGAGTTTTTAAATTGTAAAGACATACAAGATTATGCTCAACACTGTAAAATTATAATTAAAGAAGTTAAATTTAAAAAAATAAACAATTGCTGCTACTATTTTAGAGATGCAACATACAAATATTTGGTATTTAGCCTATACTGCTGAACGCAGAATATTAATTTCGGACGAACAATGGAAGAATCGTCTGCCGAAGACAAAACTTAATTCGTTTTCATCCATCTTTCTTGTTTTTTGCCCTGGAAAGAGTTTATTCGATTAACAAAATAATAATGAAGATAAACAAATTTGTGAAGGATCCGATTAAAAGAAAAATCATTGTGTGAAGGGTCCGTTTTTAAGTTAAAATATTTTGTGAAGGGTCCGTTTTTAAGTTAAAATATTTTGTGAAGGGTCCGTTTTTATGAAAAGATATTTTGTGAAGGGTCCGTTAACGGACCCAAATTTCTTCTAAACAGACCCCTGTACACTAAAGATTATTTCCAAAATGATGGTAAGGTAAACATCTTTCAAAATAGAAAGAAAATCCTAAAATCTTAAGAGGAAAAAAAAAAATTTTTTTTTTGAAAATGGCCGGAAAAATTTATCGAATTTCATTCCGGTTTTTTGGTTTTCCGGTTTTCTGATTTCCGGATAACGGGTTCTGTACTGTAGTAGGTTTGGGAAATAAAGACGGTCCGTACGCAATACTGACCTCATTGCCACCATCATACCGTTGGTCTCGAACTAGTGGTACCTTATCCTTCACGATTCCATTGGCCAACTACTGGATGTTGTGAATTTTTTTTACTTTTTAACAACTAAGCTCACACACAGGCACAAAAAGTGCCTTTTATTTATATTTTCTGCTATGCTATGCTATTTTCATGATGCATTTTCGCAAGAAGATAAAAACTAATAATAATAATAATAACAATTATAGAATAATAGCCTGAATATTTAATCAAGATTTTTCCCTTAAAGCAGTATTTGCATTTATAACTTGAACAACATTGAAATAAAATCATTTATATTTGTGATGTTTGACATTTAATAACAAGAATACAATTATATGGAGTACCAGTTTTGATAATCATATAAGTAACTATGTTTGGTAAAGGAAATATCTGAAACAAAAATCAATATAATGAAGAATTAGTATAAGTGTCTCACACAATCATTATGCAGAATCAGCACAAACGTTTCAAATAATCAGTATGATGAAGAATAACTGCAAGTGACTCATATATTCAGTATAATAAATTAGTTTAAGCATCTCATATAATTACATCTATCCACGTTATAATCTTATGATTCTCAGCATACAGAAGTTTTTCTTAAAATAACAAAAGAAAGCAAAAAAAAATCCACAAGACTGTTCCCATTTAAAAATTTTCTCAAGCCTTAAAATCTACAGAAATATTTCTGCTTCTCAGACTCTGTTATTCTTTTCTATTCTTTTTTCTTCCTTTTTTGAAAAATGTTCGAACAAATGCAAAACTAATCGGATTTTGAAGCAGAACCCTCCCATTTTCGATGATATGGAAAGGGTGCTCGCGTGTTCTTTCGATTAATCCTTTCTTTCCTTTTCCTTTTCTATCCCCCCCTTTCACCTTCTTCCCTCTCAAATGTTTTCTGGAAAAGAAAGGCATATACAGGGGCGCATACGAACATACCCTCGAGGTTTGTGTGTGCGCAGGGGCGGTGCGGGTTTGATGGATTACGGGAATGATGCGAATTATCGCCCCATCCGCTGGAGCAAGTATCTCGGAAACAATTTTTCTCCCCTCCCCCCCTTTTCTGGATGCCCCCCTTGCCTTTAATCTCTTTGATATTAGGAAGACTATCGGCTTGCTCTGGGTTTTCTCTACACAAAATTTTTTAATGTGTATTTTTTCCTGTAGTTTTTGCACCCTCCTCCCTTTTGATTCTCGATCATGTTCCGTAGTTGTTGTGGGGTAGATTCTGGGCTGTGCTTTGTAGTCTGCTTTCTGTAGACTGCTTTTCGTGAGAAAAAAAAAACTTATTGATTCGCTTTGAAAAATGGGAAAATATATTTTAAATGTAACTTATTAGTCTTTGAGGATCGTGGAAGAAATACTTAAACTTTTAAAGCATGTACGGAGATCATGTGGCAATTATTAATCTCTGGGGATCATGGAAGAAGTATTTAAACTTATAAAGCATGTATGGTGGGCTTGAGACAATTATTAGTCTTTGAGGATCATGTAAGAAATATTTAAACTTATACTGCTTGTATGGAGGACTTGACACAATTATTAGTCTTTGGGGATCATGTAAGAAATATTTAAACTTATACTGCTTGTATGGAGGACTTGACGCAATTATTAGTGTTTGGGGATCATGGAAGAAATGTTTAAACTTATAAAGCATGTATGGAGGGATTGGAACATCTATTGAGAAGGAATGTAAGAATTTTTTGAACTTAAGAAGCATATATGAAGAGCTTGAAAAAAATTTTAGTCTAACGAGACTATGGAAGAAAATTTAGGAATCATAGATGAAAGACTTGGATCAATATGTAACGATAAGTCACATTTTAAGATCATTTAAGAGAAAATTTTGTTGAGAAACTCACGGTATCCATGTAAACAGTATACTCTTTTTTATTGGAAATTTTGAAATATGTAAAGTATTTCCTCGGAAACAATATTAAAGTAGTGTTTGATTTTAAACTGGCTCTTGGGAACTCTTGTGGCTTAACACTATATTGGTCCAAACCTTTTCTTATTCTTCATTTATTCATTTGGGGAGCTTGGATCGACCTAATGATATGACTTTCATATTTACCTTTAGAAGTATATGGAAGGCAGGAGTAAATGTTATATTTGCTTTATAATTCATTTTAATTTTTCTGCAAATAAAACGTGAGATTCAGCAATTATTCTAATTGTCTTTTAGGACGTGTATCATCAAGTGAAATCGAAGCCTTTCGATTTCGATTTAGCGAGATTTATTCTAGAATTCCATTGGATATTTTCCGCCGAAATTATACCACTACAATTCGTCAATCAGCATTTTTAGGAATGTAATTTAATGCTTCACTTCTTTCTGTTTTCAGATTTTAGAAAACTATCCATGTTTTTGCGTAGTTTACAATTTTTTTTCTTCTTCAGAATCATCCAAATTGGTTTCCATTCGTCTAAATAAAGGCAAAAGTAAGTTTTTTTTAAAAAAAATTTTTCTTTTTGAAAATCTAAGAACAGAAAATAATGTTAACAATTATAATAATATAAACAACGTAACTATTAATCCTTTAGGATGAGTATTTTTATGCCGACAAGAATGAAATCAATCTCACGTCGTTAGGACGAATTATTTAGAAGTTATTAAAGCTTTATGCACGAAAAGTTTATACTTGTTTGGAATTTTTCAAGTAATACCATTATTATTCGATTTTTAGAATGACTTTACACTGATTTTAAGAATTATATATTTTTAAAAACGCTTGTTGAGTTTCAAATTGCCATTTTCCCGGCATGACACCAGCGATATTTCCAATAATTACTTTAAAACTGCATATGCATTGCTTAAAAACTGCATACCGGGTTTGAATTCCAGCGATGGCTGGTAGATATAATTTCCGCACCCGGCTCGCACCGACCACAGTGCTGACGAGAAACATCCTAAGTGCTAGAGTCCCCTTCCATTAGGCTGGCCGTGGGAGCTTTCCGTGGTTTTCCTCTCCATGTAACGCAAATGCGGGTAAATTTCTCCAAAAAAGCAATCCATGAAGGCAAAGTTTCTCTCAGTACTTGATCCAAGAGTTCCCTTGTCTTCTGGATTGGGTTCAAAATTACAAGGTTACGGAGCTTAACATTAGTAGTCGTAAACCCAAAAAATTGGGTCGGCTATCCAACGACCGTAAGGAAATAAAATAAAATGAGTTTTAGTAATTTCTGTCAGTGGTGACACAACTAGTGACACTGAATACTTACACCTTTCAATACAATATGGTGTCTATGGAAATCAGAATTTTCAAAATGAGTATGTGATAGAGATTTTTTTTTTTTTTAAACTGGCCTCCAAAAATCTTTCAGAATCTATCTATTGGTTTCTGAACATTTTTTGATTCGTGGTATTGTGTCATTAAAATCATACTCTCGTTGATTGATGTTCTATCGGAAAATTTGTTTAAAAAAATATTCAGGGAAAAAAATTAGGTTTTATGAGGAGATTTCGTTATTATGTTATTATTAAGGCATTTTTGACACATTTTTTTTGCATAATTTTATTTGGTTTCTTTTTATTTCACAAATAGTAATTCATATGAGAAATATCGAAATTATACCGATAAAACTTTTTTTTTTTGTCGTTTGGAAGTTTTACTATAGTAGAGTTATAGGGACATTGTCTTAACTTTCTGCTTTGTATTTCACATAGAGTTGCCCTTAAAAATTATTAATAGCATAATAATATTATTTTTTTTAAAAAAAAGAGCAATAATTTTAGTTTTGTGTTATTGAGTTTTTGTTCTTTCTCTTTTGCTTTTGATTTCATAAATAATTAATCATAAAAAAATTACTTATGCTAAATAATTGTTTATTTTGGTAATTTGGCAATTATACTATCATGTTGTTACAGTGTCATTCTCCTCCCTTTTCTTTCAGCTTAGTGTGTTCAAATTTTAATTTATAAAAAAAATATTAACAGTACTTTTATTTACCATTACTTCTTCACTTACTACTGATTTTTTACTACAAAATATTTTAACCCTTGTAAATTTTACTAATCATGTTGTAATTAATTAATTGTTTTTTCCACTTTGCTTCCCATCGCATACACAATGCATACAAAATTGGGTACTAATTTTATACGAATAGTACTTATTTGGCAAGCCCGAAATTTTATTAATCATGTTGTAATTAATTAATTGCTTTTTCCACTTTGCTTCTCATCTCATACACAATGCATAAAAAAATTAGGTACTAATGTTATATGAATAGTACTTATATGGCCTGCTGGAAATTTTACTAATCATATTGTAATAATTAATTGCTTTTTCCTCTTTGCTTCTCATCTCATACATAATGCATAAAAAAATTAGGTACTAATGTTATACGAATAGTGCCTACATGGCAAGCTTGATATCATGTCGTTAATTGACTCTTCGTTGTTTTCTGCTTAGCATTTCCTAGATAGTAATTCATATAAAATATACTAGCAGTTTTACTAAAGTTTACTATCACGTATTATTAAATCCCTGTTCTCTTTTTACTTTTGGCTTAGTATTTCATGAGAAGAAAAAGTGCTAATACTATTATAGTGATAAAACCTTATTTGACACGATTTGGCAGTTTTGTTATCAAGCTATTATTACGCCATTTTTTATTCCTCTTCGCTTCGCGTTTCATAAGTAGTAATGGGTAAAAAAAGCACTAATATTATTATATAAAACGAGCGTTAAGTTTTTATTAATTAGTCAGTTTACTATCTTGCCATTATTGGCTCATTGCTCTTTAATTTTTTTTCCGTTTCATATTTCATAAACAATAACGAAGTAGGACCAGGATGACCTGGTAGGGGAAAGGCATTGGGCTCATGTCCAAGAGGTCATGAGCTTAATCCCTGACTACCGAAGACTCCCCGTGTAGTAAATGGTGTCTGACGCAAATTAAATCTGTTAGACCACAAAGTCCTCCATGTTCCCATAACAAATCATACCTCTGGGGCTACTGAGTTGGAGATTGATCATTACCTGGTTTAGGCTAAAATTACTATTTGTGGATGTATGAATGGATCCGTCCTATAAATGAGCTGTGACGTAGGCTTGCTCGAATTCTTGGCCATAGATGGCGCCACTGGAAACACACCTTAATGGTATACGGCAACAACAACAATAAAAAGCACTATAGTAGTGTGAGAGCCGTGATGGCTCAAGGGATTGAGCGTTCGTCTTACAATGTGGGGAACCGGGTTCGAATCCCACTGAGTGCCGTCGATACGAATTCCGCGTCCTGTTTGCACCTATCACAGTGCTGACGTAAAATATCCTCAGTGTAGACTGATCACAGGTTAGAGTCCCCTTGCCGTTGGGTTAACCAAGGAAGGCTTTAGTGACTTTTCTCTCCCTGTAGCGAAAATGCTGGTTAGATTAATCAAAAAGTCCTCCACTATGTCAAATTTTTTTCAATGCTTGATACAGGAGTTCCCTTGTTTTCTGAATTGAGTTCAAAATTACAGGGCTACGGAGCTGAACATTTGAAGTCGTAAGCCCCCCCCCCCCAAGAAAAAATAAATAAATAAATCGGTTATTCAACGACGGTTATAAAATAAAATATAGTATTGCGCAGATAAGATTTCTTTTATCATGTGGAAATTTAACTATCGTATCTTTATTGTGTCATTGTTCATTCCTTTCTTTTCTATTTCGTATTCCACAAACAGTGATACAATCAGAAAAGTACTATAGACTTTTCTTTTTTTATCGTTTTTAAATTTTACTATCATATTGTTTTTGTGCCATTGTCCATTTCTTTCTTTCCGATATGTATTCCATACGTATAAAAAAGTAGAGTAGCATTGAGATAAAACCTTTTTTTATCGTTATTGTGCCATAGTACATTCCTTGGTTTACGTTACCTATTGCATAAACAGTAGTACAATAAAACAGTACTATGTAGTATATAGAAGGATATTTTTGCCGTTTTATCATATTATTATATCATAATCCATTCCTTTCTTTATTTTGTATTCCATAAACAGTAATACAATGAAAAAAGTACTATTAACATAGAGATAAAGCTTTTTTTTGTCATGTCGTTATTGAGTCATTGGTCAATCCTTGGTAGCTATGACATTGACCATTCCTTTCTTTCCGTTTCGTATTTTATAAACCGTCATACAATAAAAAAGTACTATAGTATTTAGATAAGACCCTTTTTTATCATTTGACAATTTTTTTATCATGTCTTTATTGGGTCATTGTTAATTTTTTGCTTTCCATTTCTTATTTTATAAACAGCAATCCAATTAAAAAAAGTACGCTAGTAGTATACAGATAAATCCTTTATTTTATTTTGCAATTTTACCAGGTCGTTATTGAGTGATTGTCAATTCTTTGCTTTCATTTTGTATTTAATTTGTTGTAATTTAATAAAAAAAAGTACTAATAATATTTAAAATAAGTGGACGGCCCCTAAAACGCAACAGAGAGATGGATACGAGTTTCATAACAGGCGAGAGATAAAGTACTGTACCATAGAAATTTCGCGGCTTCATGTGGCTTCGGACACTGATCTCTTTCTATCATGTTTCTCATCACCTGCCAGAACACAACCACCCCCACGCGCAATGTTCACTCTCCAGGGGGAACTGCGCAAGCTTCTTCTTATTAAATTGTTTTATTATCTTGGAATGTGAAAAGGATGGGGTTGGTTTCGCTAATTCGATGTTCTACCACTCCATCTTCCAAAAATTTTGGCCATCTGTTAAGTTTCAAGAATCGCGAAAGCAATCACTTAAATTCTGTCTCTAAAATAGGGAAAGCATTGATTTTGAATGCGATTTTTCATTTCGGGGGTTGACAAAGAGTTGAATTTTTTAAGTGAATTTTATGAGACAAAATTTTTTTCTAAATATGCAACAGTAAAAAAAATATGAAGTTTAAATATATAATTGCAAGAAAATTCAAACTTTTTTAAAAAAAAATATTACTAATTAATAAAGAATAAGAATTTTAAATTAGTAGAAATTATATTTCCCTATTATGACTGAGCTCTTTATGACTATTCCTTATTATGACTGAAAAAATTAATAAAAATTCGGAATACGATAATTAAAAATATACTTGCCACTTTTGGTGACCGTCTTGGTCACCTTTCAAAATTATTTTGTACAACGTATACCTGTTTCTGTGACTGTCCGAAATTGCAGGTTGTTGACTTATACCGGTGAATCCCGACAATCACATAGTCGCTTTGGTAAATGTCCTTCACGGAGGCAAATTTCTCCCAATACTTGTTTCAAGAGTTCTCTTGTCTTTTGGATTGGGTTCAAAATTACTAGGCTACGGAGTTGAGCATTAGTAGTCGGAAACTCAAAAAATTGGGCCGGCTGTTCAACAATGGTTATAAACTTTATCTGAATTCCTAGTAGGCAATTTAGTTAAAAATATTTATAAATCGCTTAGCAACATAAGATTACCATTCATTTTCTTAGAAAAATTTGCAGTGACATAAAGTGCCACCATATTTCCGGACGAATTCTTTGAGAATGTGTTTCTTTCGAAAATAAATCAAGAAAAATTGTTTTACATCCCACCAACAATTTTGAATTCAAAATTCGAAATACTACAGATCATTTCACAAACCATATTGTAAACTAACTTATTAAACCCTTTAATTTAATTTCTTTGAAATTCCTTCTTTGTTATGATTTAGGGATAGTACTGTACCAAACAATAAAATTTTTCATTTCAATAGAGATCATCTTTGAAGAAAAATAGTGTGCTGACGATAAAATATCAGAAAGTCCCATTTCATTTTTCTCTATTGTAATATTAAATAAATAAATAAATGAAATTAAAAACTACATGAAATTTATTCTATTAAAAAAATCACAAAGTTAAAAAAACGTGTAAATTTAAAGTGTAACATTTATGATTGTATACTTATTTGTGTTTATAAACAATTATATACGAAAAATATAAAGCAATGAGATAAATCTTCTTAATTTAGATCTATAAAAATTATGTTTTGTGTAGATTTTATGTACATGTTTTTAGTAGTTTATATATACAATGTCTAATCAAATATATTTTTACAGAAGACAATAATACAATTATTAATGAAAATTATAAATAATTATCAGTTGCATTGTATATGTCAGTTTTTTATTTATTTTTGACAAAACTTTTAAAAAAAAAATCCAAAAATATTTACTTTGATATAAATTTATTAGTTTAAATTAAAATGTATTTTTTAGTTATTTTAAATACGTTTGAGTAAGTCTTTGGAGAATAAGTCATATAATTTGTATATTTATAATTTGTATATTTCTTTCATTAAATAAACTATTTATAAACTATATAAACGAATACTATAAACTATATAACCATACCTGCCAACTCTCCCGTATTTAAACGGAGATTTTATTTTCGTATTTAAAGTGGTAGTAAATATATACTATTTTTTCTTTTATAAATTAAATTTTTAAATGATTTTGATCACCACTATTCTTACAAAATTTAAGCTTATATATTAATATGCGTTACTATCATGGATGTCAGCTGATGTTTCTTCAAACACAAGGTATTTTTTTTGCTTACAATTGAAATTTTAATTCCATTTTACTACCACTGGGAAAAATCGTAATGGAAGGGATCAAAAGTTGGCAGGTATGTATAACTATATTAAACTATGCAAACGAATTTAATTTCAACGAAGTTAATTTTAAATTTATTATTTAAGTAAGCATTTCTAACTATAACAAGACTCATACTTTGTTAAATTTTTTAAACATATTTTACTCAAATTGTATTCAATTTAAAGCAAAAAAGTTTTCCGCTTCATATAATTTAGAGATATCTAATTGAATTTATTAAATAAATTTTCTAATCTAAATTTAATAAATTTTGATTTGATCTTTTAATTGATCAAATTCTGTAGTGAGTTATATTACTAGGAGTTATGAACCGTATGAGTTATAAATTCATTATTAAAATGAGTTATAATACCATTCATTATTATTCAAGAATAAATATAACGGAAATTATTTCAGTGAAAAAAAATTATTCATCGTTTTAACTAAATAAATTGAAAATAAATTGGAAATTGAATTGTCTTAAATTAGTGTGTTTTCATTAAATGTATGATTTCCATTCATTTTGTTGTCAAAGAAAAAAAAAAACAATAAGAAGGGGGAGGGGAATTTTCCCGTCATTAAATTTCACATTTTCATTAAGCATGCAATAAATTTCTATGTAAACTATAAATTTTTCATCTTTATTGGAACTTAAAATATACTACGTGGCTACTAAAATTAGTTTACATCTTGGATGCAATTTGTTTAAATGCAAACTGTAAATCTTCATTAGAACTTAAAATCTATGAACGTTTTCCTATAATTTGGAGTTTATATTTTCATATAATTAACTTCAATGTAAGATGTAAATACTCATTGGAAATTAAAATATGTTAAATTGACTTAAAATTATCTTAAATTTACATCTTTTATGCAATTATTTTTAATTACTGTTATTAATTTTAATACTGCCTTAATTGATGCTGAATATTTTTATTTAATTCGAAGTGAAATTGTAACGCTTTAGATATATCTCTCTGCTAACAGAGCAACCTCTATTCAGTAAAATCGATCATAAATTTATCATTTTCAAAACAAACATTTTTTTCCCCCCTTCAGTTTTGGTCAATTTTCTGTTATTATATTTATATTCGAAATCATCTTTCTTGCCAATTCTCATCGTAACACTCGAATTGTTTTGACTCTGGCGTCCTATCGTCAAGAAGATGTAATCCGAGTTGGCTGGATTGGAGACTGCCTTAATTTAGATGCTTCTCCAAGCGAGTGGTCCGTTACGGACAAGCAGTGATGGATGAGTTGGCCCTGATTGGCCCCTGTTACGGATTTGGGGGGAAAGGGGCTGAATAAAGATTTCGGGTGGGGGCATTACGTTTTCTTCTACTTTCGGATTCTCAAGAGACCTGCCATTCTCTCAGGTTCCTTGTTCTTTTGGTAGAACAAAAAAAAGAATGAAAAGAGCGGAGAGTGAATTTTTCTTTTGCAACCCGATGGGTGTTTCCCACCAAACTTTCGGGAGAGTCAGCACAAAGATAATTTTTCGAGTTTAATTTTGTTTTATAATGGAAAACTGGGACTTGTGGGATTTTCGAACGCGGTTATATGCGGGGTATTTTTTTTTATTTATTTCGATCTTTTTCATAATAACACTTTCGTTAATTTCGTTATACTGAATGCAAAGAAGGATATATATTCGAATATACGTGCTTTCTTCACTTATATTTTGAAATGAAAAATTCTGCATCATAAAATTATAAAATAAATAAATGAAAAATAGAATTATAAAATAAAGATATTAACTTAAAATGTTGATTTTAATAAAAATGTTATACAAATTTATTTCAATTTAAATTGTACGAGTTTTTCTATTTTCTATCGATCAACATCCCAGAAAAAAAATAGTTTCACGGAATGGTAAGAACAAAATTAAAAAAGTTTTTGCCTGAAAAATATGGATGAAAGTTAATATTTTTTTTAAATTTAACGAACTGAAAACTTTAAGAGCAAAAGTCTTTTTTTTAATTTTTAATTTTTAATTTAAACAGTTTAATAAAACCTTGTTGTTTAGAAAAAGAAGTTAAGAATTTGTTATTATTGTTATTTATTATTCTTCAAAAGTTTTTACATTATTTTTCGTCCAATAAGTCACACTTTCATGAAAAAAAAAGCACAGTATTTTTCTTTTAAATAAGCATTTCGAGTTTAACGTATCAGTAATGTACATATCATAAATCCGTAAGAAAATCCGTTGAAAACTCTAGAAATTATCAGACCTGTGATTAATATATGTTTCAACGCCAAAACAAATTCGTGTTTTTAGCACGGAATTTATTTCATCCACCATTTTAAATGCCGTTAACATATGTTTTATTATAGATTTATTATTATGATATGAACGTCGTTTAACATTAGCGATGGTCGTTTTATATTTTCTACAAGTACTTCCTCGACTATAAATGGCTTGTATGAAAACATTCTATATATAGCGAGTGAATGAAGGAAGAAAAAAATCTGAGAAAGAAGGAAGCAAATCATTAAATCAGATCATTCAACATGCAAGAGAAAGGTCTATTTGACGCGTCAATTTATCGGATTATTCTAATTCAGATCATCAGAACTTTGTCAAATTGGAGAAACGACGAAATGGTAGGCGAATCTGTTTGTTTCAACAGTCGAGGATCACAATTCGCAAATAGGTTTATGAACGGCTTATAAATGTATAGGTATTTAAATGTATTAACAGTATCATGTCTCTGAAATTACTCCCGTCTGTTGCCAATTTCGCTCAATGCTGTTTCTGGCAGTTTAGTACACTGTCAAAAGCAACGTGCTGTAGATTTCCCACTTGTCTACTGTAATAATTACAGCACTGTTCAAAGCAGAAAATTTGTAAATTTCACATCAGCTGATGGTAACCGTGATGCTATCAACTTTAGCAATGATATACGTAGGATTATTTTAACAGTGCCGTAAATATTACTACGTTAGAAATATATATATAAAAAAAAATAGTGCGTGGAGTCCCTCCGCGCGGAAGAGGTTAAACTTCGTAACCTGCGACGTTAATTGTAGAAGAATCAGCAGTCGTAGAAGGATCACTAGTTCTATTCAATGACTCTTTTTCCTGCTTCTCTCGCTTCCGTGCTCTGTAATAACGGTAATATTGAGCATTTTTCCCTCGTGGACCTCTTGAACCAGTGGAAGTGCTTGTGGTTTCCTCATAGTCTCGCCATGGAAAATGCATTTGTATTAATAATGTATGTGGATGCGTCATAATGTAATTTCAAAAGAGAAAACCTAACAATCAATTGATATTCACAAAAGACGTACCTTGACATAACCTTAAATCCGTCGCATTGTCCGTGGGATTGTTTTCACTCATTTTTTACAATTGTTATCCACTAAATTTGAAAATAAAAAATACTATCCTATTAAATTATGTGTGTATCAAATCAAACTAAAAAAATATTTATAGAAAAATAATACTTTTATGACTTTTATTATTTTTATGCTAGTGAGAACCAAAGCAATATGTAAATGAATGAGGTAAAACTGGATCCTACCACGTGATTTCTCGGCCAATAAAAATGTAGCGTTAAACGTTTAACGCAACCTTGTTTGAAGTCGCATAAGAAGTATAACTTCAAAAAAATAAGACGTAAAACTTATTTATAAGAAATAATTTTAACTAAAATTTAAGAAAAAAAGGGATCAAAAATTGCTTCTTTTTCAAATTTTACTTTCTGATGAAACTCCACCCAAAAAATGAGAAAAACATATAAAAAAAATTCCTAAGTTGCTTTTTTTACTCAACTTTTTTTCAATTCTTGAGTAGAGAATAAAAATAAAGAAGAGAAAAAGGAGAAAATTATATGCCCCTGGGGGCAAAAACTAGAAAGAGAATTCCAGCCTCTCCCTGTCGGGCACTGGACTTAGTTTTTGATACAAAAGCAGATCTGGGGCAGATTTTGACGGGTAGTTTCCGCTATTTTCGCTGCCTACATCGGGCGTTCCCTTACTCTCTTTACCCCTCCAACCAATCACCGAAAGATCATTCATCATATTCTGACTGCCCGGGTACTGACATGTTTTACTTATTTTTCCCGAATAGTCTACTTCGGAGCGAGATAGGCCTAGACTACATTTCTGAGAGTTCTATGCCTTTCGGCAGACGTTGGCGACTTAACTAATCAACTTTTAAAAACTGCATCGCCAACATGCCAATAAACGTCATTTATTCAATCGAAAATATGATAAAGAGCTAAATGTTATTTTATGTTAATTAGCAGAATAATTTACTAGTGTAGTTTACTCTCTTATGGAGTGTAATAATGCCGAATAATGAGAAGGAAAACGTTTTTGACGCGTCGAGTCACATTCTTTTCATTAACGTCACAAAAATTTTGAGTCTGGGACAATTTTTGAAATAAGATTCATAAATTACGGTTTTTGCTTTCCTCTCAACACTTAACTGGATATGTTTGAGACGTAAATGTTTCTTACAGTTACATTTTTGAGTTCTGGATAATATAAACCATACTAAACGAAATTTAACTTTTTAGAAAAGTGAGGTTAACCACTGTTACTTATATCATTGCATGCAAAATATTAGTTTGTTTTAAAGCTAAGGAAAATATTGTTGCTATACTAAAATCGCTATAATGGAATGTTTTAATTAAATCCCTTCAAAGTCATATTATGATGTCACCTAAATTATCTCCGTTTTTAAATTTTTTGGCCAAAATGTTTACAAACGCCCCATAGGAAGAACAAAGGAGAAAAACATAGAAAATGGGGGTTATTTTTGCGAGTTATTTTTACACAAGCAGTTTTTTTTCCCTTTTCATTAATTCATTATTCATTTTTATTTATTTATTTATTTTGTGTTTATTTCTTTTTATTTAAAAATTATTTATTTATTTTAGCGTAAAAAACTACATGAAAGATTAAAGATCATAGCATTCAATTTTTTTCTGCAATCAGTCACAAGCAAAATTCCTATTGCTATTTATTTGCCAAAAGAAAAAAAAAGGAAAAAATACTTATCCATGCAATTATGATTTTTTTTCTCGTTTAGTTAGAATTCTCAAAATTCCACTATAGCTATCTGAATGATGCCAATATTAAAGTTTCTGTGGTTTTCTATACGGTACGATTAAAATTTATTGTATTGCAATCAAAATTTTGTCCACTTTCAAACACAAACAATATGACACGTAGAAAACTAAAAAAAGGACAATAAAATGTAAAGTAAAAATGATAAAAATTACGTCTTCCAAGTAGACAAAAAAAAAAAAAAATTCTGCTACTTGCAATAAAAAACATAGAGCTCATGTCCTTCATTTTAAAACAGAGCGAGAGAAGACTGATTTCCCCAAAATCAATGAAATTCTTCTTATCTTATATATTGAGCCGTGGTGGCTCAGTGGATAGAGCTTTCGCTTTCTACGGAGGTGAACCGGGTTCGAATCCCAGCGATGACTGATCAATTCGACTTCCGAATCAGGATCGCACCGACCACAGTGCTAACGTAAAAATATACTCAGTGGTAGACGGATAATGGGTTCGACTCTCCTTGCCGTCAAGCTAACCGTGTGAGGTTTTCGTGGTTTTCCTCTCCGTGTAACGTAAATGCGGGTTAGTTCCATCAAAAAGTTCTCTGTGAAGGCGAATTTCTCCCAATACTTGATCCAAGAGTTCCCTTGTTTTCTGGATATTGGGTTAGAAATTACAAGTCTACGGAGTTGAAAATTAGTAATCGTAAACCCAAAAAATTGGGTCTGCTGTTCAACGACAGTTATAATGTATATATTGCGGAATTTTTCTAAAAGAAAACTTTTGCATGTCATCCCGATCCCTTTGTGCTATAAGGGACGATTCAAAAATTACAATCGGACAGAAAAATCTGTTAGAGTCTTCTCATGAAACTTCTTATTTCATTAAAGAAAAAAGAAAAAGATTATTATTTTGCCTTCTTTAATCTATTTTTAAAACAGGAGATGAATTAGGTATATATATATATATATATATATATATATATATATATATATATATATATATATATATATGCACTTGTTAACAACCTTCAAAAATAACTATTCATAGCTATAACTGCAAAAACAACTATTCAAAACTTCATGATTGCCAGAATAAAATTTATAAAATAATATATTATACTGGATAATTCAAAGTTTTATATATATATATATATATATATATATATATATATATATATATATATATATATATATATAAGTTCAAAATGAAGAATAAAACAAAGAAAAATTATAGACATATGAAAAAAGGGGGTGGGAACTTTCTTAGTGTTTTCTTGTATTTATTTATTTATATATATATATATATATATATATATATATATATATATATATATATATATATATATATATATATATATATATATATATATATATATATGTATGTATATATATATATATATATATATATATATATATATATATATATGTATGTATATATATATATATATATATATATATATATATATATATATATATATATATATATATATATATATATATATATATATATATATATATATATATATATATATATATATATATATATATATATATATATATATATATATATATATATATATATATGGATAGAGCGTTCGCTCTCCAATAAGGTGAACCGGGTTTGAATCCTAGCGATGACTATTCAATATGAATTCCGCATCAGGCTTGCAACGAAAACAGGACTGACGTGAAAGATGCCCAGTGGTAGACGGATCATGGTTTAGAGTCCCCTTGCCATCTAGTTAATTGTGGGAGGTTCTCGAGGTCTTCTTCTCTATGTAACACAAATACGGGTTAGTTCCATCAAAAAGGCCTCCAGAAAGGCAAATTTCTCTCAATACTTGATACAGGAGTTTCCTTGTCTTCTGGATTGGGTTCAAAATTACAAGGGCTACGTAGTTGAACATTAGTACTCGCAAACCTAAATATTGGGTCGACTGTGGCTGTTTAACGGTGGTTATAATATATATATATATATATATATATATATATATATATACGCATGCCAACTTATCACATTAACTTGCGTCTTCAGATGTAATATCACACTTAGAGTTATTTGATACAAATTCAATTGAATGCATGTATTCGAATGCATATTAACCAAAATATATGAAACTGTATTACCCAAAAATTGATTACTATGCATATTAACTAACATATCGTAAAAGCAGCAGAACGAATGTACAAACTCTAATATTCAATGAAATTAAAAGAAATTCTAACAAAACAAAACTTTTCCTTCAATGAATTAGTGTATTCGTAGACAGGGGGGGTGAGTGGAATGAAGAGGGGAGTTCTGACGTGAAAGATGAGCAAAGAAGATTCTGTTGATCGAGTTAGCCTGTGACCCAGTAATTCATCTTGTGACAATCGATAGAACTTGTCAGCTACCGCGGACTCGACGAAATCCGAATTTAGGAAAAAGACTCAGTCGGCAGAAAAGAAAACAAAAAACATTTCTTCTTCCATACCAACGGAAATAGGTTACGAAGAAATCCGGAAGCTTGCTAATAACGAAAGAAGAGATTTCGTGTGTGGTTTGAGTTTTGTTTTTCTTTTCCAAAGAGGAGAATTTCTCCAATATCGTATTTCTGGTTGAACGGAAAATCAATGCTATGAGAATGTGTATGTGTGTGTGGAACATGGAGACTCGATTCTAAAGGACAAAATGGCAATTTTTTTTTTGTTTTGTTCGAAATGTAATGAAAAGCTTGGAGACCGTCTGGACGAAAATGGTTTCACTAATATATCTGTTGCTTTCAGAAAATTAAATTCTATATAAAGAAAGAGATTAAAAAGCAATTTTCTGTGATGCTATTTAAAAATATTGACATAAAATACGGTAAATCGGTAGTTGAAAAGTCATCTAAGCTTTTATTTTGAAAAAATATTGAAAGAATGAGTTTTACCTGATATATGAGCGGTTCCCTGGAAGCAATGATTGGCTCCATTTTTAGAAAAATCTTAAATTTAAATTACAAAGCACTTGGTTCAGTCATATTTTTTACATTTATAGTAAATTTCCAAAATAATAGAAATTAACATCACAATACGAATAATTATTTTTTCACTTCTGAATAATAAACGTTTTATTTCAAAAGCAATTTTGGAAACTCGTACTCCAATTTAAATCCCCATTTCTCCAATTTCTCGATCTCCAATTTAACTTCTCATTTCTCCAATTTCTCGATCGCTAATTTAATTAACGAATCCCAACGACCAAAATATTGAACAAAATTTTGTATAATAAGTATATAAGTATATAATATCAATAAATAGTGTAAGTATGTAAGTAGTATAGAACTGTAATTAGTATAATTTACACCATTTAATAGAATAATTTAGTAAATCGGTAGTTGAAAAGTCATGTAAAGCTTTCATGCATTAAAATATGGAAACAATGAGTTTTATCTCATATATGAGCTGTTCGCTGTAAACAATGATTAGCTCCACTTTCAGAAAAATCTTAAATTTAAGTTACAAAGCACTTGGTTCAGTCAAATTTCTTTTACATTTATAGTAAATTTCTGAAAATGATAGAGATTAACACCATAATAAGACTAAATTTTTTTTCTCTCTGAATAATAAGCAGTTTATTTCATAAGCCATATTGGAAACTCGTTCTCCAATTTAACTTTCTCCAATTGCTCTATCTCCAATTTAATTAACGTAACCTTACGTTCAATATATTGAACAACATTTAGTATAATTTTATCACTCATTGTTTGTATCACTTCTTTTCCTTGTTGGCGTTTCTATATAAAAAAATATGATTAAATTAACTCTCCTTGGTTGGGGTTTTAAAATATTATGAAAAATTATAAGGAACGTATGAATTTGTTTTGTGGAGGTTGTTTGGTATCTTTGTTAGAGTCCCCACTTAAACTCTAAAAAGAAATATAACTCTAGGAAAGCGTTCCACATGAAAATGTTTCCGAGAACGGGTTATAGTTTTCTTCATAAATAACACTAAGTTTAAATAAATAACTATCTTTATTAACATTTAGGAAACTTGTAAATTTAACTAAAACATTTTAACATATATAAAACTTAACCACTTTAACATTGAAGCAGCATAGAAATAAACTGCGAAAAGGTAACCGGCGAGAGCATGCCGGATTGCTAGCTAGAACCGACGGGGAGAGAGAGCAAGCTGTGAGGATGCGGCCAAGTTATATCCAAAACATACTGCGCGCGTTTTACTGATTTCGCCCTTCACGCATATCTCCATTCAGGTATGAGGTTTACGTCAATTACCGGCTGCAAGCTACGTAGTCCAACGTCAGAGATTCATAGTTCGAACTTTGCATTTCAAACCACAACGCCACAGTTTCAAATAAAGCTTTGGACTGCTTTACAATATTAGAATATATTATATTATAAATCTGGTGGAATTGGTTTCATTACCAAAGTAAGAAGAAATACATTTCAAAAATATCCTGCAATATGTAAAAAAATGCAAAAAATTATAATTTTTTTAATGAAATATATTAAGAACTGTAATTAAGTTTAATTATTTGAATATTTTCTTAAAAAGTATTTTATCGCATCATTGAGTTTACTTTTTTTTCCAGCTATATGCATCTAAAGTAAAAATGGCTCTCAATGCAATTATTTAATGCTCTCGTCTTAGTAGGTTAAACTTACTATTTAGCGCAATATGACGATAAATTTTATTTTCAGCAAGAGAACGGAAGAAAAACTTACTTATAGAGATTTGAGTGCTTCAGCTAGTTGAAAAGTGGACGAAATTTCGATTGCAAGACTCCATCGTTACAAACAGGACAATAAGTCAATAAAAACGTATCCTAACAAAAAGGAAGACCTTTTACATACTGAAATCCATTTCTCCAGTTCTACTATAAGAACTTGAGTACAAATTGAAATGAAAAAACTTTACCTACATCAGATAAAGAGTAGATCTTTTTTAATATTGGCGTATTAATCAGTAAAAATATATTAAAACAGAACTGATAAACTTCTTTTTTAACAAAAAATGCAGTTCTAAAAGTATGTGATAATTATTTCTTCCTGTTATGAAAAATTTAAAAATTTAAACACGAATTACAATATTTATTAGCTAAATCGATTAAGTCATACAAAACGTATTAAGCATTTACTAAAGTCATACAAAAAATACAACCTTAATGACGATTGCCTTTTTACCTTTTCTTGCTTATTAATTTAGATGAAAGCTACATCTATATTAATAAATTATTCAACAACTATTTTAGTTTATGTTATAAATGGAATTTTTCAAACCGGTATAAGTTGCCTCATTCGAATCGATTAAGTCATACAAAAAGCCTCTAAATCGATTAAGTCACACAAAGAGTATTAAGCATTTGCTAAATTCATGCAAAAAATACAACCTTATTGACGATTGCCTTTTTACCTTTCCTTGCTTATTAATTTAGATGAAAGCTACATCTATATTAATGAATTATTCAACAACTATTTTAGTTTATGTTATAAAGGGAATTTTTCAAAGCGGTATAAGTTGCCTCATTCGAATCGATTAAGTCATACAAAAAGCCTCTAAATCGATTAAGTCATACAAAAAGTATTAAGCATTTGCTAAATTCATGCAAAAAATACAACCTTATTGACGATTGCCTTTTTACCTTTCCTTGCTTATTAATTTAGATGAAAGCTACATCTATATTAATGAATTATTCAACAGTTATTTTAGTTTATGTTATAAAGGGAATTTTTAAAAACGCTATAAGTTGTCTCATTCGAATCGATTAAGTCATACAAAAAGCCTCTAAATCGATTAAGTCATACAAAAAGTATTAAGCATTTGCTAAATTCATGCAAAAAATACAACCTTATTGACGATTGCCTTTTTACCTTTTCTTGCTTATTAATTTAGATGAAAGCTACATCTATATTAATGAATTATTCAACAACTATTTTAGTTTATGTTATAAAGGGTATTTTTAAAAACGGTATAAGCTGCCTCATTCGAATCGATTAAGTCATACAAAAAGCCTCTAAATCGATTAAGTCATACAAAAAGTATTAAGCATTTGCTAAATTCATGCAAAAAATGCAACCTTATTGACGATTGTCTTCTTACCTTTTCTTGGTCATTAATTTAGATGAAAGCTGCATCAATATTAATGAATTATTCAATAACTATTTTAGTTTATGTTATAAAGGCAATTTTTAAAAACGATATAAGTTGCCTCATTGCATTTCTCCACCTCTAGTTCTACAGAGTTAGGAGGCCGCTTTACATCATCTTGGATCATAGGTTAAATTTCTAATTCGCTTTTTCTTGATGTCCACCCCTTGTTTTAAATGTTAAACTTTTGATAATAAAGTGCCATTCAATCTAACATTTTACATTTCAGAGAAGATTAAAATAAATGGATCGCTTTGTTGTATCAGGAGAAATACTGCTTGATAATTTCTAAAGTTTCCACAGATTTTTTTTCTCAAAAATGTAAAGCAATAAAATTATACGATTTGGCGTTGCGAATAAAACTACCCATTTGCTTATTATTAAATTTTTAAAAATTTTATTTCTTCAAAGTTTAAATAAATTAAAACTTATTTGGATGAGGAGGCATTCAAATATTACTTAAGCATGTTTTTGGCGATTTTAAACTCCCCCCCCCCTAACCTTGTCATCAAAATAAGCAAATCACAAATCCTTCCCATGCTTAGGTAAGAAAGTCACGAATCCTACCTTGTTTTTGCTATAACTTTTACTTTTACTGAAGTAGTTCAATTTTAGGGTAATATTCAAAACATTGATCTACTTTTGCAAAATATAAAATTGGTTCAAATTCTTGATCTCTAAAATTCCTGAGAGAACTTTTTATCTAACTTTTTCTTTCTCCTATCTTAACTGTTATTTAAACTTGGAAGTTTTCCAAGAAGTAATTTTCATCCAATTTTTTTTTTTACAATTTTAAGAAAAGTTCTGAAAACAATGTGAAAAAGTTTTATGTAATAGCATTGCTGAAACCTCATCTCTTCCCTTGTCAGCACAAGTAAGCAAATGAAAGACTCCCGCACCCATTAGATGGTTACGTAGTATTTGAACGGTCTCATGCTTAAAAAATTTTTTGAATATAAATTACGCAAGAGACAAAGATATTTATCAAAAATTTAAAAACAAATATTGAAAATAATACTTACAAAAAGCATTAAGAACTTTCACATTCAAAAAGAAAATGAAATTAGAAGAATTCTTTGTACAATGTTATTCCCGAAATTCCGATGTAACATTTTTTATCACAATTTCGCAACTCCTTCAGAATGTAAAAAAAAACAAAAAAATAACCGAAGAGAGGAGAAAAGATGTTCCTAAGAAGTACAAAAATTTATTATCAGCGAAATTGAATGTAATTGCATTATATTGAGTTTCGACAACAGATTTGCAATCCTAAGTTTGGTTAATAACAACTTTTGAAATGCCTTTCTTTCGTTTTGTTTCTATCGAATCTCAAATTCATAGGATGTTATGCGTGAAACAAATATATAGTTGAACGTAACAGCAAAATGCTGCATACAGAGTACAGATTTGGAATCCTAAATTTGGTAAATAAGAATTTTTTAAATGCTTCTCTTCTGTTTTCAGTTGAATCCCAAATTCATAGGATAATTATCCTTGATGCAAAATACATGGTTTAATGTGACTGCAATATGTTGAGTTTTGAGTACAGATTTGCAACCCTAATTTTAGGTAATAAGAACTTTTTAAATATTTTTTTGTTTCGTTTCATTCGAATTTAAAATTTATGAGATATTATGTTTGAAGAAAAATGCATTGATGAATGTAATTGCAATCTATATTATATAAAACGCTAATACGTACGTATGTATGTATCAATAAAACCGATGATATTTCTTTTCTCGCGCTGGCAACAGTTTTCATTTTTAATTGATTGGATTCGGCGCGCAAGAGCACGTAGTGAGCAACCAGATAACAATAACCAGAGTGAGCATTATCAGGTTGTTCAATTCAGATTCATGCTCTAAAAACATGACAATATTTAATTTAAACTCAATTAGGAATTAATTAATTAATTGAAGTGAGAATGCTTTAAAAGGACGCTGTTGAATTGATATTTTTCTGCTGGAAGCTACCTAAACGTCTAAAAAACGTTTAAGTGTTTGTATGGAATGCAATGAATTTTTTTATATTTCGAGTTTATTTATGCATTGAATTTTCACGCTTTAAAATGCAGAATATTAGTGAAGCAATATTTGATAATTTATTTTGCTGATATGTTTCTTATTTAGCTAATGTTTTGATTTTTTCACCATGTACAATCTAAATAGCTAATATACTTTTTTAAAAGCCAATAAGAACATTGGTAGAATTCTTCTACATAAGTACAATACTATGTCTTTGATGATAAAATACTATGTCTTTGATGATAATATATTATGTCTTTGTGCTAGAACATTGTGTTCATTGGCGAGCGAGCGCAGCGAGCCATGGTTCACGGCGTGAACCACATAGGATTGCGTAGCAATTCTGGGGGGTTGGCGAGCGTTAGCGAGCAGGGGGCGGAGCCTCCTGGTATATTTAAATTTGACTATAGATATACAAGCCAAAATGAGCAAATAAGAGCTTTGGTCGAATGTAAAACTCCTAATAAATTTTGTTGGAAGAAAAATAAATTTTCTTAAAAAAATGTAATGTAGATCTAAGAGGTATTAAGAACTTCAATATTCAGAAATAAAAATCAAAATCCTTGATACCATGCTATTCAACTAAACCCGATTTCCTTAACATGATTTTACAATTGCTTTAGAATAAGAAAATAGCTATACAGGGAAGAAAAGATGTTTGTTAGAATTATAAAGATTCCAATATCAGTAAATTCGAATTCAATTACAAAATTTCAGATTTCGACATCAGTTTTGCAATCCTAAGCTTTACAAATAAAAATTTTTTGAACCTATTCCCTTCGTTTTAGTCGAATCTGAAGTTCAGGAGGAAACATATATCCTTAAAAAATATGATTGGTATAAGAAGTATCAAGAACTTCAATGTTCGAAAGTAAGAATGAGAATTCTTGATATAATGTTCTTCCACAAATATCAATTTTTGCGACTGTTTCCGAATAAGAGTAAGCATAAAAGGGGGTTGAAAAGATGTTCTTGGAAAATATAAAGACTTTAGTATCAGAAAAATTGAATTTAATGCAATATGTTGAATTTCGACTACATATTTGCTTGTCTAAGTTTGAAAATTAAGAACTTGATACAATATTTTTTTCTCAAAACCCGATTTTCGCATTTGCTTCAGAATAAGAGTAAACATAAAAGAGGGAAGAAAAAATTTTCTTAGGAAATCTTAAGACTTTAGTATCAGAAAAATTTTATTTAATGCAATATGTTGAATTTCGACTGCAGATTTGTTTGTCTAAGTTTGAAAATTAAGAACTTGATACAATGTTCTTCCTCAAAACCCGATTTTTTCATTTGCTTCAGAATAAGAGTAGACATAAAAGTGGGAAGAAAAAATGTTCTTAGGAAATATAAAGACTCTAGTATCAGAAAAATTGAATTTAATGCAATATGTTGACTTTCGACTACATATTTGTTTGCCTAAGTTTGAAAAATTAAGAACTTTCCAAATATTTTTCCTTTGTTGCAAGTTATTACGAATCTCAAATTTAATATAGAAATGATATTAGGGTTAGAACATATATTCTTAAAGATTGTTAAAGATATAAGACGTACCAAGAAACTTTAATATTCAGAAGTAAGAATGAGAATTCTTGATGCAATGTTCTTCCACAAATCTCAATTTTTGCAACTGTTTCAGAATAAGAGTAAGCATAAAAGAGGGTAGAAAAGATGTTCTTAGGAAATATAAAGACTCTAGTATCAGAAAAATTTAATTTAATGCAATATGTTGAATTTCGACTACATATTTGTTTGCCTAAGTTTAGAAATTAAGAACTTTCCAAATATTTTTCCTTTGTTGCCAGTTATTACGAATCTCAAATTCACTATAGAAATGCTATTAGGGTTAGAACATATATTCTTAAAGAATGTTATAGATATAAGACGTACCAAGAAACTTCTATATGCGGAAGTAAGAATGAGAATTCTTGACGCAATTTTCTTGAACAAAACCCGATTTATTTCTTGCAGGAGAGCAAGAGTAAACACAAAGAGGAGAGAGAAAAAGATGTTCTAAGGAAGAAAATTTAATAATTCGAAAGCAAGAGGAATGTGGCAGAAAGAGATATCCATCCAGTCCAGAAGGTTGGCAGAATGAGATGGAAAGTTCGGGCAGGAATCTTCGTTTGACAAACGATGTTGGCCCATTCTCGGATTCCCGAGGGTCTGTTGGAACCGTGAAATGTATCTCCAGCAACACGATGATGCATCGCTTATAAAAGACGAGACCATTACTCAATATTCGCCAGCACAAATCAATTTAAACACTTCCCGTAGAGTGCTGTAAACAATGCAGGGGGATATGCACAAAATGCAAAATAAACTCATTTTAAAGTAATGGTCTTCTCCCCGAAGAAAAATAATTTGTATCTTTTCCCTTATAAAATATATTTTTTATTGCAACTGATAACTATACATGTTTGGACACTTAATTAGAAACTTATATGTCATTTTTTCCATTATCAGTTTGAAATAAATGAGGTAACGAGGATATTTTCCAATAACGAGACAGAAAAAATGAGTAAGGAGATATTAGAATGAGATTTTTTTTCCGATCAAGTGAAGAACTTTTTTTGTAAAAAATGCTTTTTTTTTGGAAAATAACCAGGCATGTTTTAGTACTGCGATCAGGGAATTATGTGAATAACTCATTCTCAGAAAATGCAGAATATTTTAATTCCCATTCTCGGAATAGTACCGTGCATTTTCAAAAAATGGACATAAGGTAAAACCATGATACCAATATTTCGAATCTCAATATCGTGCAAGTTTGAAGCCTTATAAGTTAAGTGTGGCCGTTAAGCCGTTAAGTGTGGTCAAAACTACCAGAATATGATAAACTTTACCGTGTTTCTGGCATGATTTTGGTGAAATCAATCGTAAATTTTTTTTTTATAATATGTATTATGATTCCGTAATTTTATTGTGATATCTTAGAGCATTATTTTTTCGGATGAGTTTACTTTTCAGTTTTATATTTGTTAGAAAATGTGAGTTAATAAGAAATATAATTTTGAAAATCAGAATTTCTTGCAAACCGATACCAAACCGATTTCCGATAAACTGAAAAAACTACCAAATGAATATTCATGAATATTCAAGCACCATATACCAGATGCGTCTTTAGCAATCAGTATGGTAAATTTACCAGAACTGTTTTCTCCATACAAGGTGTAAAAATGAATCATGTTTCGGGTATTATTTTATTTTTTCTGCCTTAGCCCAGATAGTTCTTTATGGTAAAAAGGTAGATAAAGATTTAAGTTATAGCTTTGTCTCAAATTTGAGACATTTAAACTGTGGTTTATTTTATTTTTTCATTTTCTTCAGCAAAAAAGCTACAGACTAGTTCAATATTCGTTTACTATAGGAAAAAAGATTGCATTCTTAGTATTTAAGTGTTGTTGCATTTCGTAACCAGTCTTGTAGTTGAGACTGAGCAACAATGTATGTAATGACAAACCCAGAATAAACATTTGAGAAGTTTGGGGCCCCAACCGGGCTGTAGAGCCAGCCAATGAAGATGAATTTATTATAATAAATAGCTTGAATTATGTAATAAATAGTTTAAATTATAATACAATAATCCTTGTTTTTTAAAAATGAAATAAGAAAAGCAATTATATATTAAAAAAAAGGGAAATATTTTTTTCGTAAATTAACATGACAAACTATCTACATTATGTGTTAATTTAATCAAGGAATTTTAAAATTATTTTTCTATAAGTATTCACAAACTTGAGTTAGAATAAATTTTAATTTTTAGTTCCTTAATTTTAATTTTATACGTTTTTAACAGTTAAAAGTTATTAAATAACTTTTTAAGATTGTAAGATCATACTAGTTTCTTATATTTGAAAGATAATTAATTAAATTATTCCTTTAAAAATTCATTTGTATGCAATTAAGAATAATGTTAAAATGCTAGTTGTTTCTAAAAATCAGTGAATATTAGTTTACATATAGATTCTTTTTACAAAATGAAAGAGTTATTTTCATACATTAATTCAAGACTGTTTGTTCAATACGTTTATAAATCAACGTAACAATTTATATTCCCTCATATCCTTTAAATGACAAAATCCACTCAATATCGTGAGATATATTAAAAGGATAACTGTTATATCATAAGATTATAAGAAATAGCATACTAATTTCTTATATTTGAAAAAACAATTTAATTATTCCTTAAAAATTCATTCGTATGCAATTAAGAATAATGTTGAAATGCTAGTTGCTTCTGAAAATCAGTGAATATTTGTTTACATATGAGATATTTTTTACAAAATGAAAGATTTATTTTCAAGCTTTATTTCAGGATTGTTTGTTCAATACGTCTATAAATCAACGTAACAATTTATATTCCCTCATATCCTTTAAATGACAAAATACACTCAATATCGTTATATATATTAAAAGGATAACTGTTATATCATAAGATTATAAGAAATAGCATACTAATTTCTTATAATTGAAAAAAAAAATTAAATTATTCCTTAAAAATTCATTCGTATGCAATTAAGAATAATGTTAAAATGCTAGTTGCTTCTAAAAATCAGTGAATATTTGCTTAAATATAATTTGCTTTTTACAAAATGAAAGATTTATTTTCATACATTAATTCAGGACTGTTTGTTCAATACGTCTATAAATCAACGTAACAATTTATATTCCCTCATATCCTTTAAATGACAAAATCCACTCAATATCGTGAGATATATTAAAAGGATAACTGTTATATCATAAGATTATAAGAAATAGCAGTAATTTAAGTAAGTACACATAAATGCAATATCGTTATTTTTTGACACATTAAACTGCATTTAACTGTGATTTATGAAGAACAGGTAGATGACAACTCAATTTTCGCGAGATCGTCCAATTATCGTTGATAAAAACGCAATGTTTCACTAACATAAACATATTGGTCAAAACACACCCTAATCTTTCTTAATTCACACTTTAGATAGGTAAAAAATGCCAAGGAAATGGCGTATCTTGAGACATCTCTTTAAATATTTAACGCCAACGCCCCATTTTACGCCAAAATGAGTTATTGCGAAACTTTTGGACAGAAATTAATATCAAATTATGCTCCGAGAATCCGGCCATTGTACAGAGGTGAGTATCGTTTTCAAATAATAGGGTTTAAGCAAATATGACAATTATTCGTTGATTGAGATAAGATAAATTGTTCTTGTCTGTAACCGTCATCCCCAAGAGATTGACCAGGCTTGATATTTAGTTTTTGACTTGGCAAAAATTAAAGAGTTTTCTGTTCGACTTTTCGTGCATAAGTTTTCATCCTCAATTCTTTCAATGATTTTACTGTTTTGTATTATATAGCATACGATGCCCTTTTTACGTAAGTTTATATTTCTGAAAGAAAATCCTAAAAATTCCAGATACTTTTCCTTAAATATAAAATCATCATCCAACTTGAAGTCTTAAATGTAAAATAATCAGCCCTCGTATTTTTTCATAAAGAATATTGTTAAAATGGACAACAAAAAACTAATACATAAAAAGTCAGTAAAAAGAATCCTTTTTTTTCGGTGTTCTTTTCTTGATTATACAAAAAAAGAAAAAAAAATTCGATCTTGAAAATTTTAGATTTTTTTTTTTTTCAATTGCAAAACCATCATCAGGTTCAAAGCTTATTTTAAACATAATTAGTGATTGTAAAGAAAATTATTCATTCATGGAGTGAAAAATTATGGTAAAATCACTGTACTTGTTATGACTTGTTTTTTAATAGAAATGACATTTCTATTAAAAAAACAACATGATTTCGGAAATATAACCAAAATGCACAGTATTTAAATCATTCATGTGGAAATTTTTACTTTCGTATATATCAGTTTACAGGATAATCGGGTTTTCAAAATTATAGTTCTTTTTACTACAATTTTAGTAAAAATACAAAACTGGAAAGTAATTTTTACCGATTGGTACTGCTAGTAATTTTACTAAGGCATCATGATATAACCGAATTTTACCACATATGCTACCAATCAGCATATTAATCTTTAACCACATTTTATTGTCAATTTTACTAAAAATCATTGACAAAACTTTGGTAAAAATTACCGTATTTTTTGGTATTCACATTGAGCCAGAAACACCGTAAATTTTACCACATTCTGGTAATTTTGACCATACTTTTTTTCTTAGTGTAAAGATAACGGCATGGAAATGAAAACAAATTATGCCTCATAAACACACGTAGTGCAATATTAATTTTAGAAAGAGGAACCATCATCATGAAACACCGAATGAGGGAAACACCGAGATGCGGAACAAAAATACAAGCAAGCTACAGCTTTTATATCTTTGCCAGTCTTTTTATCTGTTCTTGTAACTTGAATTTCTTCTTTACACGAATCAAATAAATAAAAAAATTTTTTTTGTCTATATTAATCTGTTTATTTGTTTTTGTTTGTAATTTCCATTTACAGTTTGTCTAAAGTACGAACTCCCCTAGCCATTCGTCTTGACCCTTGGTGGTGACTATGGTAACGTGGTATAACTACTATTCCAAGTAGGGATGTGGGATCACTGTTTAGGACAGGGTTTGGCTCTGGTTGGGGCAAAAAGTAGGGCGCAAAGGTTTTTTCTTCGGTCTATTGTGTTAGCCCAGAGTGAAGAGAAGCTACACTCCTTGAAATGTGCTATTCTTGTTTCCATAGCAGCAGACGAACTAAGACTTTATGATGGGGGGAGTTCTTATTGTAGACAAACTATACTTTAATCCCCTCCTTCATTCTGAGTTTGCACTTTGAAGACGGTTCTACCCAAGTCAAAATTCTTGATGGTCCCAACAAATCATATTCATGGTTTATGTTGGTTTCAGTGCGATTCATGATGGTTTAAAATCATTTGATGGTCACCATCATCCAACATTTTCCATTATGTGTTCATGGTTTTTGATATGCCAGCAAACTTTCCTCATTTCATGATGGAAAATCCTATGATGGTTAACCATCAAGCAAAGTTTGAATCTTAAGGTCCAACATTTCATGATGATCCATAATGGTTCCAACTGTGCGTTTCCATGATGGTTTGATGGGAAAAGCCTAATTGTTTTGATGGAATATACCATCAAAACAATTTGGCTTTGCGTATGTTGGCCCATCATGGAACAGTTCGAATTCTTACATTGGGATGATGGTTGTTCATGATCGTTCCAACATTTGATTTCTATAAAACTATGATGGAAATTTTTGATGGTTCAACGTGAACAAACCATCAAAACAACATGTTATTCTTATGTTGGACCATCATAAATCAGTCTGAATTCCTGCATTGGGGTGAAGGTTACTTATGTTGGTTACCATCAAAAAATATAATGCTTCATGATGGAATTATTGATGGTTACCATCAACATTATGTTGGACCATCCATGGAAGCCCAGATAAAACTTTGACTTGGGCATACTATAGAGCAAAAACTGTATTTCTTCGATTTATACACTGTGAGAAATTCCGGATCAGACTACGGTAAAGAGTACTGGCACCCTAAGTACCGGTACTTTTTCCGTAAATTTTTTCAAAACAAGAAATATGATAAACCGTAATTTTTAATGTAATATGTATTTTATTTTATTTTATAACCGTCGTTGAACAGCCGACCCAATTTCATGGGTTTACGACTACTTACGTTCAACTCCGTAGCCTTGTAATTTTGAACCAATCCAGAAGACAAGGAAACTCCTGGATCAGTACCCCCAGAGGTATTGATTTGTTGTGGGAACATGGAGGACTTTGAGACTCGACAGATTTAACGTGCATCAGTCACCATTTACTACACGGGGAGTCTTCGGCCGGCGAGGATCGAACCCACGACCTCTTGGATATGAGCCCAGCGCCCTACAAACCAGGCTATCCCGGCCCCAATGTATGTATTGTAAATATACTTACTGTAATTAAATAAATATGAGTGTAAAAATTATTATATGGAGTTTTACGGTAAAAGTATTTTTCTTTTTTATGCTGGACTCAGGGAGCCAATACTTTTTAATTTGATCCGGAATTTTTTACAGTGTATGGCGGTATTTGTGCTGTCTTCGTAATATTTAGCTTTATTCATATCATTAGAAAATATCGAAAGAATGTACTATTCAATAAACAGAACTTTTGTGTGAGCAGACAAACACTAACGCCCCATTGCTGGGGCGCATGCTTTCCTTAATTCCAGATTACCAACGAATCCCTTTTCGCGTTGGCTGAACTTTGATAAATGAACTGAACGGGCTGTCGTTCGTCAGTGAGAGAGGGGTGAGGGTGAGGAGAGAGATGTCAGATGCGAAAACAGGGCTGAGAATGCAACTCTTTCATATTTAAATGAACCGCTCTAGAATTTTCGAACATGGATTTCAAATTAAGTTCCTTTCTTTAGCCCCGGAGGTCATGTTCTGTTGTCAGATGATGGGAGATACTGTCATGGCGTCATCGTATCCTCTGAGAGAGAGAAAGATACAAGTATCTCTTTTGAAGTTTATTGTGTCAGTAGATGTATGCGCATTCAACTAATATATGCGCATAAATTGTACTAGATATTATAGCGAGAAAGCTTTGTAAGAAAACATTAAATTGCGAGTATGTCGTCAGAGCTGTGCCATTATTTTCATATTTGTTTTCAGCAAGTTTTTGTACACTGCGACCTTTTGTACAGCACGACGTTAAACTATATTCGAGAGATTTTGCATAGCCTTTGTCTTACCTATTCTGCTATTCCTTTCTGCTATTTGCTAGGAAATTTTCGAGCATGCACTGTACAACTGAAATAGTGTTAGAATTTGAATCACGAGAAACAATAAAGCTTTGCAAAATTTCCTTATTATTGGCACTCTTCAACCATTATTTGCGTCTTTGTTTTCAGTAAGTTTTTGTACACTGCAACCTTTTAGTAAAGCACGACGTTGAACTATATTCGAGAGATTTTGCATAGCGTTTGTCTTAAGTTAGCCTTACCTATTCTGCACTTTGTTAGGAAATTTTCGAGCATGCACTGTAGAGCTGAAATAATGTTATAATTTGAATTACGAGAAACAGTAAAGCTTTGCAAAATTTCCTTATTATTGGTACTCTTCAACCATTATGGTGCAAATTTGTGCAAAATTTTTTGCAAAAACCAGGTAATATGATGTGTTTATCAATGAGTTTCTTTGGTTATCAAAGGCAACCTTATAACAGGATCTCTACATATTTTTAGAAACCTTATTAAATGATTATGGTCCGAATTAATCGTTACTATTATTAATTCGTGATATAAAAAAAATGATAAAATTATTGAATTAGAAACAAAGAAGGAAAAAAACCTTATCAGTAAATCAGTACCACACACGAAAATGTAGCAATAATATCAAGGATTAAAAGTCAACAAATTCTCAAATAGATATCAAAATTTAACCTTAAACATTTATGACAATCATTTTTCTTATTTTCTTAATTTTTTTTTTTAGATAAAAAATTAGAAACCAATGAGATTTTCTGATTAGCTTTTTTTAATCTAGTGATCTTTATGAATCAAGTTTCTTTTGTCAGCTAATTAAGTAAGAATTTGTGAATGATCTCTGTCACACTTCAAAAATAATTTTTTTAAATCCTATAAGGTCTAGATTAACTTTTAAGAAATTTTAATTATTACCGAAGTTAAAACATTGAATAAATCAACATTAATGAAGCTTTAGTGTTGCAGTTTTTCAAGAGTTTCCTCGAACGTCTAAAGAGATCTAGTACAAAAATAATTTGAAATAATATTCATTTATAATAATAATAATTAATAATAATAATAATTATTATATAATTAATATAATTAATAATAATAATTATTATTATATAATTAATATAATTAATAATAATTATTATTATTATTATTATTATTATTATATAATTAATATAATTAATAATAATAATTATTATTATTATATAATTAATATAATTAATAATAATAATAATTATTATTATTATTATTATTATTATTATTATTATTATTATTATTATTATTATTATTATTATTATTATTATTATAATATAACTAATATAAGTAATAATAATAATAATAATAATGATTATTATTATTATTTTAATATATTCCATTATAAGGTGTTCCACAAGCGTAAGATAACATTTTAATTAATGCTTCTATTATTAACTTTTTACTTTGTAAATGTACATTTGCCTACTCTAACCAGGATCAAGTAAATTCAAATCGCAAAATTGCAAGTAAAATCTCAAGGCTGTTTCTCAGAAGCAATAAAATTATAAATTTCAAATTTGCAAAATGACTGTGTTCCTTAAAAAAAAACAAAGTTCATATGCAAAAGGTTCAAATCCTGTAATTTTGTGACAGTTGACAGTTTGACACTTATATTTCTGATGACAGTCCAAACGGACACATTTTTTATCATACTATTTTATGAATTTGTGTAGCTTTTTTTTCTTCTAATTTATGTATATAAAATGTACTTTTTTTTCTAAATAATTAATAATAGAATTTACAGGAAACGACTATTTATTTTAAATATTAAAATAAATAAATAAATAATTAAATAAATAACTGTTAAAATATTATTAAAAGCACTTTTATAAAAAAAAAATCGTTTGCTTTTTCGTATCACTTTTACAAAGGTAACCTAACATTATATTGTTTTTTTACTTCTTTTTTTTGCCGTACATATTGTTTATTGTCATATAAAATGTTTTTTTTATATTTCATAATATTTAAGGATGTATTTCAAAGTATAAATTATTTATTTAACGTATCAAACAAAGGAAACATATCAAAATATTAAAAAAAAAAATTAACTCGTTATCTATTTGTTTGTTACTGTTGTTCGTAGCTAGAATAGCATTAAGAACGTCGACAAACAAAATAATAATAATAATTATTATTATTATTAATTGTTGTATTAATAGTAATGATAATTATTATTAATAATTGTATTAATAATAATTATTATTAATAATAATACTTATTATAGAATAAAGTAATAATATTTATTATTAATACTTATTATTAATACTTATTATTACTTTATTCTTATTCTTATTATTTTTGTTTTAATGATTTATTTATTAATTTTTTATTTGTTATGATTAATTAAAATATTCAATTGTTTATTTTAGCAGTGCATTCTATATGTATCATACAACAGTTATCTTCTCTTCCATATGACGAAGAATACGTATCGAACGAATTCAATAAAGAAGAATAAAAATAAAATAACCAGGAACTCTCGACTTACAATATTTTTAAAAATAGGACTCCAAAAAGAATAAAAAATTAAAAGAATAAAATTTTCCCCAGAAATTTTTGCTTTATTTGACGAACTCTCCCTTGAATTTTCAATAATGTGCCAACCACCTTAGTTCTTATCTCTGGGTGAGTTCTGATTGGTAGTTTATCACTGTCAGCTAAAACTATGTTGAAAAAAATAGTGGGTGTATCAAACAGCGGATCTCTGGTTAAAAAATCCTGCCACGTGGCACATGATCCATTCATCGTAACAGATGCCTGTCACATCGAAGCCTTGGCGTGACATATGTCACCAACAATTTCGTCCTATCGAACGCTTTCAAGTTAGGGGATTTAACCCTCTCGTGTTTAAATTTATTAATTATGAATGAGTTTTACTCATTTTGAATGCAGCTGACGGATAGGGATAAAAACAAGATGAGACAGCTGTTTTTAGGGATTTTCAATACTGTGTGATGGGGAAAAAATTAGACGATTAAATTTTTTTAATTAAATTTAGCCCGTGAAATTAAATTCTATTTTTTTAATTAAAGGAACAGGAGAAAAAATAATGAGAAAAATACAGTTTAAAGTCTTACTTTTTAGCAATGAGATTTTGGTATTTGAATATGTGATAAGAGTTAGAGTAGTTATATTAAATCGTGCGAATATATTAATAATATTGTTTTTAATATACGTGCACTAGCAGCAAGAAATTCACATAAATATTTTTAGCAAGATTTATTTTTAAATTTTCAAAAATTTGGTCATACACAAAAAAAAGCACTTTAAGTTTTAATAAAAACTTCTCTGATTTATGTCCTGCCACATTTCCTTAAAAAATAAATTGCTCTCTAATTTTTTAATGTTCTTAATTATTAATTATATATCTATTTTGCAGAAAAAGAGCACTATTTCTTACAAAGCTTTTCTTCTCTCACTATAAACTATTTTTCAAACACTTAATACTTCAATTTAGTATTCGAACTTATACTACAATATATTAATTCGTAAATTTGCGAGTTTATTGAAATCCTCGTAAGAATAAGATGTCTCATTAAAGAAAATAATAATAATAACAAAACATGGAATAAAAAAGAGAATTTTGAGATTTTCCATCAAAATTTTAACATTTCATAACTTTGCAAAGTTACATCAATATTTACATTAAAAAACTATCTCTAAATTGAGAATGTGTTTAGGATCCTAGAAAATTACTTTTAGTTAAAAAACATTTACGAATTTCATGAAAAGCACACAAACAAACAATATCTTAAAAACTAAACTATGTTTAAAAGAAACATTAAAAAGTCATTTACAAAATTTTTTTTTGAATTAAAAAATTATTTTTTAGTGCACAGGAAAAATTGTTAACAACACTCTAAAATTAAGCGTAACTGAAAATAACATTGAAAAAAATTTTGCTGCTACAATGTTAAAATTTTTTGTTGAATCCTAAAATTATTCGAATTTGCTGCACCTTATTATAGTATCAATTTGAACCATATTATCATGCAACTGAATTTTCTTGAACTTCATAATGTTATAATGTGATTCTTATAATGTGTTATTATGGTTACAGATAAATTGGAAAGAACATGCTTTAATTTATCAGCACATTATGGTTGCAGGAAGTGTGCACAGCAATATGGTACCTATTTTACGGTGACGATATTATGGTTCATGTTACTGGCTTTATCATGCCCATTTTATTGTTCGAGGCATCACTTTAATATTACCAATAAATATTATAGATCAAGTAATCAATTTTATGGTACTCATTTATCATTCGAAGTACCGATTTTAGGAAGCCGATATTATTGATCAAAGGTACCTATATTATGATAAAGGCATTATGGTTCGAAATATCAATTTTATAATTCAACACGGAGTGGAATTTGCTTAAAATAGTGTTACAAAATATTTAAATAAAAAAGCAGTACCATTATTGCAAATGTGTCGATCTTGTATTAATTTTAAAAATTTTAAAACGCTGGAAAGGAATACAAATTATGTATTAATAAAATATTATGTATGAAAATGAAAAATATAATACGTAAAAGGGGAACATTAGATTAAAAAAATTAAAAATTATACATTTAACAAATAAAAAACAGTTTTTATTCTTTGAAACCAACCGAAATTTATTGCTATATGTTCAAGTATTTGGAGTAAAAATTCGAAAAATAGGAAATTCCATTTTTTTTCAATAATTAAATAATATTTTAACCGTAAAAGGGAGAATCACAATTTAACTTTAACCACACCCTCCAAATTTCTTTTCGCAAATGAAAAATTAATGGAAAAATCCTTCATCTTTCATCAAGTAAACAATGTTCCTAGAGATTTCTCAGCCAAATAATTATAGTTATTAGCTGTAAACTATCAATCGCTTAGACAACGTAATTGTGTTTTCATTATCTTGTAATCAATGGAAAAGTATAGCATGCACAAATATGGGAAGAAGAGTAATATTTCGAATAGTACTTAATGGAATAAAGTTTGTGGAAACAAAGGAAAACTTTATATTTTAGAGAAACTATGGAATGTCATTTTAGATAGCATGAAATATTATATTTTTAGTAGAAACTATAGCATGGTTTTAGTTTTGTAAAAACTGGAAAATATTCAATGTTTTGGAGAAACTATTGAATACGTTGGGGTTTAGTGGAAACTCCAACTATAGTGGAAGTAAAAAATAAAACTGTAAAGTAGGTTTACAAAAAAAAAGAAACATTAAAAATGCATGTTTAATATGTGTTAAAGAATGAACAGCAAATAAATACATTCTCATAATGATTTATCTTTGTATTGCTTTTAACATGTATTGTAATGAGATGTAATAATTTTAAAAATTTATTTCATTACATTATTAAATTCTTCATTTTATTTCAAAATTGGTGCAAAATACCTAACTAAACGACAATAACTCTACCATATGCGACTATTTCTGCGACTTATAATTACAAAACGTAGTAACATATTTTAAAATCATCAATTTTATGCTTTGATTTTTTGTTGCTAATTTTCCTCAACTATACTATTAGTCTATAATATTAAACTATACTATTAATCTATACTATTAATCTATACCATTAATCTGTACTATAATCTACATTTTATGCAATCTACTCTATTACCGTATTATGGCTCAATGCACCAATATCATTGCTCAATTTGAACAAAATGAAAGTTCAATTTAACGCATTGAAAAGCGTTAACTGAGAGCGTGAACCATATTATGGCTCAAAGAACAGATATTATGGTTCGTATTGAACAGAAAATTAATTCAATTTAACACCTTGATTAGTTTTTGAAAGTTTGAACAGTATTATAGATCAAGGTATCAATATTATGGTTAATTTTCAACTGGAAAATAGTTCAATTTGACACTTTTAAATATGGTTGCAACAAGTTTAAAATGAATTATAGCATAAGGTGCAGGTTAACTTTGAAGCGAATTTTCTGAGTGAGTTGGGCCTAAACCAAATTTGAGAACATTTTTAATGCACAATAAATAAATTAAATAATCAAAAACAAAGCAACAAAAAGTTCCAAACAATCGTATAACAGTATTTTCTGTAAATTTAATTCAATTTAAAATTGAGTTTTCTTTCCATTTCAAACTTTAAGCAAAATTTTGAATTAAATAGCTATGAAAAACTTGTTTATTTTTACAGGAAGTAAAGACAGGAAAAGTTAAAAGAAATATGAAATTGAGTTCTGCTTGTTCTTTCTTTATTTGAAGCAGCATAATGCTCTATTTAGGCTAAAAATCAATGTGAACGCGGTTAAATGCTTTAAAACGTGTTACTTTATAAATAATTAAAAAAATAAGTCTAAACAATTTAACAAAAAATAATAGTATGTTTTCAAAAATTTTAATTAAATAAAAAAATATAATTTTTTTTTCAAACATAGTACGAAATATTTAAACAAGCAACAATAATTCAAATATTATACACAATACACAATTCGAAAGTATAATATGTTTTTCTTATTTGTTGTTATTCTGAATTCTACATAATGTAATATAGTGATTAAAATCAATGTAGAAACATTTTAATACGATTTAATTAATAAATCATTGCACAACACAATAAAAATTTCAAAACATTAAAATTAAATGCAAGTAGTTTTGAAAATAAAATTCATTTTAAAATTGAATTTATCTTTCATATCAAAAAATGCGCAATACATTAAACTAGGAAGTTACTTACAGAAAGTCTATTTTCAAAGCAAAAAACTAAATACAAAAATCAATCGAAAAAACTTGAAAATCTTGCTTTCAATGTTCTTTTTCGTTAATTTTTCGTTAATTTGACGCAACATAATGCTTTCATGCTAAAACTTAACGATACATTTTTTAATACATTTATAAGAGTAAAGAAAGTGAAAATATAATAATTTTTAAAAAAATATTTTTATGCTATGTTTGCAAATTAATATTTTTTAAATTTCAATTGAATTCTAAACTGAATTTCCCACAAATATATATATATATATATATATATATATATATATATATATATATATATATATATATATATATATATATATATATATATATATATATATATATATATATATATATTTGTAAAATCACACTTATGTTCTGATAATTCGCAGTTAATTTGATGCAATATAATGCTCAATTCTGTACTGAAATTTAACGTTAAAATTACTGCATTTTGAATGGTAAACAATTTAAAATATAATAAAAATTTCAAAGTAATTTTTGTTGATGCAAGCAATTCAATTAAATTCCGAACAGAAATTTCCCTAAATCGCAAAATTTATGTAAAATATTTAACTAAGCTTTTTCTAACATCTCGTAAACTTTTATACCAACACAAAGCACAATAAAAATTTTGAAAAATCACGCTTTTTATGTTCTGTTTATTCGTAGTTAATTTGACGCAACATAATGCTCAATCTAGTGCTAAAACTCAATGTGAAAACATTTTTAATGCGCATTAAAGAACAAAAAATTAGCAACTAGAGCAAAACCTATTTTTTCACCGCTTTTTTTTTTACTACACTGTTCAACTGCTTCTTTTCCTTAAATGACTCCAAGAGTCAAAATCCGTAGGAAATCGCCAAACAAAGCGTAAACGTTTTTACTAAAAAAAGAGAAAAAAAAGAGAATTAATAAAAAAAAAGGCTTCCAAGATTAACTTAAGCGTACACGTATTAAATTACACAGGAAGAAAATATTAAAAAGTTAAAGAACCTTTGACTGCGGAGAATTACGGTTAATCTAGCCTGAACGTTACCACTTCGCTTTATTGTTTTTATTTGTTAAGTTTTTGTAGTTTTTTTGGTTGCGAAAAAAACTTAAGGGAAATCTTTTTTCCCGCTCTTTTGCTTGAGCACGCGTGTACTAGAAATTTATCCAGCGCATTGAGAAAACGTTTTTGCGAACGTGTGTTCCTTTTTAATCTCTTCTTTTACGTTAATTTAGGCTTACTTCTATGATTAGCAGAGAATTCTCTGGAGCCATTACGTTTGCTCTTTTTTCTGAACTTTTTTTACACTGGTTCCCCTTTTCGACCTCTGTTCTTAAGGGTTTTATTTGAGTAATTTTTTTAGTTGATATTCGTTTCGTTCGTAAAAAACTTAGTCTAAAGAGATGCTCCAACAAATTCAATTACCGTTCACTAGCGATAAAGTAGAGGAAGTATAACTAACTCTTCCACTCAAAATGAACAGAAAAAACTGAAATTTAGAAGATAACTTCTTTAATATGTGCATAACAAGAGAAAAATGTGTAACCCAGCATAAATTAGATGTAAATAAATTGTTACATACTTAGAAGTGAAATAATTGAATATTCTAGAATAGAAAAGACATTGTGAGTAATTTTTACGCGAATAGTATTAAAAAAGTTTAAATGATTTTATTTTTCGTTTTTTAAGCATAGGGACTTTTTTGTGCATATATTTTCTTGTAATTTAATACTGAAATTAACTATTAGCTTACAAATTGTGTACAGTTTCTCGCTATTACTAAAAGGAAAAAACTTTTCTCTGAACAAGAAAAAAAAAAAAAAAAAAAACCCGAAAGCGTCTTATTTTGTTAGGAAATAAAACTTTTAAGTAAGAAAAATAACCCATTTTTTTAAAAATTAACAAACTATTTAAAAAATTAAGGATTTTTAGAACATTTTCTTGTTTTAAATTCAGAACTGTTGTGGTTTATATTTCAAAACTGGAGCAGTGAACTCAAGGGAAATCTTACAGAAGTCGAAGTTGGAGTCGGAAAATTTATTCTGTTACTCCGACTACGGTTAATTGAAACACAGAAAAAAATATTCTGGTAATATTACCACCGCTTTATATAGTAATGGAATTTCCAATGAAAAATAATCCTCGTTAATAGAAACAAAATATAATATATTTAAACCATTTATTTGGTTATTTTCCCATTCATATGTCAAAGGTAAACAAAAAATTCTGGTTTTCAAAATTGTAGTTTTTATTTCCAGGCATTTAGTAAAAACTATAACACTAAAAAATACATTTAATCAAAAAAAAAAAAAAGATTTTTATGCTCACCTCTGACGCACCATGATAAAATAACCAAATTTTATCTCATATTATAAAACCATATTTTATTGTACATTTTACCCAAATTATTGCCAAAGATCTTCGGTTAAATTTATTGTTCTTTTTGGTGTCATAAAGTCAGAAACACGATAAATTTTACCATATTCTAGTAGTTCTGACCATAAATTTCCTCTAAAAAGGGTTAAATCCTACACTGTAAAAAATTCCACCGTCAGGTACATTCTAAATGCCGTACTCTGATAAAAATCCCGGGACTCTAAGTACCGGAACTTTTCGCAGTAAAGTACTTTTTTACCGCTACATGCTACTGAAAAAAAAATCTGTTATACAGTAATTTTTACAGTAATAATTACCGTAAAATCACTGAATCACTCTAAATAAATAAATATTACTCTTAAAAATTGCGGTATAATATTTCGCGGTAAAATTGATTTTACGAATGATGCACCCAAAGTACCGGAACTTTATACCATAATTTGAACTGAAAATCTTTACAGCTGTAAGTTAAAAGAAGTAAGGAAGTTTTCGATCTTATGAAAATTATTTATATAAATATTTATCTTTTGTTAATAAACAAAAGTATTACGAAAATGAATACGGTGACACTTACAATAAATTCAATTTATAATTTGAGCATTTATTATCTACATTGTACGATTCAAAAATTACATAAATTTTGAAAAAGAAATATGTGGCCCTTTTGAAAAGTTAATAAAAAAAATATGCAAATGTAGTAGTTTCCTAGTTCCAGAAAATTCCCTAAAGAAATTTTTGCATAAAGCTGTTAAAAAATTTTCATGAGATATGTATGAGATATTCAGATTTAGCTCTTTTCTTATAAAGGTTTTGTACAATTTCATTTTTGCAGTATATTTAGCGAAGTTCATTTTTTCAAATTGTAATACAATACTTAAAAATGTAATTAAGAAGGATACCTTTAACTCTAATCATGCATGCAAAAAATCAAATATTAATATTTAGTTAGTAATAATATTAAGATCTGCCAAGGATTCTTAGAGAAATTTAATAATATATCTCGAAAACTCAGAAAAGTCCGAAGTTAGATTCAGAGTTAAGCATTTTAACTAGCGACTCCACAAATCTGTTAAAAAATTTTTTCGGGGAAAAACAGTTTACCTCAATAATTTATAAAAGGTGAAAACTGTGAAGTATATTTTAGGCTATAAGATACTCTAGAAGTAGTATTACATAAGAAATTAATTTAATTTTGCTATTAGTTTCTTATAATATTATATATTATAAAAAAAGCACCAATATTATTTGTTTCGTAATGAAATTAAAAAAATTTAAGATCATTATATGCCTTACCAAATAATGCTTATTTTCACACTGAAATATAATATTAAATGAATTTAAAATGCGTGAAACAAAAGGGTTTAAACTACAATGTGTGTAAAAAAAAAAACTACGAGATTTTCGAAATATCACAAAATATTATAATTATTATCAGAAGCTACTACTATTGGTAACTTAGAAGCATTTGAAAACATATTAGAAATTAATTGCTACCACTAATTTTCAGAAACATCTGCGCCAAATATTCAATACCAATATTTTCATTCATGTTATAAATTTTTATATAGATATACTCGTTATATATAGAGCATCGTTATATAGAGAAAGCAAAGTTATATCATTATAAAGAGAAAGAACGGAAAAAATATATAAAAAGTTTAAAAGACCAGGAGAAAAAATTTGTTAAGAATGAAATATTTTTAAAAAATATTTAAAAATTTAAAAGAAAAATTAAAATGTCAGAAAACACAATAAGGAAAAGATATACTTTCTGTAATATACATAATCATGTGTAATAATAATAAATATTATTTGTTTTTCAATAAAAAAAATTTATTTAAAAAAGATTTTCGGCATTCTCTAAATTTAATAAATATGCATTATGTAGACGCTTTTTTTTTAAAAATAATTATTGTAATGCATAATTATTGTCTTTTTCATTGTCCAGTACATTTTGAATATTTTTTTATGCATTGCAATTATTAAGGCTCTTATTTTTACAACAAATTTTAGCTGTAATACAAATAAAATTATGTTAGAATGAAGAAAATGTGTTCTAAAGCGAAAAAAAGTGAATGACTTTTAGTTTTTAAAAGTATTTTTTCAGTTATTTTACTTTTACAGTAAAATTTGTTCGTACCTAGACAGTAGGTCCTTAAGGGGACACAATAAAAGTTGTTACTAATGCCTCAATTTTCAAACAGTGGATCTAATATAAATCGGTCTTTTTCATTTTAAATATATGACATTGACCGCAGAGAATTTACAAACAGCCGTTCGTAAATTTCAATTTCTATCAGATATCGAAGCAGCTGCTTCCGTTTCGGTCATTTGAATCAAAATCACCTGCTATTTTCTGAAAAATCGAAATGTGTTTCTTAGTTGAAACAGGTTGAATAGTTTTTAAAATAAAAACTGACTCATTATTATTCATTAGTATGATCCAGTAATAAACGCGATTAGCCAAGCAAGTGCAAAATTGAAAAGGAAGAAGCATCTAATGAATACTGATTTATTATTTATTAGGCGTATTCTGAATTCATTAGTACTTGGACATGTCTTACGCAGCTGTCAATTGGCATTGCATATTTATTCAGTAAACTAACTAGGATAGTATTTTAGCAGTAATATTAAGTACAGTGCGCAAAATAATAAAGTAAAAACATAGTACTTCTTTAAAATTTCATTTCACAAGAGCTATTCGACTGAGTCCTTTCAAATTTTGTATTTTGCCATTTAAAACTTTCTCTAAGATGTTATAAAAATTTGTATACCTTCTGACTCTGTAGAACAATAAGCGATAAAGAATGAATATTTAAATTCTTTTTTACATGAAATTATAGCCGGATAAACGATTTTACAATTGTGTGCAAAATTCATTATTTTGTTTACAAAGTTAAATTCAAACTTTCAACCCCTCATCTGCCCAAACTATTAGACTACATTGCTTCCCCATATTTTGTTGGTCAAAAATGCGAATCCGTAGAAAAAAAATTACGTTTATTCAGCGAAAGTACGTTTTTGTGCTTAATTTCATAATTTAAAGTGTTGTCTATGCTAATTAATTAGCACACTTGAAGTTACCCATTTTAGAAATGAAGTTTGAGTTTAAATACAATGAAATCGGAAAATTAAACCGAAAGTTATTCCGCTGTTCAGTTTATAGTATAGTATTTTTTCAGCACTGTACATAATTTCTGTTACTCTTTATTTCTCTTAACATTCGTTATTCTTCTATTATTATTGTAATTATTATTATTATTACTAGATAATTTTTCCAATTTTAAGTGGTAATTTGATTTTTTTTCCTTCGTTACATTAAAAAGCTTTTACTACATTCAAACTATTCGTAATTTAATTTAAAACTCATCTTTTTTTTGTATCAACTAATTAGATAAATTTAAATTTGAGTTCGCTATAGATTACACACCATAATTTTTTCCAAACTTTTAGATGTTATATGATTAGATTTCTTTTTAAAAAAAGTTAAAAGCTTTTGTCACATTAAATAGCATCCATAATTAAACTTAACACTCTTTTTTTGCTAGCAATTTAATTAGTTTTGCCAAAGATAAAATTTAGCTTTGTGATTAAATCTAAGTGCCAATGCGAAAATCTTTTTAAATAACACATGAAAGCAAATGGGACACAGGTGTCTATTTTTTTCTGACAATCTAATTACAAGCAAAGATATGTTTTTAGATTTTTTAGTTATAAAAACAGTCTAATAGCTACTAAAATATCTGTTAGATTACTAAGAATTATATTTGTTCTATTGTAAGTAGTTTGAAGCTATTTACAAAAACTACTTACAATCGTTGTACCATTGCAAATAGTTATTGTAATTAGTTTGAATTTTTTTTCATTCATATATAAAAATTTATGAACAATTGTTTTGCAAATTAAAAAATTTTCTATGACAACTGTCTTTCTTAGATCTAAACAACTGCAGATGAGTGCTAATTTGAAAAATTATTGTCTCTGTGTGAGTCGTGCTTGGAGTGTTTTGCTTTTAAAACAGTAAAAGACATCTCTGTGTCATGCCGTATTTCATTATCATAAATTATTAAAATACAAAGTATAATATTTTTCACTTTTTTTGTCTAAGTAATATATGATATAGTGATATATATTATGTAATATAGTGAAATACACAGTCCAGTCACATTAATGTGACCACCTGTTAAAAGCCAGAATAACCACCTTTGGCAGAGTGGACCGCTGTGAGACGTGCAGGAAGAGAGTCAGCTAGGTTTCTGAAGGTGTTCATTGGGATGTTGAGCCATGCCGACTTCAGTGCCATGGCCAGCTGCTCTAAATTACGCTGTTGAGGATATGTGGCGCGAGCAACCCGATAGAGGTGGTCCCACAGATTCTCGATTGGGTTTAAATCCGGAGAGTTTGCTGGCCAGGGAAGTACGGTAAACTCATCCTTGTGCTCTTCGTACCACGCACATACACTGTGAGCTGTATGACACCTCGCATTATCCCGCTGGTAGACGCCATCATTCTAAGGAAAAATCATTCGCATGTAGGGGTGGACATGGTCCGCGAAGGCAGATGCGCACTTGTGCTGATCCATCGCTCCTTCCACAATGATGAGTGCACCCAGTAAATGCCAGTAAAACATTCCCCAAACCATAATGCTCCCTTCTCCAGCCTGGAACCTTTCGGCAATTGCTGCAGGGTGTTTGCTTTCAGACGTTTCATGCTGTATACGCCAGCGTTCATCCGTCCGATGGAGCATAAAAAGTGATTCATCGAATAAAGCCACCTGTCACCACTCTGTGGACGTCCAGTTGCGGTACTGGTATGCAAATTCCAGACTTCGTCGCCGATGAACAGCAGTCAGCATAGATGCATTAACCAGGCTTCTGCTACGGAGGCCCATACGCAGCAACATTCGCTGAACCGTTGTTGAGGATACATACTTGGTAGCCCCTTGGTTCATCTGGGCGGTCAGTTGCTGAACAGTTGCACGTCTATTCACCCGAACGCATCTCCGTAGCTTTCCTTCGCCTCTGCCATCTATAGCCCGTGGTGCACCGCATGTGGCACGTCGCTGATTTTGGATAGTGCCATTTTACCATGCACGGTATACTTTCAACACGGTGGTATGAAAACAGTTCACAAAATTGGCGTTTCCGAAATGCTTCCACACTTGGTCCGAAAGCCAATAATCATACCCTTTCGGACGTCGGATAAATCGCTACGTTTTTGCATTACACCAACGCTTGAAATGCTTTCCGATGCCCTAGGACATCCTTTACATGCACTCTACTATAATATGCTGCCACCTGCCTTCTGTGATTGGTTATTTCACGTTGACGTCGAAGATAGGTGGTGGTCACATTAATGTGACTGGACTGTGTATAATATATAATATAATAAATATGGTATAGTGAATGTAATATATAATATAATAAATATAGTATAGTGAATATACTATATTTATATATAATATAATGTAGTGAATATAGTGAATGTAATAAAAAAAAATTAAGTGAAGATACATTTGCATTATAGTTGCTATCAGTCTGGTTATGAAATATAATAAATATTGATACCTGACGAAAATATTTCTTTCCTCCCCTTTTAAATGGCCAAAATTTAGCCAATGGACTCACATATTTTCCAATTACATAAAAATATATTTTCAAAGTTTGCAAAATATCGCTGAAAGTTAAATTTAATTTTTTAAATGTTTAATTTGCAGAGTTCACTCCAGCAATGAAAGTTTAGTGGTCCAATAAGACCACCTAGGTATTCATTTAGTGGTCCAATAAGACCACCTAGGTATTCATTTAGTGGTCCAAAAAATTAACATGGCAGATAAACTTTAAAAAGAAACAAAAAACAAAAATAAATTTAAAAGAAAAGAAAAAAAAGAAGAAGCAAATATCGAACTTCACAATTGCATAATTTATGTTACGTTACTCATCAAAAGTTATTAATTGCCTTCTACAATACCCTAAAACTAATTAGGTTCATTACCCTATAATTATTACATATTAGAATTTATAAAAATTAAGGGAAAAAAAAAGTTAAAATAATATCAGTAAATAGATTCAACATGCAGACTAAAATGCTGATACCAAATAAATAAATGACGCAAACAGAGAAAGTAAAAATTATCAAAATATTAAATTAAAAATTATAAATAAAGTAAATTCTTAAAGAGCGAAAAATTGTGTTTTATTGATGAACAATTACAAAACAATGCACAAAATATAAACTTAAATTTACCACGTTTAAAATTTTTTGAATCAGGCACTTTCAGTTATTTAATTTGACATATCTTAAAACTGAAGCCTAACCAACGCCTAGAATAAAATTAGTAGAATAACTTGTTTTAAAAATGCAAGGATTTCGATGCAAGAAAAAAAAACTATGTTTCGTTGGTTCATTGTTATTTCCAAACATATTTCAAGGAGACAATTATCACTTTAGTGACAATCGTAAAACATTTGGTGACAATTGTCGCGATGTCACCATACTGGCGTGAACCCGATCAACTTGTTATGCCAAATATTGTGTTAAATAAGAAAAAATTATAAAATTAATGGAGATAAATTTAAATTACAGTTGGTGACAAAAAACTTCTTTCCTTTTTTTTAAAAAAAAAATCCACAATTTTAGTCAATAAACTCACAAAATTTAAAAAAAAATTTTTAAATCTATTTTAAAAACTTGTGAAATGTTGCAGAAGGTTGAATTTGATTCGCAAAATGTTTAATTTGCATCGCAGAACATTACGTTATGCATAATATTACATACATATTAATAACGACCTTAAAATTAGAGGAGATAAATCTAAATTACAGGTGCTATTAAAAACTGATGAATTAAGGCAGTTAAGACTTGCAACTAACTCCCTAGGATTTTCCATTCTCAACCACCGGAAGTTAAAACTTTTACGGTTTTATCTGATATACTTTTCAGAACCTAGATGAATTTTATTAATAATTATCGACATCATTTGCATATTCATAAAGATATCATTTTTCCAACGACTGACCGAATAATGAGTTATCAAAAATCTGCAGCTGCAGCTCTTTATTGAAAACTTCCTGCGTATCTCACAGGTGAGAAGATATTTCGTCTCAAAAGAGATTTTCCCATCATTTTTATTATCATTCATATTTAAATTGAATATTTAAGCGTTTAACAATGCTACTCACGGCTGATTTAAGAACTTATTATTAAATGTTTAGTTACTATGTTTTAAATATTTGGGGAGGAGGGCACTATGTAATCATATAAAATCTCGCAGGTCTGAGAAATACTTTCATAAAACAATTAAGTAGTGGCTATACATTAAATATTATAAAAATTTTTAAATATTTTTCTAATTTATAATCTCTTTTTTTGTTCTAAAATATGCCTCTAATTGTATTTAAACTCTCTATACCAGGGGTTTCCAACTTACATGAGGCTGGGGGCCACAGTTAAAAACACAAATAAAATGGCGGGCCGCAACTTTATCAAAATTTTATGTAGGATTCTTTTATGTTTGAAGGAACATTAAATATTACTGTCAGATTTTTACCAAGTTGTGGAAGCAAAAGTATTGAATTACAAATTAAAATGAGAAGTAGATTTTTAAAAATACTTAATTGTTACTAATAATATTAAAAAAAATATTAAATAAATAAAAATTCGGGCTACAATAACTATAATGTGCACCTATGTATTAAACAATTAATGTGCAACAGATATCCAATTGTTAAGATATAAAACTTTAAAAAGGTTGGTATTCAAACTTACATAGTACCACACAAAATGTTCAATGAGAAAATTGAGGCTTGTCTGCTGAAACCACCAGAGAATAGATATTTACATTTAAAATTTACAAATGTGTGTGCAAATATTTTCGTCCAAAATGAGTGGTTTCAAAAAGTTAAATCGAAGAATTTCCTCGAAAGAATTTATGATACACACACGCTGAATTATATTCACAAAATAGAAAAAAAAAAAATGAAATAAAAAAGAACAACATACACGATTATTTTTGTATTTGAATAAATATTTTCTTGGATGCAAAACCAGAGAAATAAATTTTTTACACCGTTGGTATGTTGAATTTCACAGAAACGAAGAAATTAGGCTTCTATTATCGAGAAAAGTATTTTAAACCCATATAGATTTTTTACGAAAATTGTCCGCAAAAAAATGACAACTAATATATTTCAGTTCGCGAGCCACAAAAAAAAGTTTCGCGGGCAGGATGCGGCCCCCGGGCCGCCAGTTGGGAACCCCTGCTCTATACCTCAATTTTTTTTCTCATTTTTTAAAATTTTTTAAATTTATTTTACAAAGCTAGAACTTTAGTGGTTTTTTCTTTTATAATTTTTTACGTCTTTTTTTTCTTATGAAAGATGTTGCCATTTATTCAATAAGAACAAAAAACTGCTGAATTTTACATTCATAAAAATTGAGTTATCAGTGATAATGCTTGCAAAAGTATTACAAATAATTAAAGTTGTTCTACAACTAAACCAACATCGATCATTTGTTTATTTGTTTATTTTTCCTGATTTATTCTCAACAATGCCAGCAGCGTGTAAATAAAACAAATGGAACATTTATCATTCCAATATTTTATGATTCGAATGAGTGAAAAAGCGTTTGTGAGAAGAATAGCACATAGAATAACGGAAGCTTTTTATTTTTCTATTTATATGAGTCTGGCTTTTGTCTGAATGTTTGCATTGTTCGAAAAAAGTTGTGAAAACTCCTTTGTTCAAGCCAATATAAAGCCAGGCAGACAAATATTAAATTGGACAAACTGCACTGTTAGAAATTTTTGAAAAAAAAATCGGTTAAATATCAATTGATTTAATTGTTATTTTACCATATTCAAACGAAGCAGTCAAATTATCATAAATAAGGAGGTAATCAAACTGTTAACTGTGAGAAAAAACTAATTATTAACTGCGTTTACATAATATGGTATATCAACCAGAATTTTATCGCACTAACTAGTCCCACCTCATGAAGCCTCTTAGCTCCTTACAGCTGTGTGCATATTATAGACGAAAGAGCTAATTTGTCAGTTTCATGATCGACAGAATTGAGTTTCGTGTCCCAACGTTGACACCACAATATTTCATCTATTCCTTTAAACACATTATTCTTCCCAAAATGCACCGTATACTCTCCTATCTTCTTTTACCTAACGAAAACCCTATCTCCTATGTACGGTTAAATTTCCTTTTTACGATTTTGAAATCCTACTATTCGTAAACGGTTAAAAAAATCACATAGTTTTGTATTCATGGTATTGTAACCATACTAGATGTAAACGGTATCAAAACCGTAAATGTAAAAAATTTTCTTTACCGTAATTTTTACGGTTAACTGGATGGACAGGCTGCTACCGGTTATTTTACCGTAATTTAATAATGAAAATTCTAACAGTGTAGCATGAAGAATTACATTTGGAATAGACAAATATTAAATTGAATAAACTTGTAAAATAAAAATTCACTCTTTGTCTTAAAATCATATTTTTCAATTTTAAATATTAAGAATAAAAACACTACATTACAAAATGGTCAGAAAATCGATTTTTTATACATATAATTCATCAGTTTCTATCTGAATACATTGGAAAAGGAGTTTCTTATAAGTATTTCTAATATGAATAAAGAAGATACTACGTAATTCTTAGGGATATGAATTTAAATTAACTTCGAAAAGAGATTATTTTAGATAGTCATTTCCGTAGTTGTTGACAAGACAACTACTTTTAATTTTCATTCGATGCAATCATAATTTAAACATCAAACATATTATTAATGTAGTTTTCAATTTAGAATTTTAGTTTTGGATATGGGAACCTAAATATTTTGGATTTGAACTATTGAATCAGAATTAAAAACTTTTACAACATTTTTCATACAATATTCTTCTTTTTTCTTTCTTCCTTTTTTTTAAGGTGTGACGAAAACTATTTGATACAGTCATAAACCTTCACACGAAAAATAAGTTTAAAACAAGTGCAGCAAAAAAGTAAATTAGTTGAACTATTAACGCAATTTACATATTTAAGTAAGAGGTGTACGCATCATCTTCAGAATAACCTGTTTTTTTTTTTCAATTTAAATTGTCCAAATATGAATTTCATTGGTTAAAGAGCCACAGCATAAAACAATGACATAATTTCATTTCCTTCAAATAATCGAACCGAAATTATGGCTTAATAGCGCATTTATTGATTAAAAAAATTATTGGAATATTTGGCATATGGTTTTTATCTGTTTAAAAATCACATCATCTTCAGAATAACCTGTTTTTTTACCAATTTAAATTGTCCAAATGCAAATTTCATTGGTTAAAGAGCCACAGCATAAAACAGCGACATAATTTCATTTCCTTCAAAGAATCGAACCGAAATTATGGTTTAATAGCACAATTATTGATTAAAAAAATTATTGGAATATTTGGCATATATTTTTTATATGTTTAAAAATCCCATCATCTTCAGAATAACCTTTTTTTTTCCAATTTAAATTTTCCAAATGCAAATTTCATTGGTTAAAGAGCCACAGCATAAAACAATGACATAATTTCATTTCCTTCAAATAATCGAACCGAAATTATGGTTTAATAGCGCATTTATTGATTAAAAATATTATTGGAATATTTGGTATATGGTTTTTATCTGTTTAAAAATCACATCATCTTCAGAATAACCTGTTTTTATTTCCAATTTAAATTATTCAAATTCAAATTTCATTGGTTAAAGAGCCACATCATAAAATAATGGCATAATTCACTTTCTTCAAATAATCGAACCGAAATTACGGTTTAATAGCGTATTTATTGATTAAAAAAATTATTGGAATATTTGGTATATGGTTTTTAGCTGTTTAAAAATCACATCATCTTCAGAATGACCTGTTTTTTTTCCAATTTAAATTGTCCAAATGCAAATTTCATTGGTTAAAGAGCCACAGCATAAAACAATGACATAATTTCATTTCTTTCAAATAATCGAACCGAAATTATGGATTAATAGCACAATTATTGATTAAAAAAATTATTGGAATATTTGGCATATGGTTTTTATCTGTTTAAAAATCACATCATCTTCAGAATATCCTGGCTTTTTTTTGTTGTTTCTTTTCCAATTTAAATTGTCTAAATGCAAATTTCATTGGTTAAAGAGCCACAGCATAAAACAATGACATAATTTCATTTCCTTCAAATAATCGAACCGAAATTATGGTTTAATAGCGCATTTATTGATTAAAAAAATTATTGGAATATTTAGCATATGGTATGTTTAAAAATCGAGTCAAATTCGAACCATTAAAATTACATTTCTGTTAATGAAAATTTGATTAATAGATAAAAATTCCATTAGGAGGACTTTTTTTAGCCTTTTCTGTCATTATTTAATAGTGTTTAAAACAATATGGTATCTTTCATTTTTATAGCTTTTTTTTCTCTTCAAGACTAATACTTTCTGCTTGCCATCAAATCAGAATAGATTCAATCTATAGCTTAGATGATGGTTTGAATTATTTGATGAATAAATAAATGCAGATGCGAAAACAAAGCTGACAGGATGAGCGTTCGGAAGGCTAAATTAAACTTAATAACTGAAATCCTTTGGCTACTTCCTATATTTTAGGTGTGAATCGCCGCTCTTTGATGCTTAGTATTTCAGTTACTGCAATTTAATTCAATGTTTCATTCCTTTGTTTTTGTGACATTTTATCAGAAAATTAGCAACCAAAACGAGACGTTTTGGTTGCTAATTTTCTGATAAAATATTGTCTTGGATATAATAGAGTGCAATTTTGAATGTATACACAGTTTAAAAATTTTGTACAGATCTTATAAATATTCAGACGGCTTTAGTCTATGCGATATGTAATTTTAGTTGCATGATCCTTAAAACACATGATATTTTGTTAAGCATTCGTACATTTATGCTTTATTTTCAATATCTTAAATGCCACCTAAGGACCCAAAAATTCCCTAGATTTAACCATAACAGATTTAGTTCAAGCAAACTTTTGTTCATGTAATTTTTTGTCGAGGCGGCTTTAGTCCATGCGTTATGTAATTTTAGTTGCATGATCCTTAAAACACATGATATCTTGTTAAAAATTCGTACATTTATGCTTTTTTTCTTCTATATCTTAAATGCCACCTAGAGACCCAAAAATTGCCTTAAATTCCCAAGATTTAAACATAACAGATTTAGTCCTAGCAAACTTTTGTTCATGTAATTTTTTGTCCAGGCGGCTTTAGTCCATGCGTTATGTAATTTTAGTTGCATGATCCTTAAAACACATGATATCTTGTTAAAAATTCGTGCATTTATGCTTTTTTTCTTCTATATCTTAAATGCCACCTAGAAACCCAAAAATTGCCTTAAATTCCCAAGATTTAAACATAACAGATTTAGTCCTAGCAAACTTTTGTTCACATAATTTTTTGTCTATGCGGCTTTAGTCCATGCGTTATGTAATTTTAGTTGCATGATCCTTAAAACACATGATATCTTGTTAAAAATTCGTACATTTATGCTTTTTTTCTTCTATATCTTAAATTCCACCTAGAAACCCAAAAATTGCCTTAAATTCCCAAGATTTAAACATAACAGATTTAGTCCTAGCAAACTTTTGTTCATGTAATTTTTTGTCCAGGCGGCTTTAGTCCATGCGTTATGTAATTTTAGTTGCATGATCCTTAAAACACATGATATCTTGTTAAAAATTCGTACATTTATGCTTTTTTTCTTCTATATCTTAAATGCCACCTAGAGACCCAAAAATTGCCTTAAATTCCCAAGATTTAAACATAACAGATTTAGTCCTAGCAAACTTTTGTTCATGTAATTTTTTGTCCAGGCGGCTTTAGTCCATGCGTTATGTAATTTTAGTTGCATGATCCTTAAAACACATGATATCTTGTTAAAAATTCGTGCATTTATGCTTTTTTTCTTCTATATCTTAAATGCCACCTAGAAACCCAAAAATTGCCTTAAATTCCCAAGATTTAAACATAACAGATTTAGTCCTAGCAAACTTTTGTTCACATAATTTTTTGTCTATGCGGCTTTAGTCCATGCGTTATGTAATTTTAGTTGCATGATCCTTAAAACACATGATATCTTGTTAAAAATTCGTACATTTATGCTTTTTTTCTTCTATATCTTAAATGCCACCTAGAAACCCAAAAATTGCCTTAAATTCCCAAGATTTAAACATAACAGATTTAGTCCTAGCAAACTTTTGTTCATGTAATTTTTTGTCCAGGCGGCTTTAGTCCATGCGTTATGTAATTTTAGTTGCATGATCCTTAAAACACATGATATCTTGTTAAAAATTCGTACATTTATGCTTTTTTTCTTCTATATCTTAAATGCCACCTAGAGACCCAAAAATTGCCTTAAATTCCCAAGATTTAACCATAACAGATTTAGTCCTAGCAAACTTTTGTTCATATAATTTTTTGTCCCCGCATTATTTCCCCTCCAGACAAATGACTCGTTCCATTGCAATAAAAAAAAAAGTTTGAACTCTTTTTAACAGTTTGATCGATTTATTTTTTTTGATAATCCACAAAAGGCTTCAAAAGTGAATAAAAAGCTCAACTTGTTTTCCTCTCAAAGAGGAAGAAAACGAAGGGGAAAAAAAATCGGGTTTTGGCGATAGCAATCGTGATGTCGTAATGGCATATTCTCCAAGAAACCGACTTCGTTTCTAGTTCAGGAACTGTATTTATCCTCCAAAGAAGATAGAGAAGAAAATGCATGTAAAAAAAGAGCAATTCTTTCTTCTTCATTCCATCCAACAAACAGAAAGAAAAAAAAGAAAAGATCATTAAGGCAGGCCTTGAAGAATTCCTACTCGGTTGTTTTCTTCAAACCTTTTCTTTCCGCAGTCGCAAGTAATAATTTCATTTCTTTCTTTGCCGAATTTCCAAGCACTGTCATTAGAAGCACCAAGTGAGAAATAACAACCCACCAAGGGCAGAGACTCACGGACAACCGCTTGATTCTTTTCAAGTTTGGATTTCACATCATTCCCTGATTCGGCCCTTTCTGAAATACGATGGGTGGGAAAAAAATACGCCAGCAAATTAGCCAGTACGGAGTTGCCACCTACTATCCCAACTTTGTTTTTTTATATATATATATCTTCTCTTGAAAAAAAAAATAGAGTGCTTGGAAAATTATGGGATTCCTTTTTTAGTTGGGATTCTCTGCTTCTATTGGCCACACTTACCTCGAATCAAAACAAGCAAACAAAGGAAAAAAGGAGGATATAAGTTTAATGCGTTGTTTAAAGAAAGAATCATGTGTTTATATTTTGTTCTTTGTATGTCAAAGATATTTTATGCAATACACGTGCTTTTCTTAATAAATAAGAGATCCTGATTAGCGAGTAGAAAAGTTTAGATGCGTGTGGCTTAAGCATAAACGGTGTTAAAATTACATAGTCACAATTTTTCATCTTGCTTTAAAAAAAAAAGTAAAAAAAAACATGTGCCTTTCTTATTTTAGTAAAGCATTCTCGCAACAAACCAATATGAGCCCGTCATGGAGGTTATGTCTCCAAAGTTTCGTGTCTAACTACATGATTGTGGTAAAGTGGTCTGCACTGCGCACAGACCACCTTTAGTTTCCAAACAAGCAGGTATCCATCGATCTGAAGCTGAGAAGCGAAATGCATGTTTTCACAACGGCTGTTCAGAGCTTTACCCACTGAGCCATCCTGACTTTTTTGTTACTTTAACGATGTTTTTCGAAGCTCTGTTCGAAGAAAAATATAAAAAAACATAGTTTTTTAAGTGTCTTACACTTGAAGCAATTCAAATGATTTTTAACTACATAGGTAATCTTGCCGTGAAGAATTATCTAAGCATTAGAACAGACAAATAGCTAAAATATTTTAAAAGTTAATAAATTTTTTTAAAAATCGCCATTGGTGATATTTTCCGGAAAAAATGTCACCAATGTAAAATGTCACCGGTAGTGTTTTTGCTAAATTCCATCGAGGTGGGAACCTCGATGGAATTTAGCAAAAACACTACCTTATTCTCAGTTTTTTATGAGCCCTGGTAATGTAACATCGGAGTAAGTTTTTAAGATATTGAAAAATTAGACCACTAAACGCTTTTCATTTTAACAAAGCTGTGGCTTTTCTCCGTATTGACGTTTTGCACCATTTTCAAAATAAGCGCAAGCAGCGCTGGCTTTAGATAGGCCAAACTTGACCTAATAGTCATTAGCAACAGTTGCAAACTCACAGTAATATGTTATGCGCAAAAAAGCATTATTTCATATTACGACGGACCCTTCGAAAAGCAGCTTTAAGTTAAGAAAAAATGCAGAACTTGTATTTACTACTAACGAGGATGGTCATCAAAGCTTTACTCGTCCATGGGACAGATTTTTTTTTCCATACAGATAGGTGTTTGGGTTCTGACATCACACATAAAATTTATTTTGTCTATTTCGAAGTTCGTAAGTGATCAAAAATTCAATTTTTTCTTTGAACTTGTCGCCAAAGCTTAGTTCATTTGGCAGGCGACGAGCATTGGTGACTATAAAGGGTTATAAAATTTACTGCTTCGAGTTTAAACAAGTTCATGCATATTTCTTCATTCTATATGCATTTTTTAAAATGAATGAGAAAGCATTTAAAATTTTCCTTTTTGTTGGAATTTTTAATCCGATTTTTCCCCCACTGTATTTTCGACATCGTGCGTTTGGCAAAATTTCTACGATTCTGTGCAAAGTTTTTTGCTCAGTTTTTTGCCAAGCTTACAATTTCAATAATTTATACCTGCAACTAATCCGAAATAGACAGAATGTTTTACAAATATTTTGTTTCAAAACCAGAAAAAAAAAAAACTAATGGTATATATAACCGAAGAGCCATTACATTATGACCACCCTCCATCCATAATAATGGGCTAGCCCAGGTTTTCATGGTTTCTCGAACAGGAACAATGTTTTCATGGGGCACATTAGGACCCATAATCCTCATAGAACAATCCCTGACATCTGTAAGCTACTTGAACATAGTTGCAGACCAGGTTCACCCATTCATGGCAGCAGTTTTTCCTGCGGGGGAGGGTGTTTACTAACAGGATAATGCACCATGTCATGAGGGTCGAATCGTCATGGATTGGTTCGAGGAACATTCCAGTGACTTCGCCCCCAAATTCACCTGACCTTAATCCAATAGATCATTCGTGGTCCTACTTGGAAAATCAAATTCGCGCTGCCACGCTACCCCCGCAATGTCAGGGAATTGCAGGACCAGTTGGTAAGCGCTTGGAACCAGATACCTCAGACTACCTATCAGCACCTTGTGGAATCAATGCCACGGCGGGTCCTACATGTCATTAGCAGGATCGGTCATAATGTAATGGTCTTCGGTGCATATATATCTATATATATATATATATATATATATATATATATATATATATATATATATATATATATATATATATATATATATATATATATATATATATATATATATATATATATATATATATATATATATATCAGAAAGCACTCGGTTTTGCGGATATAATCGTGTGGGCTGAAGAAAAGATTATATCTTTTTTACCGGCTTTTAAATAAAATTTAATCCTTTTTTTTTTTTTTAAACTGTTGTTTGTTATTTTTTTACTTTTTTACTTATTATTCCCCCCCTTTTTTTTCATTTGTCTATTATTTTTCTTTGTTTTATTTTTCATTTTGAACATATATATATATATACATATAAATCAGCTTGAATTGAGAGAATCCTTTCAAGTTCCTTCCTTGGGAGCTCACTAGAAAAATCGTCGCTACTAAAGTAATTACAGAAACATGATTTAGTTTCGATAAGTCTGCAATTTTTGAAGCTGTCTTTCGTATTATGAATTGGTCCCACTCATTCAGGGGACTATTAAAATGAAACTGCATGTTAATCTTAAGATCCCGGGTAATTAGGTGATCAAAGTCTCTATTAAAATTTCATCGTATGCTGTTGAAATTTTCGAGATGACAACAGCAAACTTCATGGGACAGCTTCCAGTCCTATGAATGAAAATAATTCAATGTATGAAAAAATGTAGTCTATGCAAAGAAAAACGAGGAAGAAAAAAAAAGCGATTTTTCAATATGCAAGATTAAAAATTTTAGTGAAATAAATTTAACATCAGTTTAAATGTCTGCACTTTTTTTGTATTCATTTTTTCTCCTTCAAGTTTAGGTTGAAAACAGGAAAAAAAATAACTAAAAAAAAATGAATAAATGAATGAATAAATGAAAAATTTGATTTATACAAGAAAAACATTATTTTTACAAAATTTAAAAATAATCAAAATATTGTCGGTATGAATTAAACATAAATTTGAAATACTGAAAAGTATACTCAATTTTATTGTATTCTGATTTTTTACTGTTCAAATAAAGGGCGGTAAAACTTTGTATTATTGTGACATCAGTTATTCGAATAAATTTTTCAGTTAGAGAAAAAGTGATACTAGATAGCCTTACATTTCATATTAGTAAAAAAATTGATAGCTAAAAGCGAAACTTCAAATCAATAATTTAAATTTGTATAAAAGTAAAAGTAAAAAAAAAAGGAAACAAATGTTTCAAGAGTCTTAAGTTGCTTATTACTCATGTATTAATGATTTCAGAAATATTATTAATTATTGTAATTATTATTATTGCATGAATTAATAAAAACAATAACAATAAACTTGAAAACATTTGTTTGCAATTTTTGTAAAATTTCTAATTTTTCGGTTTATTAAATAAATTTTAATGGTGCAAACAATAAAAAAATTGAATATGATTTTAAAAAAGCTCTAAATGAGAATATAAAATAAATATAGTTTATTTACGACTTACGGGTGTCTACTGTGGAACCCTAAAAGCATTTCCTACAATAAGATGAAATTATATAAGTAAATAAATAAATAAATAAATAAATAAATAAAACTTCTTTTTTAAAAATATTCGATTTATTTGTCTAATTAAAATATAACAGTATAATATAACAGTATAATATAATATAGCCTAATTAAAATATAACAGTAAATATAACAGTAAGAAAATGTACTTTTCTGCTTATTTCTTGAAATTTAAAACAGGAGTGGTGAATCTGCATTGTTCGTTTGTGATTTATAGTGTATATCATAAAAACAATATTAAAATAAAGTTTAAAAATAAAGTTCTAAAAGATTTGCTAAAAAATTTGCAAGAAAAAACGATTTACTATCTAATTAAAAGTTTAGTCAAATATATGTCTTTTTTTTTTAGCTTGTTAACACACATTCAGCTTATTTTTTTTCCCAGCTTTATATTCGTAGAAAGTTTCCCTTTACACTAATAATGAAAAAACCATCATTGTGCCTTATTGCAGATTTAATCTAGCTGAAAGAAATAGTTTAAAATTTAAATCAGAAAAGATTTAATTTTTGCTTGAAATTTAAAATGGGAGTGCGAAATACATATTTTTTATTAGCGAATTATAGGTGTGTATTACAAAATAATTGAAACAGAACTTTACCGTGATAAGATATATTTCTAAAAAGATTTGTTCATTTTTTTTAAAGATTTATTTATAGATTTTTAACTCTTTTTTTAGCTAATTAAGTAAAATAATTGTTTAAATATTTCCAACCTGCACTAAAAGTTATATAATGCACAACTGATTACCATCAATGTGTGTCATTGCACTCGATGCGGATTCATCCTATCTGTTAAAAAGAAGTTGAAGTTAAAATAAAAATCTATTTATTTACCCAATTAAAAGTTTAGTAAAAATCATTTAATGTTTAGTAAAAGCAGAAGGGAATTCCTCTCTTTTTTACTCCGATTTATTTAACAAATTTGTTTTAGAACAGTTCCAACTTTCACTAATAGTAATATAATGCACAATTGATTATCATCATTATAACTTATTGTACTCGATTCAGATCCAACCTATCTGATAAGAAAGAAGGTTTTTCAATTCTTCGCTTTATCTTCAAAAACAGTTTTTGATTGGACACAAAAAGCAGGTTTTTATGACAATGAATTTGCTTATGCGGGATCGTTTTATTCTTTTTTTCCTTTCTCTTCTTTTCTATGCCAGTTCCGATCCCTCCCACCAGAGTACTTGTTCTAAGCTTTTTCGCTCTTTGAAAGACACAATGGCTCAAATTCACGTGACTATAGATTGGTGAAAAAAAACAGAAAGAGGAGTCACCACCATCCCCACGTGACCCTTTCTTTCCCACCCTGCATCCCACCCACTACACATAGGACCCGATGCCGGATTTTGGGTTTTCTAATTTCCTGTAGGGCCTAGGCCCTAACCAAGACAAGGACCTTGAGTCATTAAAACCTTCATGGTGCCGGAAAGGTTCGAAAAAGACCTTTTTTTTCGTAATATAAGGGGTGGGCAAGTTTGCGTATGAGGGGGTGAGTCAGTTATCTGTAAGGAAAGGGAAGTTTTTCCTATTTTTTTTTTTTTTTTTAGTCTCTTGCTTAAATAAATTATAGTTTGCGTAATTATGCGTCTGAAGTGAAGTAAGGAATCAGACGAAGAAAGGCGGCAGACAATCGCACAAGGTTAGAATTCCCGCCTTTTTGGGTGAAACATTATTGGGCGGGGGGGGACGTGTAAATTGGATTTAAAGGGGGGTTATGTTCATTTCCATTTATTTAACAATTTCTCGTCATTAAAAGTAATTATGCATTTATATCTTATCATTTATAAAAATAATTTTGATTTTAATTTGTAATTGTTTATTTCTAATGCAGATTTCTATAAAGAATGGCTTTGAAGTGTCAATCAGAATAAAATTGCATGAAAAAAAGGTTCACTTTTGTAACTGCATTAGTTTTAAAGTAAACTTTAAACATAAATAACTGAATTTTAAAATTTTTATTAGGGTAAAGGTTAAGTAAACTAGAGTGTATTCTCAAGTTAGCTAAAGAATGAAATATAGTTTGAATTTGGAGCATTTTTTTTTTCCATTTTGAAATATGTTCTGATTATTAAAAGAAAAATAAAGATTTAAATTTTTTAATTTGTTTAAAATTATTTTACATATTTTCTTTTCTTTTTCTTTTTGAAAGTGCTTAGCAACTGTACTTCTAACTTGAGTAGATCAAAACTAATTTGAAAATTTAAAAATCAAATAAACTTTGACTCGAAACAATTTTCTATAAAATTTGAGTAAAAATTTCTTTTTTTTCCTTTACATTTTTTAGTTTATTAAATAATCATGATTTCATTATGCATTTCACCCATTATAACTTCTAATGAAGTTATGGAAAATTTAAACAATTCTACCAAAATGAAACTGCATTAATGTAAGCTTAATATGCCTGTCATACTATTCTCGAAAAATATTTTGTCGATGGAATAATGTTTTGCTAACAAAGGACAAAGGTGTTAATTTCAGAACGTCTGTTGACTTCAGAAAAAACATTTTTTGTCAATTGTAGTAGTAAATATAATTACTAAATAAAATATTTTGTAAATCGCCAAGGATAAAATGATTTAGTAATCTCCCGAAGAAAATAATTTACCAATTACAAACAAAGCAATAGGCTATTACAATTGCGGAACAAATTGTTTTGTACATAATAATCAAGTATTTGAATGAATGCAAAATAATGTGTGAAAAGATATTAGCACAAATGCTGTGCCAATTGGAAGAGAAACTGTTTTGCCCATTATGGGACTTTTTTTGTTCTTTTTTTGTCAGTCTGATGACAAAATGTTTTGTTTACAGTTGCTGGAACTAGAAATTGAACACGAAAATCTTTCATGAATTACATCACAAAAGTTAAACCCAATTGTTTTGTCAACTACAAGAGAATATGTTCGTTCTTTTAAGACAAAACATTTTGTCAAAAATAAAAGAAATAATTTGTCAATTGCCGGCGAAAACTCTTGACAAAATATTATTCTTTTACACGGTAAATAATTTTGTCACACATCTTTACGACAGTTGACGAACAAATTATTTTATCAGTTTTGGGATGAAAATCTGTCCAATATTGATTCAAATTTAAAAGTTTCAAAACTGCTTAAAATTTATAAAAGGTCCAATCCCGAAATTTTAAACACATCTTTTTTCAGATTTTTTGGAAATTCTGATGCCTATAAGGAAGATTTTTAATGAACTCATTTATTTACATACGTGAAAAAGAAAGAAAGTAAATACATTGAAATTTCATAATACTGCAGAGAAATGAAATATTTTGTATTTTGTTAAATGTTTTAAAAATAATATCAGTGATGTTTGCTAGCTTTTCGATCTGATCAAAAGTGTTGCTTATTGCACGTTCTGTAATACATAATTATTTTCTATCCGTTATGCAAGATTATTTGAATGATTAACTTGATCGTGTAACTTAGTCGAACTACAACGATCCACCAATAAATTAGTCCTTGTAAAGTCATATGATATCACATGTTTATAGCTCACTTTCCAACATTCATGTTTGATACTTTTCTTTCCAATGTCTGTTCTACCTGGTGATTCGATTACTGTCATCATGGCATTATTTGTAAGAGCAATCAAGATTTGAAATCAAAGTGTTATTTATTTATTTATTTATTTTTGATAATAAATAAGGATTTCAAAATTATTATCAGTCGAAGAAATTATTTTGTAAGTCTGTTAAAATAATATTATTTTTCAATAGAACTTATTGTTAAATGGGTTTATATGATCACGGATGCTTTTAAAATTAGCCTATTAAATACTGATTGCGTAACGCTAAATCTGTCGCAAGTATCAGCCGACAACTAAAACAAAACAAAACAAAACAAAACGAAAAAAAAAAAAAACGAAACGAAACAAAATAAATTAAAGTAAAATAAAAAAGAATTAATAATGGACAGTAGGGGAGAGTGGTGTCAATTGTAACATTTTTTACTTAACTATTTTTAACTAACAAAAAATCCAATATATTATTAGTATTAATTGACAGACGAGTAAAGTAGACTATCCTCTACTAGAAAAAAAATTAAATACCTGATTTTAAATATTATTATATTAGTTATTAACAATTTTTGACAGTCGTGCACTTGTTACAATTGTCCCCACTTACGGGGTCAATTGTAACAGTTCATAAATTCAACTAAAACATAGTTAATTATACATATTATCATAGTTGTGATATATTTTTTTATTGATCAAAATAGTAGTGATATTTTAGGAGTAAAAATAATAATGAGCAGAGACCTAAAGGGTTAAACTTTTAACTTTAAGGGGTTAAAAATTTTAATGTATGCTGTGAAAGGTGACAAATAAAATGATGCACATGCAACATAATATAAATGCTATAGGAAACTATTGGTGGTTCTTAAAGAGTTAAGTAATGGTTTGTAAACATAAGATTATTTATTTTCAGCTGTTACAATCGTCCCTTTACTTATTGTTACAATGGTCCCCAAGACGCCATTTCAGCTTCATTTGTTAAAAACAATGCTAGTTAATTAACAAAACTAATCTTTTTTTTATTGAAATGTTAATTAAGGTGTCCACTTACATATTCCGTTACTAATTTTTATTTGTTTAAACAAAATTACTTTGTTTCAATAAAATATTCTAATACCAAAAAAAGTACTTGCGTGACGTGAAAATATCTTTTGTGATGTAACTCTTTCAAAAGTACATAAAAATGATTGCCATCAGGGGTGTACATGTAGATTTGTTAAATACACCTTGTGCACCACCTAGGAACCAAATCTAGAACCCGACACTTGAAATTTTTGCTCTGTTACAATCGTACCCTGTTACAATTGACCCCACTCTCCCCTAATGTTTTAACACGAGCACGCATTACTGAGAAAGAAATCTCAAAATTGGATCATGCGTTACTTAACAGATATAAAGAAAAACTAAAAAAGTTTTAGTTCAATATTTTGTTGTTATTATTATGAGTTAAAAAGTTAAAAATTCTCGAACTAATTGTGGAATCTCATTATTTTTCAATTCTGTTGTACCACCTGTTCTTTTTTCTAAATGAGTAATTTAAAGTATTTAAGTGTTATAGATTTTGTACAGCAAAACATATTAGAATATGGAAGGAGAAATATGCTTCTTCGAATAATATCGTACCCTCTTTAAACCTTTTTAGAACTTACTAAATGTTGTTATACAGCAATATGCGCCTTCAAATAATATCGTAATTTCTTTAAACTTCTTATCGTACAAAATATTACGATGCAACAATAACGTCTTTGAGGAATATCTTATTTTATTTAAAAGTTAATATCTTAAAATTTAAGAAAAAGTCACTTTAGAATCTTATTGCTTGTGCATAGCTTTGTTGATGGCAGAATTAAAATTACCATTTTGAAATTCAATTACTAGGCACTTCCTTGAACATGCGTGCCGCTGATAAATAATAATAATAAATGAATCAAATAAAGAAAAACTGAATAAATAAACTCACTATAATATAACACATAATTATTCACAAGTTTTCAATTAAATGATGTACGACCTGTCAGATTAATTCCAGGAATATATGCAGAGTTTATCAGTGATTATATCCGCTAACAGCGGAAACAGCACACCGTCTTCCGCTGAACGAAGTCACACGATAGATTTTTTATTTATTTGTTTATTTTATTTAAAAAGTCAAATTGATTATTTTATTGTTGAAATTTTCATACTACTTAAAGTGCAGATGGCTTTGTGAGAATAAGTGTCTCTTAGTATATTTAAAAATCTGACTTTTCTTATAAGTTGTGCGATTGAATCGTGCTAATGAAAAAATTTTAGAATTATAGCAACCGAAGTAATTTTCTTGAAATCTAAGCTTAATTTAATTTTTGTGAAGAATTCCTTTGATGTGTAAGTACTCTTTTTTTCGTCAGCATATTAGTATTTATAAGAGAATATGTAAAACTTATTTTGGAATTTGAGCTATCGAAATATATTTCATAAAGAGGCCATTTTCCTCTCGAATGAACAAAACTGTCAAAGGGTGGAGAAGAAGAGAGAAAATTTTAAATATGCTTTTAATTCTTTTAATTCTATTTCATTTTCACAAATAAACTTATGAGGAATATTTACTCTATTCGATAAGTATTCTTTGTATTCGATTTATTCAATAAGTATTTTTTATACAGGTATATTTTGAATAAATATGTAATCATTTTTAATACGTCATCTAAATAAAATTTGAGATGCAAGGCATGCAATATTTTAGATTCTCTATGCAAATTTTTTTCTGATGAATTAATATTATTGCAATTCTGTAATTAGCTTTCGCATCCCAAGGGGGAGACTTAGGTTCTAATACCAGCGGTGGTAGCTTGACACGAAATCTGCTCACTCATCGCACTGACCAGAGAGCTGTCCTCACACATTTTCAGAGGTAGACGGATCATGGGTAATAATTCTCTTGCCGTCGGAAAAACAGTGTGAGGTTTCGTGGTTTTCCTCTCCATGCAACGCAAATAAGGGTTTTGCTCCGCCATAAAAGTCCTCCACGAAGTCTAGTTTATCACAATGCTTTATCCATGAGTTCAGTTGTCTACTGGGTTGGATTCAAAATTACAAGGACATGGAGTTAAATACTGATTGTCGTAAACTCTAAAAGAAATAAAAATAAAATACGATTATAATAAAATTATAATATAATAAAATAAAGTAGAAAATAAATTATAATAAAATTATAATAAAATAAAATATAAATAAAATTGTAAAAATGAATATAAAATAAAATAAATTTTGTAAGCAGCATTTTTTGAAAGGTTGTTAAGTATATATCATACATTTGTTTGTATTGGGGTAGTTGAAAGAGTTCTTTGTTTTTGGGTCATTTATATATATAAAAAATATTTTTCAGCGTTATTTAAATCGGTTTTTGTTTATTTAAACTGTAATACAATTAAATTTGAAAAAATCTGAATGCTGACAAATGAATAGTTTTAAATGTCTTATTAAAAACCACAAATATCAAAATGTTATATATTTTTGGCTTTACATTTTAAGAGAAAAAATCTGCAGAAGTTCTGAAAACTATCGGGATCATCAAATGTATACTTTTTTACCCTCTTTTTTGTTAAGGATTCTAAAAATGCATAATAACCCTTTACTTAAAAGCATGAGAGAATTAAATGAAGGGATTAAGAGTGGTCTTTATGAAACACCCTATATAGTCGATATAAAACTTATACTATTGTGAGGCCTTTTTAAATTGGGGCAACTGAAGTATTATTCTTTACCCGTAATGCTGCTTTTTAGAGACATTTTTTTGTAGTGAAAGTACATATTTTTCGCGCAAAATGCAATAATTCTGTTACATATAGTAACAAGGAGAATATTGTTATCAAACGCTGTTATATGAGCATAAAATTGTTGCTGTTGGCACTACTATTGATCTTATATGAAATATGTAACGCTGTTTAAAATTAAAACAACATAGTAGTTTTCTTTTCTCTTTCAACACTGCTGCTCTTTAAGTACATTTTAAAATAGGAAGTAAAAAAGTAAACTACCGCTGATTTTGAATTCTACTTATATTATTTACACTTATTATTTACTTCTTTTGTAATATACCTTACTATTTAGTAAAAAAAAACAACACTCTAAAAACATTTTTCGTAGAAATTTAGATCATTACCTAGTCTTAACAATAAATTTATAGGAAAAATTATCAGTGTTTCAATTATTACGCAACTTGATATTTTCACTTTTTCATATGGTGGCCGTTTAAATACTAAGTAAGCACGGAACAGATGGATAATGCTTCTGATTTGCTTACATTAATTAGCAAGGGGGTAGGGGGAGTTTCCAAGATAAACAAAAATATGCTTACGTAATATTTGAACGACCCAGTGTAAGAAAATGGCCTTTTGTTGTTGAGATTATTTCATAAAAACATTAGAAAGCATTAAAAAAATATTTTGAAGAATGATAGATATGTTTAGAGCACTTACTTTAATCTGTTTTTGTTAAAATAATATGGTGCTCTGCTTCGATGATTATAGTCAGACGTGTATCAATGCACCAGATTACTTTTTCTAAAATTTTATTAAGCAAAATACAACACAGCTGATGGCTACTATTTCTTGTGGATATTATCAATCCTCCATTTGAAATTTTATTAGTTTATTTTCATTTCTAAATATCGAAAAATTATAAGAAAATTTTTTAAAACAAGTAAATATTCAAGTTTAGCTTTTTTTGTTAGGGGAAAAAATAGTTTTTTAAGGTATTTATAGAAAAAATTTGCAATAATTTTTTACCTGAAATAAAGCAGAATTGTAAATTTACTTTCAAATTTTTTTGTGAGTAAAATTTAAGCATAAATGTTGCAAAGCTTATGTTCTCCCTTTCAGAGTTCTGACCAATTTTTATAAGACTAGGATTTTCCGTTCACCAGCTATCGCTGTGGCATCTCATTCACCTTTATTATTTCATCCTTAAAAGTCAATGCAGTCGAACCTCGATTTAACGTACTTTGATTTAACAAATTCTCCGATTTAACGAGCATTTTCTCTATCCCGACAAAAATTGTGCTAAAATGCTTTAATTTAACGAATTTTTAGCTTTGATTCAACGAACAACAATCGCTGGAAAAAAAATAGCACATAAAACTAAGACTTTGAATTTTTCGCAATTAAAAGTTTGAATATTTCGCACCTTATTCCAATTGTATAATTATATGTATGTGTTACGCATTAAGTTTTAAAGGCAAGTAGCTTTAAAGATCATTTTAAAGTTGATTTCCTAGCGCATTACTTATAATTTTTAAGCTCGTCGTCAACAATAATAACTTTTTTTCATTATCTGCATATCTAAGAGTATTTTAGCTTGATATTTTATACCATACTTTTCACAAAAATTGATATTCGATTTAACGAACTGATTTGTCCGTCCTAATCAATTCGTAAAATCGAGATTCAACTGTATATTATAAAAAAAAAAAGATAATTCTGTTTATAATATATGTTATTTCTATAATTATATGTAAAAACATATTGCTGGTGTGTTTATCGTAACAAAATGAACTACTTAGATTTTTAAAAAAAATGGTCAGTTGAATTTTAAAAACGAATTATAGGAACACAGAATGCCAGACGCAATAAGAAATAATAAAAGAGAAGCATTTTTACTTGCTGTTGTATAACAATTCTATGTGGAAAATTTTTTTTTAAGTTTTTATGCTTTGAAAAAAATTCTGTAAATATGTTATCGGGATTTATATCGGGCAACATTGAATCACTTTCTAGTATTTCCTATTTATTTATTCATTTATTTACTTAGTTTTTGTTGTTGTATTTTTGACATCAAGTTAATTGTGATCTTGCAAAAGGAAAATCTTGGGAAAGATAAATATTTGGCCACAGTGGATAAATAATCTTTATCTGAAGTAAAAATTGAAAAAATAAGAAAGTTAAAAAGCACTTAAAATTGCAATAATTTTCAAATAAATTAGACTGTCGAACAAAGGAGACAAAATCTTACGTTAAAGTTATAATTAAAAATGGCCCATTCAACACTATCCACAGTTGCATTTCAGTGGGCAATAGATCAACCAAAACAGTTTGTAACTTGAAGTAAAACAGTTTGCTTTACTTCAAGTTTAACTGTTGATATTTCTAATTCTAATTATCGAATCATAATTTCCTTTATTTAAATTTTTTTGATTTCAAATCTGACTTCGAATTTGTAAGTCTAAGATTTTGCGTAGAAAAGCAAAATATAATTTTTTTTTTGAAAAAAATGGTTAGAAACAATTGGCAAAAACGGCACTTAAAGTTAAAACATTTTTCAAATAAATTAGAATTTTGAAAAATATTCTGAGTTAAGCATATAAACAAATGTGGTTTTTTCATCATGCTAAATTTCACTGATATTGCCTTCGGGCAGTCTATAGAGTGGCCATATAATATTTTCCCCAACAAGTTTAACAGTTAATAAATCTTGAACTAATTAACAAATGTTAATTTTTTATTTATCTTCTTGCACAATTACTTGCATTCTTCTACAACCTTGTATTCTCTACAAGCAATGTTGCTAAAATAACATTTGAATTCAAAACAATCACTCAAACTCAATATGCAGTTATTTTTTGAATTTCTTTACGTTTTTCTACATTTCTTTTCATCTGTTTTTCTATTTCATGTAATAAACAGATTTTATGAAAATTATTCCTAATTTTCAAAAATTTTGTGTATATCTTTTATGTTTAAGCATGAACCAACCTTTGTTATCAAATTTAATAAAGGGTCTGTTAAAAAAATTACAATGTATAATGTGTTTCACAATTCTATAAATCAAACGAATGATTTTTTTACTAACGAATTTCAAAAATTAATATTATCATTTTGAAATTCAATTGAACCTTACCAATACAGTGTTTAAAATGTCAACACGTTTATTTTCAAAAATGTAAAGGTACATACGATGGAATTTAAGGCATAACTTTATTTGAAAATTGGAACTTAAATATCCAAATTTCAGCATTATACTTCACATGATCGATTTTTTAACAACTAATAATTATTCACTGCAAAAAAAGTAGGGTCGAAACTATTTGAATCTGGTAAAATTTACCATGTTTCTAGCTTGATAGATACCCCAAATAGCTCGGTAAATTTCACCGAAGCTTTGTGGAGAAGATTTTTGCAAAATTGACGATATAAATGTAGTAATATTTGATAATTTTATCATGGTACCTTAGAGCATGTTATGAAAATCATTTATTCGGTATTAAATTTATTTTTCAATTTCATATTTTTTCTTAATATAATGAGCTGCGCCTCCTGCTCGCTAACGCTTGCCAACCCCCGAAAAATGCTGCGCAATCTTATATGGTTTGCTTCGTAAACCAAGCTCGCTTCGCTCGCTACTAACTTGAGTACATTGTAAATGCACAAAGTTCTAAGAATTTAAAATAATTATTCAAATCCATATAAAAACTTTAAAAAAAAAAGATTACATCTTTTTAGATAATGCTAAGTCATTAAAATAAATTTGAATTCAAATAAATGACATGTAATTCGTTAAACCTATTAGAAATGTGCTATAGTATAATTCGTAATATAAATCAAAAATCGTCAAATAAATTCGTAATATTCCTGAAAAAAAGCGCTTTCGACAAAATATTAAAATAGTGATCTATCGACAAAGACTGCTCACTTCTGCCTAGCTTAATAGTATGAGATTGCCGCAGCTGATGTGGTCGATTCGCCGTGTAAGAGAAATAGTAACGTAAACAAAACAAAGCAAACGTTGCCACCGGCGGAAAAGAAATACAGCCAAAATTTGGGAGCCACGTAAGAAAATTATATATATTAGATGTGTGGTAACAAGAACTATAAATTTGAAAATCAATATTTCTTCAAACTGATACCATATGAATGGAAAAATTACCAAATGAATAGTTTAAATATCATATATTTTAGTTTTATAACCATTTTTTTTTTTTTTTTTTTTACGAAAAATGCCATTACTATACAGTTCGGTAATTTTACCAGAATTTTTTTCCGTGCAGTATTTCTTATGGCTAGTGATGTTTTGATTGGAAATATATCTCGTAGTTTTTTGCTAACATTACAATACGCTAGTTTTACCAGTATGTTTTCCTATGTGAAGCGCATGGCATGAAATAAAGAATAATTTTAAAAAAGAAGATTTTTTTCGTATGTAACTGCAAATTTAGCATGCAAATCAATATTTACATGTCATATGAATTAATTCAAATAAAGCTAATATCGATCGCCTGCATTCTTCTTTTCAATATGATTTTTCTTTTCTTTTATTGCAGATAAAAGTTATGACTTTTTTTTTATCTGACTACGTTACTTTTTGCTAAAGATTAATATAACTATTTCTTATATTTTCCTTAAAATCAAAATTTCATTGTAATAAAACATTATCTTTTACATTTTTTATCTGGCAACCAAACTAGTTTTGATATTCTTAAACCCGCCTCTCTTTACAATGGTTGTTCAGATTATGATAATGTTTTTATTTGTTCCTCCTTCAAATATATAATTTGAGTTCCCTAATAAGCATTTGTTTTTAAAATATCATTTTTGACGAAGATTGTAAATTTATGTAATACACCCGATGATTACTTAACACTCTGTATTTTAACTATATTTTAAAAGTTTTTGTTTAATTAATTCATAAAATCTTTTCATTATGCTTCTGAAAATGGTATGAATACCATGCATATTTATTCAAATATTACAAATCATACATCATTAAAGTACAATGGGATTCAAATGTGATTTGGAAAGCCACAGTTAAAGTTAAATAAATTTTCCTCAAAGGAGTTGAATGATAATTCCTTTCACTCTTACAAATAAGTAGGATTTATTTTCTACATCCGGGACATTCCGGCCACTCCGAAATCATTTTGTCAATCTGGGAGGAATGGAATTTCGTCCTCATTTATTTTCCGAAGTGTCCGGCGTGCGAACCCCGGAGGCAAATGGTTAAAGTCTCCAGGACCAAGAATGGTGGATACATATGCGAATGATGAACAAATCCATCAAATGTCCTCTCCAGATTATTTATTACTCCAGGAATGAAGTTGATGACCTCCTTTGGATGTCCTTGGGCACACACTCTTTGCATTCCTCCTTTGTCTTTCCATTAGTTAATCGAGTTGTCGAGTGAGGGCGCTGCTGTCGCTTGATTTGATTGTTGAAGGGAGGGATGCTTCAGCGAGAAATAATCAAATTCCTCTCATTAGTCCGTTATAGCAGAGACGGGAGAATGATTTATGGCACTCAAGAACTAAGAAAGGGTTGAAAATCATCCTCTGGCGTCTTCCACCCTTTTCCCGGTTTCGGGAGAGCTTCAGAGTGGAAGAAGGTCCAAGGCATGTTCTAGAAGGAAAAGGGGTAGAAATTATTCGAATTTTAAAACGCGATTATGTACAGAAGATTGCCTTCTGGGGAATGTGGGGTATTTCATTATCTGGTCAAGTGATGCGCAGAGTTTGGTGACTTTTTAAGATTTTTATTGGGAAGAATCCATCAAAATCGTTTGCATACTTGAAAGTAATTTGAAATTTCAAGGTTGCAGATTTAAGTTTGATAATTTATAAATTGTTATTTTGTTTTACATTTTGAAAATTTTTTAAAAATTAGTATAATGGAGATGAATTTGATCAAATTCAATTCCCTTCTCTGTCGTATATTTCACGTTAAAAGTATAAATTCCGGCAATTCCACCTTTTAATTAATATTTTTAGTGCAATTCTTATTTAACTGTAACCATCAAGGGATTACGTATCCCCCGAATGTTCTCTTAGCGTCATTTGATGAATATGCGTGGCCTGTGAAGGTGATTCAAAATTTTAAATCTTGAATCACCTTCACAGGCCAGCAAAAATAACAAAATCTATATTGATTTTTTGTTGGTAATTAGTTACTAAGCTGCCAATGATGTATGGGGAAATGATTATGAATTATATGATGATGAATAACCAGCTCTGTATGGAGATAAACATCATTGCGATAATTCCTTTTTGAATTCTTCAGGGTTTTGTCGTTATTTATTATTTACTAAGCTGCAAATGTTTTCTACTGAGATGATGATTCCTATGATAATGAATCAATGAGTAATTTGCACTGTAAGGAGATAAATATTATAGTGATGATTCTCTGTTTCTTATATTGCGCTTTTTTTTGTTTATTAGTTACTAAGTTGCAAATGGTGAAGTGATGATGAATTATATAATAATAAATAATCGGCACTGTCTGGAGATAAATATCATTGTGATAATTCATTTTTCCTCTTATTATTGCCATTGTAAATAATTAAGACAATAATATACTTAAGACACTGATATAATTAAGACAATGATAATGTGTATGATTGTCATGAATAATTGACATATTCAGATAATAAAGATCGTGGTAGTCACTTTTACTGTTGAAAGATTAAATTCATAGTAAGGCACGTGTTCTGATGAACTTTTCCAACTCGGTGCAGTTTACAATTTTCTCCTCGTAGATTATAATGAAACGGAACTTTGACTACTTTTACTGATATTTTCACGTTGTATTTTGTGAGTAATTACGTTGAGTACATCATAAAGATTTATTTCGTATACATCCGTGGAAATTATTTTTTATCTACTTAAATGATTGTTTGTTAAATATGTTAATTTTGTTTGGTTATTTTCTTCATTATTTCCGCTAGGATTTTCAATTTGTTTTTTACTTACAACTGTTGTGAATGGATCCAGTATTTTTGACTTTCTGTTGTTACACAAATATCAAAAATAAGAGTTAAAATATTCCAATAGTGCATTATTTATTTATTTACTTGAAAAAAAGAAGAGAACTTTATGTTTTAAACTGGTAATGAAATGATGGAATTTCGGTAATTTCGAAAATATTCCGTTAATACATTTTAGAGTGGGACAAGACAGACTACATGTAGAAATATTTTGATGCTAAAACTTTTTTTAATTGGTGCAAAGCAATAATAATAATAAAAAGAAAAATTGAGCAGGATTAATGCAATTTCAAGTTTAAGTAATATTTCTCTTTTTTGTTGTTTCTAATTTCTTAAATATCTATTGCTAGGAATTCAAAAAAAATCTCGAGCAATTTTTTTTTACTTAAAAGAAAAAATTTAGAAATTCATTTTGTTAGGAATTGTTTGCAAAATGAGAAATTATAAATTGCTTACAAAATGAAGCGTTTCAGACAAAAACAAATATTTAAAAATTCATAAGAAAATGAAGAATGCTATGAATCTGCAGTTTAAAAGAAAGAAACAAATAAGAAATTCTATCCTACATACTTCGGTAAAGGAATTTCACATGCAAAATTTAATTGTATAGTCAATCAATAAGAACCGATTTGATAAATTAAGCTTTAAGAAAAAAAAGCTTTTTAAAGATTTCCGCATAATATTAAAAAAAAAGAAAATAACAATTCTAAAAATTTACGGAAAAAAGTACTGGCACTCAGTTGCCAGTACTTTTATCCGTTAAATCCATTCTTACCGTAAAATTTTATGGAACAAAATATCTGTTGTTCCATAATTTTTACAGTAATATTTATTGAATCAATGAGATCCAGTAAATATTACTGTAAAATTTACGGTACAAAATTTTGTGGTAACAATTACTGTAATTTTCAATTAATTGTTTTATAATTAGAAGGCATGCGGTGGACAGTAAGAGACTGCGCCGAAATTTGCAATTCGAGAATATAAATTTGTTTTATTTTTTTCCTGCTCATAAATATTTGTGTACATTGTTTAACAATATGGCTTAAAACAATATGGTTTAAAAATGTTTAACAATATGGTTTAAAAAAGCTGCTCTAAAATTTTAGAATGTTTCAACCCAAGGTTCAAGAATTCCCTAGTCATACTGATTGACAGTTCATCGATTGAGAACCATTTTCGATTCATTTTTTATTCGAGAAGAGTAATTTTTTTAAAAATTATTTATCGCGTCTGAAGAAATTTGCAAAGAAATAATGCAAAATTGTTTATTGATATTTTTATTAACATATTGGTGCTAAAATACTTTTGCGTTATCGTGTTTGTTACTTTTACAATGGTTTTCGTTAGATTATTTTTAGACTATTCGTTAGACTATATTTCGTGAAGAATATATTAGTCAAAATAATGCATTTATATTAATATTTTTATTAATGAATTGGTAGTTAAATACTCGTAAGTTAAATACTCGTATCGTTTTCGTTACTTTTACTATAGTGTTCGTTAGATCGCATGTTTGAATGTATTGGACATAAGATATAATTATTTATTAGTATTTTTATGAATGAATTGAGGCTAATATACTCATACATTATCGTTTTTTGTTACTTTTACAATGGTTAACATTATATTTCACTTTTGGCTGCATTGGATATAACATGTTGGTTATTGTTTTTTGTTTTTTAACAAATTGGTACCAATTCGTTTTTGTTACTTTTACAGTAGTTTTCGTTATATCGTACGTTTTAATACATTAGATACACAATGAATTGTTTATTGATATTTCTATTAACGAATTGTTACAAACATACAATAATGGTAGCATGTTATGGCTTTTGTTACTTTATTAATGCCTTTCGCACTTTGGATATATCGGACTATTTTTTGTTCCCCAGGAAGTTCAATCACAGTAAGAAGGTTAAAGTTTTCATTTCACAATATTTTCAGTTAAATTGAACAGCGAGAGAAAACGAAAATTCCTTTCTAAACTGATAAGGTTTATTTTTAACCATTTTTTTTACATGGTTGGCATAGTTTTATCGGTAAAAACTGTCACATTTTTTGCCGGTATATATTTCATCTATTTTCCCTTCTAAAAAAAAAAGGAAGGAATTTTCTGTAGCTGAACAGTTGGGAAAAAAAATCGATTAAGATGAAGATACTGTTACGGTCCGTTTCCAGTGAAATTAGAGAGTAGATTCACGAGTCAAGAAAGTAGAGAAAACACTTCGAAGTCCGTCATAGGTTCTCATCACCCTCCACTGGCGGAGCCACCAGTCCATACATCAGAAGGCCCGCAGCCTGTACTTAGCGATGATGTATGCAGTGCAACTCTACACCCATTTTTTGTCATCAAATTGTCGTTAGCGCACAACACGTAACGATGCCCCCGCCTTTTTACGCCGAATATCTCAACACCCAGAAAAGTTTTTCTAGTTTTTTTGGTTTATTTTGGTTTGTCCTTCCCACGATGTTATTTTTTCGTGTCATCATTATGTTGGTTTATTTAGTTGATTTTTGCTTTTTAATTTTTAGTTCGAGTGAAAATGCTTGAGTGATTTTTCAGCTACTGCGTCGCTCTAACCACATATATCATTTTCTGAATGTATACAAAGAAAATAATAGTATGTCACGTTTTGGTATTTAGAGAGGAAAAATAGAGCTATAAGCGAAAATTTTTTAAAAACATTAAAATAAACGCTAGACTTCGTCTAATGACGGATCTTAATCTTTGTTTATGTGTATAATATAATCATTGAAACTCTAAAAATCTTAAAATAAACATGCACATACTGAAAAAATATGCATGATGCCATTCTGTGAATTTATGGATCTGTTTTATGATCAGAAAAATAAAATAAAAATAAAATAATATGAGCTTTATTCGCCGTCTAATAACAGACGTTATTCTCTGAATATCTATTAATAATCATTCTTTGAAATGCTTTAAAACATACACAATGCATAATTGTATAACGTATGTAATTTTCTGAATATTTAGCTCAATAATATTATCTACTGTTTTAAAAACTTTAACATAATGAGCCGTTTAGTAACAGATGTGGTTCCATGGATATTTGTATCTGTAATAGGACCATTTATATTTTAAAACCCTGAAACTAAACTTAATGGGTCGCTTAGACGCAGATGTCATTCTCTGGATATCTGTATCCATAATATGATCATTAAAATTTTAAAATCTGAAAGAGAGAAAAAAGGAAAAAAAAAGAACACATAATTCAGTGACAAAATCACGTCATTCTATAAATATCTGAATCTGTTTTATGAGCATGAAAACTTTTTAAAATCTAATACAAACTTAATTTACCGTCTGATAAACGACGTCATTCTTTGGATATCTGTATTTATAAGATCATTAACGTTTTAAAAGCCTTAAAATAAACATAATGCTTTGTCTAACCACAAAAGTCATTCGTAGGATATTTAGAGTTGTACTATAGTCACCAAAGTCACAAAACTTTAACGTAAACATATTGTACCGTCGTAAGCGTCATTCTCTGTATATTTGAATTGATAATATGATTGTGTAAGTTTTAAAAAACTTTAAAAAAAAATTATGTGCTCGAAACCATGGATTAAAGCCCCCTTACAGTCAAAATTACAGTTTTTTTTTTTTTTTTTTTTTTTTTGTAGTTTTCCTTTCTATGTAACACAAACGCGGGTTAGTTCCATGAAAAAGTCCTCCACGAAGGCAAATTTCTTCCAATATTTGATCCTGGAGTTCCCTTGTCTTTTGGATAGGGTTCAAAATTACAAGGTCAAATATTGGCGTCGTAAACTCAAAATTGAGAAATTGAGTCGGCTGTTCAACAACGATAAAAAAATAAAGAAGAATATTAAACTTTGCATATATATATATATATATATATATATATATATATATATATATATATATATATATATATATATATATATATATATATATATATATATATATATATATATATATATATATATATATATATATATATATATATTGCAATAATCTTAATTTTAAGAACCTTAATCTAAACAAAAGCGCAACTAGCCGCATAGGTTATGCTCTGAATGTTTAATATGACCATTCATTTTTTTAAAAGTCTTAAATTAAACATAATACGTTTTTAAATCACAGATGTCAGTTCCCTACTTTTAGTATTATAATTAATTACAAGGATTGAATTTTAAGTGGTTGTATTATAATTAATATACGCCTCTTTCGATGGATCTTTTCGGGACTTGGAAGAAAAAAAATGTTGAGAGAGAGGAAAATTCGCCAAGAATTGGAATCAATCAAAAAGTCCAAAATTTTTTTTGACCACGTTCCTGATGTTTCTATATGTTTTGTAACTTTACCTAAATCATCATTGATTCTTACGTTGATATTTGATATTTACGTTGATATTTATGAGATTTTTAAGGCAATCGAATTTTCGGTCGTTAAATTTTTCAGCTACATTTTGATGTAATACATCATAATTTTTTTTTTTTTTTTTACCGTTGGGAAAGCTTAACATTATTGTAACATGTGAATGTGTTCGGAATTATTGGATTAGTGATTGAGAAGTTAAAACTTAAATAAATAAAATATTAAATGGTAAGGCGAAGAAAAAAGAAATCAGTTTATAAATATATATTCTATTTTATTTTTATAATTAATTCGTCTTTATTTTTTTTTATTTATTGATTAAGCTATTTATCTGCCAACAATTTAGAATCTCATTCTTATTACTTTTTTTTCCTCACTTTTTATTACTTTTATTTACATTCACTCTTTTTATTTACTTTTTTGATAGCTGAAATCGATTATCGTGATGTTTTCATTATCTTAAACATTTTAATTAACAATTCAAATGTTTGAACGTATGCTTCAATGCTAAATATATATTTTAAAACTTAAATGTTATAAATTAAAAGTATAAAAAAACACAGGAATTTAAATTTTTTATTAAAATCTCTTTAAATTTCATATATAAGAGAAAATAAAACAAGAAAAAAATTTTACGCAAAAATTATTCCATGGAATAGAAAATAAAATTAAAGTAATTTGAAATATTAAAACAAGAAGCAAGATAATTCTACTTGATCACATAAGTAAAATCTCTTTTAAACTTGTTTATTATAAGTTTTTCTTTTTTAAACTTCATTTTGTTGAAATTTAACATAAATAACTATACGCTAAATCACATAGGAAAAAAAAAACTTTTAAACGAGTTTAATTCGTTTTATTTTTGCATTTCCAATACCATAGAGGAATCAATCCTTTGTTTAACACATACATATTTTCAATTTTCAATGTTAAAATATTCACTGTAACTAAAATAACAAATTTTCATTTATAGGAAAAAACGAAACACGTCTTATAGATACTATGTTAAGCATAGCGTGAGAAAAGCAACTAAAATAGCACGTTCAAGTCAAAAAGTGAAAGAAAAAAAAAGTTTTTAAAAATCTATTCTGCAGTTGTCAATAAAAAGTACTTAAATCACACTAAAGTACCGACTATGTTAAAGAATTCTTGAATGGAACTCACTAAACTTTACAGCTTTGCTAGGTATTAATTATTTTATTCGCTTTTTTTTTAATTAGATAATTAATTTGCTCACGCAAAATTTTATGTTTCCCTTTGAAGAATAACTGGGTTTTGTAGCATTTTATTTTTTGTTTCCTAAAATAGTGCTGAAATTTTTAAATTTTATCTTTTGGAAGTTATTGAAACGTTTTAGCAGGTGCAAACTTTAGACATTATTGTCTCTTTTGAAAAAATCCAATTTGATTTCAGTTCACATGTTTAAGATTTTAGAAATTCAAATGTAAAAATTTCATTTTTGAATTAACTCTATTTTCGCAGATTGATAAAACTATAAACCATTGAACTACTTTAAAATTAAAATAATTTACGTTTTTTTCAGTTTTAGAATTAAGAAAATTTATTGTGTTTAATTTGGTTATTTTTTTAAAAATTAATTAATTAAATTAATTGTAGTTTTCTAAGTGCATTTACTGTAGATTCTAATATATTATTAGAGATTGATTGTTGTTCGATAGTACTACACTTTTCAGAAAAGATTATTATTTTATTAGATCAGTAGAAAGTGTGCGTGATCATTGCTAGAATTTCTTGAAATTTATCTCAAAATATTTTAGCAGTAAAATTATGCGACTTGTAGTTTTGGGTAAGCAACTGCATATTTTTCTGCTTTTAGAATTTTTGAAATGTTTTATTTTAATTGTTTAATATAATAAAAACTATTTTCATATTGCTGAACAACTCTTTTTTTTTTTTTATTACCACTGTTGAACAGCCGACCCAGTTTTGAGTTTACGATTATCAGTGTTCAACTCCGTAGCCTTGTTATTTTAAGCCAAATCATATATTGGGAGAAATTCGCATTTATGGGTGTCTTTTTTATGGAACTATCTCGCATTAGCGTTTCATGGAGAGGAAAACTACGAGAACCTTCCATGGTTACCCTGATGACAAGGGGAATCAAAACCATGATCCGTCTACCACTGAGGATATTTTATGTTAGCACTGTGGTCGGTGTGAGCCGGGGGTGGAGCTCGTATTAACTAGTCATCCCTGGGATTCGAACCCGGTTCGCCTCATTGGAAGGTGAGCTCTCTATACCCTAGCCGCGGCTCGAACAATTCTTTTAATGTTATTTTCCTAAAAATAAGGATATATATTTTAAAAGCCTTATGACAGACAATTGATAATATTAAAATGCATTTCAAAGTAGGCTGATTTTCGAATTGTTCAAATATAATTTTGCGAAACAAATTCGAATGAAATTCTGGCTATACATCAGCTATGTATCTTTCATTCTGATTGAGTGATGACACTGTATTTTACATGTTTTGAAATATATTGCCAAGTACACTGAATATCCATTTTCAGTTTAAACTAGAAACTGAATGGAGAAAAACTAATAACTAAATGGAGATGATTAAAAGTATATGTAACATTTTCTTCCTCTGTCTACACCCATAAGATGGTTGGATTCACCTACAAAAGTTAAGACAACATAAAGCATACAATTGAAGTGCCAACAAAAGAACAGATTTATCTGATTTTTCTGTTGCAAATTGTTTTAACTTTCAAGAGTATCTACTCAATGCAATCGGATATTTTCGGATGGAAACAAAGCCGGAGATGGCAAGTGTGGGATTGGAGTTTCAAAACTAGAAACCCGGATCAGTCTTCCGCTTGGAACTTACAGCTTTAGAGGAACGTCTCAAGGCTTAAGGTCCCGCAGCGGACTGATCGTAAGGACACGGTTCCCAGCAGATCACCGAAGTCAAGCATCACTGGCTGCGGTCAGTGTGCGGGTGGGTGATCACTTGGATTAGTCTGGGTAGGTACCGAGGTTGTGCAGTATTGGTCCTCGTTAAACTATTCTACCGTAAAATGCTCGAATCGTGTGTAGGTCGTTGTGCTACCGAAGCGGGGTGCCATCCCCTCTGCAGAGGATCAAAATTGTGATGGTATGTCTTAGGATCATCCTCAGGGATGTTTCCCAGACAGTCGCTTATGGCCCATTGTGCAGCTCTAGTGCGACGTATAGTTTGTCTAAGCTGAGAACTCCTCCCACCACAAAGTCTAAGGCCGTCTGGTCCTATGGAAACAAGAAGAGCGCATTTTAGGGAGGGTAGCTTCACTCTAGGACTAACACAATAAACAGAAGAAAGAGATTCCCTTTCTCTCGCCGACCCGACCCCGCACCCCTATTTGAAATAGTCATACCTCGTTACCATGGTCACCACCACAGATCCAGACGAATGTCTGGGGGAGAAAAACTATAAATGAACTACAGCAACAACTCAAGGCTTTAGCTTCTTATTCTGTCAACATCTGGATTCTGCCTGACAGCCACTGTTCTATCCAACATTTGAAAAACTGGTACCGTTTTGGGGATTCAGCCTTAATTTCAATTTTGATTTTACGAAAACAATTTTCCCTTTGCCTTGATGCATATTTCTAATGGGTACCTTCGCATGTTGGTCTTGGGGGAGATGAGGTAGCTGAGGAAGGCTATGCAAAGAGTTGGTAGCCTTAGCTAAGGAGATTAGAAGCCCTTAGCTAAGGAAAGAAATGGAATAGTTTCAATATTTTCTGGAAATCTAGATAAGAGTAAAATCTGCTGTTGCTTCATCCTTGCTCTTTTTTCCTGCACAAGACTGGAACAGTGGCAAACAGCTTGTAAGTGCTCTGAATTCCACGCTACACCACGAGAGAAACCCTACAAGGCAATATTTAATTTAAAAACTTGAATTTGAAAGAGTGATATCAGGCTCACCAAGAATAAGTTATGAAGTTTCAAACTCTGAACAAAACATTTCAAAATGTCGTAATGCAAACAAATTTTGGGAGGATTACTTGGAATTACGTCATGGGAAAATTTTCTTAAAATAATTTGTTACGCTTTGACGTTTAGAAAATCATTTTATTACGTTTGAAACTTTACGACTTACTCTAGGTTTGTCTGTGATAACTTTTATCTTAATTTTTAAATCTTGATACAACAATACTGATGAAACAAAATTCGTGATAAAAAAGTTTTTCCCGTTTTTCTAAAAATTTAAAATAACAAAGAAGGATAGATTTAAAAAGCGTTTCTCCATTTGTTTTGAAATGGCTTACAAACACCTGTTAATAAACTTAATAGTTTAAATAATTAAAAAAAATATTTTTTAAAAAGCTCGTTATTAAAATATTTTTTTACAAAAACTTGTTTTCAAAATTTCGAATACCTTAAAAATCCTTATATAAAGCAATTTTTGTAACCATAAATTTCGCAAAATTAATAAATAAATGAATATAAATAAATAAATATAAATAAATAAATAAAAATAAATAAATATAAATAAATAAATATAAATAAATAAATATAAATAAATATAAATAAATATATATAAATATATAAATAAGTATAAATAAATAAATATAAATAAATAAATATAAATAAATAAATATAAATAAATAAATATAAATAAATAAATATAGATAAATATAAATAAATAAATAAATAAAATAAATGTATAAATAAAAAAAATAGTTTTATTTGTTTCCAATTAGTGCAGATTTAAAAATGAATTTGTTTTATTTCTGAAATTCATCCCTGTTTTAGAACAGAAAAGAAATAAATGAGGATATAAATTTTCAACATCCGTTTTTCAAGTACGAATCTTAGGCAGTTTATTATTATTTTTAAAAAAGGAAACTAATCTTTTTTTTTTTTTTAACAGTCGTCCTCTTTTTTTTTTACCATTGCTTATTAGCGCATGAACTGTAAAATTCCTGCGCAAAAGGTTCTTTGAAGCTTTTTTATGTATTACAACTGCAAGGTAAGTAAGTATATTTAAAAAACGTGTTTAGAACGTGTTCATAAAACTTTATGATATATGTTTGCAGAAAAAAATCTAATTGTACAAAACCATCATAAGAAAAGAGTTAAAAATCAATGTATCACAAGTACACTCGTACTTAGTCCCAAAAGATTGATATAAATTTTTACATAAATTTTTTATAATTTTTTAATATAAATTCAAAAATTTATATAAATCTTATTACACTGGTTGAAAAAATTAAGACAACATCAGAATTGGACACAGCTTCAATGGGCTAATGTCCTCTTCACCGCTGAGTCCAGATTCAGTCTACAACCTGATTCTGGACGGTTATTGATGTGGAGGGAACCTGGAACCCGATACCATCCCAGCAACATTATCGAAAGGGACCATTATGCTGGTGGAGGACTCATGGTTTGGACAGGGATCATGCAAGATATCCTCACACCGCTCCATGTGTTTTATAATGGTTCAGTGAATGCCCAGAGGTACAGGCAGGAGGTCCTAGAGCCCTATGTGCGACTTTTCAGGGGCGCTGTTGGCCCTGAGTTCAGTTTTATGGACGACAATGCGCGACCACATAGGGCTTTCATGGTTGATAAGTATCTGGAAAGCGAGGATATTCAACGAATGGATTGGCCAGCCAAATCCCCTGACCTGAATCCCATTGAACATGCTTGGGATGCTCTAGGGAGAGCAATTGCGATGCGCCAACCTCCCCCCAGAACCATTCTGGAGTTAAAAATTGCTCTGGTGGAAGAATAGGAGGGTCTTCCACAAGTCCTCCTTAACTCCCTTATTAACATAAGGGTGCATACTCGTTGTGCATGCTGTCTGTCTGTCAGTGGTGACCATACACCATACTAGAGGCAACACACACTGTACAAGCCTCACTTTTATTGTCATCTCTTATCCTTAAGTTCAGACTACATTGGATTTATTGGCAATAGGTCTTGTCAGTGAATGACACTTTCATTCTTGTTTTGCATACTTTATTATCATGGAATAATCTATATCCATACCAAATTTCATTTATTTATATTCAGTTATTTTTGAGATATTTGGGAAAATGTCTTCCATCTCTTAATTTTGTACACCAGTGTATATTACAAATCATCGATTTGCAGACATATTATTGCAAAAAGATTATTTTGCGAATATCCTGGCCTATTCATTCGCTCATCTGTTTACTTAATTCCTTCAATAGGTTAAATAAATTTGGTTTTGAAATTTATGTACTTTTACAATCAAACACTGCAAAAATTTCCGACGCAAATTCCGGCAAAAAGCAATGCACGTTTTTCCCTTAAATACATTTTACCGGAACATGTCACAGGGAAAAATATAATATGCTCTAATTTTTGCAGTAATAATTACTGTCAAATCACTGTATCAAATCACTCTAATCAAATAAACATCACAGTAAATATTACGTATAATATTTTACTGCAAAAATGGATTTTACAATAAAATGGATTTTACCGATGATGCCCACAAAGGGCTGGTTTTTTATACCGTAATTTGATCCGGAATATTTTACAGTGCAGGCTTGAAAACTTTTGATTGTGATCAATTTTATTTATGATAAGTTATAATTTATGCATTTGTAGCACTTTTTACTAAAATTAATTTAATATGAGTAATGTTTTATAGTAATCTTCAGAGTTAAATTTTAGGGTCTAACATTTAACCAACCAAAGTTGCAGACGAGCAAATTTCTCAGATTCAACATCCAGTAAAATAGCTTGACGAGTCAAATATGCAATAAATGAATCTTCTTTGTTCTATAATGAACTCTTTTTTTCCCACTTGATAGTACGTATTTTATGATATGGCAAAATTTAAATGTATTAATTATTCATGATACACTACGTTATGTAAATAAACAAAATTTTACCATTTTTTATTTCTCGGAGATTTTTTTCTGACAAAAATTGGCATTGATAAATAGATAATTTCTTATTACGTTTAAAACATTTATTGCAATACATGGTTCACAAAAAATTTGTGTTATATAGTTTTTGTTCGTTGCAAATTCGATTGTTTTTTTTTTGTTTCCTTTTTTTATGCATCAAATATAGTTTATTGAAAAAGCATTTTGAAACTTGCTTGCGTGTTTGCATTTTAAATAATTAATGAACGCAGGGTTAAAATGTGATTCAATAATTAAATCAATATGACATTATGTTTACACTGTGAAAAAAATTTGGAAAATTACCGTATTGGAAGGCAATGACATTTCTGAGGAAAAAAAACATAATTTTGATAATAAAAACCGAAATATACGGTATTTAAATTATTCATTTGGTAATTTTTCCGTTCATATGGTAAGAATTTACCAGAAATTCTGATTTTCAAAATTATAGTTCCTATTGTCACATTTAATAAAAAATATTTAACTGAAAATTACTTAACTGAATAAATTGTTCTTATGTCATTCTCTAGGAATCATGACAAAAATTATCAAATTTTATCACAAATTATGAAACCATATTTTAATCTTAGTTTTATCAAAATCTTTTCCGAAGTTGGTCTATAAAAATTAACGAGCTTTTTACTGTTCTTATAGAGTAAAAAAATACGGTAATTTTTACCATATTCTGGTAGTTTTGAACACATGTTTTCTCAGTGTATTAAATGAATAATAATAGCAAATACAAACACTTCTTTTTGTTATTTTCTTGTAAATCCTTGTCATTGTGTATCCTTTATTATGATACTTAATGAATCATACATTATGTTATATAATGACTCATAATTATGTTAAGATGAATCATATAAAGTTAAAATCTTCTGTTATTTCCCATTGTGTCATACCTAATTAGAAAGATCGTGTTATAGCCTAATGTGTGACAAATAATACAAAAATCTTCCTTTATTGCTTAATGTATCATACATAAAATTAAAATCGTCTTTCATATAATATGCCAAAATATTTTGTTATAAGCCAATGCATAATAATGTCAGAACATCTCTTCATTTTTTCTATATATCATGCAAATAGTTGTTATTTAATAATCAAAATTAAAAGCAGTTTTTTTCATTTCGACAACACATAAAATGGAATTTTTTAAATACAAATAAATAAATAAACGAATTTGGGAAATAAACGGTTATAGATTACATGATTTAAAAAAATACACCAATACAATATTGTTTTTGTATGGAAATTAAAAATAATTTCCTACATCGTAAACTATTTTAGATTTTTTTCTCCCATAAAAATAATGCAATATCTTCAAATAGTGCAATTTGTATCTTTTCCCTCAAGTTCGATTTAAATCGAAGATTAGAGGACTTATCGGAAATCCCGAAATGTATTAACATGTGCTAGTGTATTCTTTTCCCGACCCTTTTTCCTTTAAAATCATGCACAGACAAGCTTTCCTTTTTTCTCAACCCTCAGATATTTTTAAAAGGATGTTTGTGTTCTCCTAAAAGTGATTTATTTTCGATATATTTTTTCCCCTCCCACATCATAAAATAATCTATCAAGCATTATTTTTCCCTTTTAAAAGGGATTTTTTCTCTCTTGTGCCTAGCTGGTTTGATAGAGCTTTTGTAAGTAAGTTTGGTATTTAATCAATGTTAGATCCCTTATACCCGTTGTAAGGTATAATGATTATTTTCTTCCTTATGTAACATCTATATTTACGAATCTTAAAAATATTTCAGGAACAATTCGAAACGTGGAGCAATGGAATTGATTCATTGATTATTGATGATGTTGCTGATTGTGTATTTTTGCTTCGAGTAGGTATCGCTAAACAAGCAATAAAACATTTAATTTTCGTTGTGATAAGGGGAAATAGTTCACGCTTAAGCTTGTTGAGACATTTTGAAAATTTGGTTTCAGCAAAAATATCTATCGCCATACATCTTAAAGTATTATCTTGCTTATTACACAGTAAGAAGAACTGTAGTGTAATATTTCTTTGAATCCGATGTTGAACGACCCAAAAAAATTGTGTAAAGGAGCACTTTATTTAAAGTTAACTCCAAATCGAGCATTCATTTACAATTTGTAGAGTGTAGTTTTACCCAAACACTTGTAAAGGTTAAAGCTTACACCAATTCCAAGCGCATTCACACCAGAAGTGAACTATTTTTGCTTCCAGATTTACCGATGTTGGCGAGTTTTGGATAACGACAAGGTTGCCTTCAATGCAGATCTACATCTACAGTGACAGGAATTTGACGTTAAAATACGAATGTAAGTTTTTAGGTGCGTAATAAGAATGTTTATATTTCAAATTTTTTAATTTTTGTAAACCATGTTTACTACTTTTATAATCCATATATATATATATATATATATATATATATATATATATATATATATATATATATATATATATATATATATATATATATATATATATATATATATATATATATATATATATATATATATATATATATATATATATATATATATATATATATATATATATATATATGTAATTAAAATTACAGTTCGAATTTGTCTCAATATTCTCTCTGTGCTACGTGTGTGTTCGATTTACAAACTTTCTTTATTTATAGAATTAGTGTATCCACTGAAAGAATAACTGCAGAACTGTAAGTTCTACAGAGTTTTTCAATGAAAAATACAGTTTTTTATTTGTTTTTGTCTTTAACCATTTTTAGCAAAATTTAAAAAAATTATCTTTCTTTTTTCTTCCTTTTTTCTTCCTTTTTTCTTTTTACGGACTTACTCTGTATATTTGACTATTTAAACTTGTTTTCTTGAAAAAACTGTTTCTTTTCTTCTGTTTTTTCTCTAATCATAAACGGATTAAAACCGTCAGTTTATATTCTAGTATTTGCCTTTCAATTTTGCTTACCGTACGTTTACTTTTTTTTCAAATCATTTTCTGATTATTTTCTATGCTTTCTGTTACTTTCAGTAATTATTTTACGGTTTTGAACATCGAATAAATAAAACTGTGAATCGATATCATTCTCAAAATGAAAGTCCACCGGATTATTATGTTTCTTTATAAATAATATTAAGTTTCAAAACAACTTTATAAGGGTCGGTCACTATAGTTGTAAATGTTTTTACCCTTAAGACTCTTAAGATAAAGACAGCTTAAGAATTTTCTTCATAAAAAAACTAGAGCTGCGGTAGGTAATTGGACATTGCACTCGCCTCCCAATGAGGTGACCCAGGTTTGAATCCCAGCATTGGCTGGTCATAAGAATTCTACTTGTTGCTCTTATCAACCACAATGCAGGTATAACTACTCTATCGATTTTTTAGTTTGCTTGTGAACAAAGGGAAATTTTTTTTTTAAAAAAAAGATACTACTTACCTGCTTAAACAGGCTTCCGTTTTTAAATGACAGTATTTTAATGTAAAGTAAACGGTTTTATACTGGCTAAACCAGCTTACAGTTTTTTACATCCTAAATGAATGATTCTTACTTTATATTGTTTTGTAAAAATAGCTTTGCTGACTCTTATGTGCATCTTATTTTACTGTAATTACAAATTTTAGTATAACTGAGCACCAGAATTTACACTAAGTAGTGTAAAAGAACGTTCGTGGTTTAGTGTGACGCCTAGCCCCAACAGTTATGTATGATGTTTCAGACTGCTTAGCTGTAAAGTAATTATCACCAGTTTTGGTGATAATGAAGATTATGAACCTTGCGTCGTTCGACCACACCTGTGTCAATAATTTCGGTTTATCATTACCCACTTAAATTTGTTTTATAAATAAGTTTTCAATCTTATATTTTATTTTTGATATTGTAAATTTTTTTTGCGTAGATAAATCTTTACGAGGCTAATCCTAAAAATAAGTTCTCCTGTTTTTTAAATATTCAAAAACAAATTTATTTTCCAGAACTGCTGTCCTTATTCTAAATGCTGATCATCTGTGTATATTTCAACATAATCTCTCCTCAAAATAATTGTTTTTTTTTTTTTGTCGACGTTGTGTTGCAGTTTTTGCACGCCTTTATCATACCAGCACCACGGCATGCCTTTGAGAATGCTTTGAAACCCCTCTGTAACCTTAGAAAGCATAAGCGATTTTAGTTGGAATTAAAAAATCCCATGCCTGTTGGAACCATAATGAATTATAATAGATCTGGGTAATTTAGAATCAAAGAAAACTGTAGCGCAAGGGCGTTTAAGGGGTTACTTTTTCTTGCAACAGTTTTGAATGAGCATTAGCGACCATGCTCCTTATACTCTGGCCTTATCTTCTAGTACCAATCACCTATCCCTGAATTTTGAACCGAAGGTGATTTAACTCTTTTGACGAAGTTAAAGATGAACTTCAACCCGTTTCTGCCCAAATGTAGAAAAGAGAAGTTTCTTGACTGACGGCATGATTCAAACCAAGAACCTCCAGGTTCGCTGTAATCTCCATCGCTGTGCAAGGCAAGTGCAGAAAAAAAATGACTACATTGAATAACTTTTGATCTAATGATCAAATCTTTACCTTCCAGGATTCAAACTTAATGGTTCGAAGAAGTGACCTTAACACTAGATTGCCTAAGGAAGTCATTTTGACTGCTTTTAATTTCAATTAGAAAAAAAACGATGTATATAATGACACAATTTCTTAGAATTTTGTACAATGTATAGTTTTTTTGTTGTTAATATTTAGTAATAACTTGTTATATAATTGTAAATAATCTAAAAAATATAAAAAATTAATTTTAAACAAATTTCTTTACACATTATTTATTCTTTTACAATCTAGTCATTTTGACTGCTTTTGGGCAATATAGGTATATACTAAATTTCAGTCTTTCTAGTGTTAAATATGCTAATTAGGCCATTTAAGTAGGGCAGACGATATTTAAAGTTACGAAATCAGACACAAAAACGTACTTTCTCTAAATAAACATACCTTTTTTTTACGACTTTGGATTTCTGATTCTCAAAATATAGGGAGTTACAGTGATGTGGGAAATTATATTATTATCCCCATAGTTTACTCAAGAGAGCGATTTTAAGTTTGATGGCTATAGTGTTAAAATTTACTTTTTATGTATTTCGCAATATCTCGAGAACTTTTTGAGTAAATTGAAGATTTTTTGCACTCAATTATGAAATTCGTTTACCTAAAAATAATTCCATGCAAAAAATAAATATAAGTAATTATTTATTATTTTATTTAGTGGTAGTCGAAAAAATTTTGAATTACAAGCTTTACGATTTTTGCACAATTTTAAAGTATGTAATTTTACAGTGCAAAATATGAAATTCGATTGAAATCGGTTGAATAGTACCTGAGAAATCAAATTTTTTAGAAGTATATATAAATTTGATTTCTCAGGAACTATTCGAGAGATTTCGCTCGAATTTTTCATTTTGCCACGTAAAATTATATACTTTAAAATTATATAAAAATTTTTATACCTTACAATTCAAATTTCTTTCGGCTTTTAGTAAATAAAATAATAAAAAATATTAAATATTTATTTATATTAATTTTTTGCATGGAACTACTTTGGATAAAAGAATTTTATAATATTGTGCAAAAAATTTTAAACATCCGTAAAATATTTTCGATATATAGCGCAATGCGCAAAAAGTAAATTTAACATCATGGGATCCAAACATAGGATCGGTTTCATGACTAAACTATGGGGACTATATTTCCCAGATTGCAGCTACCCCCTATATTTTGGTTGTCAGAAATCTGAATCCGTTAAAAAAAAGAGGTATGTTTTGCAGAGAAAAAACGTTTTTGTGTCTAATATCGTAACTTAAAATATCGTCGGCAATAATTCATAAGCTTATTTGAGCCCCCCCCCCCTCCTCGAACCATTAAGTTTGAGTTTCACAAAGTTAAGTTGAGTACAAAATTTCCACATCAATCGAACTTTAAAACTTTAAATCATGTTATGACTTTCATCCATATGATAATTATTGAGCCGTGGATGCTCAGGGGATAGAGCATTCGTCTCCCAACGAGGTGAAGCTGATTTAAATTCCAACGATGGCCGGTTAATACGAGCTCCGCACCCGGCTCTCACCGACCACTGTGCTGACTTAAAATATCCTTTGTGGGAGATGGATCATGGGTTAAGGTCCTCTTGCCGGTAGGCTAAAGGAGAGAGATTTTCGCGATTTTCCTCACCGAGTAACGCAAATACGGGTTAATTCCAACAAAATTTTTCTCTACAACGGCAAATTTCTCCCTGTACTACTTGATCCAGGAGTTCCCTTGTCTTCTGGGTTAGGTTCAGAATTTTAAGGCTACGAATTTCAAGGCTAGTTCTAAACCCTAAATTGGGTCAGATGTTCAACGACGGTTTTAAAATAAAATAAAATAATAACTTACGTCTATTGTAAATCTGCTGGAAACTGAGATCATTCGAGTTTAATTTACAAATTAAACCATCCTTTTATTGTAATGTTCTCATATTTTTGTGGAAAGCCTCATATCATTTACAGTTTAATTTTAAAAAATATAAAATCTACTTTGAAAATTTCTAGAAAATTTTTTGAAATTTTTTCATTAGTTACCAAATACAATTCATTGAATGAATGAATCATTAATGAAAAATGAATTATTAGATGAATGAAAAATGAATCATTAATGAAAATTGAATTAAAAAGAAATTTCCACACTTGCGTAGTATGAAAGGACTACTTGAAATGCTCGTATCGCTTAACGATTTTTTCCTTCAAAATGGTTTAAATTTTTAAAAAAAATTTCCTTAATGTTTTATAAGTTATAACTAAAACGCATAAGACAAAGAAATTTGTTTTTTTTATAAAATTATCCATAAATGCTCCAGCTAGATTTACGAAATTTAATACAATTTATTGTGAATAACAACTAAAGTAATCAATACAAGTTACTAACTTATTGCTATAAATATTGATTAGAGTATTCAAAAATTGTTTTCTTCGCTCGTAATTTATAACTGATCTTTCAAACCTCCGAAAACTTGCAAATTTATTGGTAAGCAGTAAAAAAATTGCTCTACCTAAACACCTCTTAAGTTACAAAATAATCCTCAATACTTTTATCAAAATTTTCAATCTCAATATTTTCTCAATATTATTCCCCCCCTCTCTCTCTCTGTATATATATATTTATTTATATATATATATATATATATATATATATATATATATATATATATATATATATATAATATTAACCCTGAGAAATTTTTTTAGCCACAAAATGTATAAATGTTGTATAAAACATTAACTCCTTTTTTATTAAAATAATTTCAACAACAAATGAACAGGGAAAAAAAAACATTAATTTAATTTAGCTTATCGTTGTCTCAAAGGTGAAACGTAATTAACAGTGATGCTTTTAAAGCTGATTGTATTAATATATTAATTTGCATAGCGTGCCCGAGTACAATTTAGTCATGTCTGCTGTTGACACATCTGATGCAATTACAGTTGGACCGTACCCGGGCATTATTACTATATCCCCTCATCTCAAACTCCACAATTTGCAGCAACCAATTTGAATTTCGTATCAAATTCCCCAGAGTGTAATCAGATGGAAAGGTAGCTTGTCTCTATTAGGGGTTTTAAAATTCCTAGACTGTCACTGTCGACAGTGATTAATGCGATTCTCGTACTGCCATCTATGAGAGGTTAATGTAACTAGATTTTATATACATAGTTACTCATGACGGCGATAGATGGCGGTTAAATGCCAGTTTTTGAATTTATTGCTTCTTGTCGGATTTGAGAAGAAAATCGATTTGTTCAGATGCATTTAGGAAGAAAGGAATGAGAAAGATGCGATGTGTATTTTGTTCGTTTATTTTTGAAATTTTGAGAGGATTGCAACCTCAGCCGATGGGAAACAAAATAATCTCATTAATATTTTATGTTACAAAAATTCTTAAAATTATAATTGAAGATTCTTTGATAGCAGAAAAAAAAGAGCATAATAAAATAATCGAGAGGGTTTTAGAATTTAAATATTTATTACAATTTCTTTAATTAGCAAAGCTATAATTTCGTAACGTTAATTTTTTATTTTTAAAAACAGAAATAAAGAAGTAAAGCTGTAAGAAGCTGGATTTTTTTTCTTTTAAATCTGAGGGATTTGAATACTTTTTAAATATAACCCATTTGTATACTTCTGTAGAAAAATACGAACTTAATTTCAAAACGAACAAGTATTTTAAATGCTTAAAAAATTGCTAATATTTTTTTTAGAGTAGTTGCAAATTAGGCAGGATTTTTCTACCAAAATTTATGTATAATTTATTAGGAACCCAAACAATGTCAGTGAAACAGAAAATATCTCTTACCAGAGGCACGTTATGTTTTTAGTTGTGTAATAAAGATAATTATGTTCTCTTAACAATATTTACAAGTAACTCTTTCTATTGTATTAAATAATATTATTAAATCTAGTTTTTATTTTTTTCTGTTCGAATTCTTCTTTATATTTTCTCTGTTCTGTGTGTATGTTTTTAATTTTAGTGTTTATTTTGATAGTGTATGCAAAATACAAAACAAAAATAGCGTATATAAAGGGTATGCAAAAATTAGTGCAAAAATTAGTGCCTCCTAAATTAATGATCCTTACTTTATAGTATATCGTAAAAATAACTTTACTGTACACCACTTTGGGGGAAAGTAGTTGCCACAGCTTTTTGTATTTAAAATCACTACAATTTAGTTACAGTGTACCTTATTCCCCCCCTCTCTCTCCTTTTTAATTTTTTCGTTTATTTCATTTTTTTCATTTATTCATTTTTTTTTTATTTATCGTAGCATTTTTTTCAGTGTTTTCAATTTTTTTTAAACATTTCTTAACATGCTCTTAATTTTCATTACTGTTTTCTTACAAAAATGTTTACGGTTTCCATAAAATTTTTATTTGATTTTTTTGATGGTCATGCACGATTAGTTACTTAATGTGATATTGTTCTTTCTTTACCTCTTTTATTTCACTCCTTAGTAAATTAAGCACTTTCATTTTCTTTCTTTTTTAAGTGAATATACATTTCAAACCGTTCTGTAATGGACTGATCGTAAAGATACGGTTCCTGGTTGACCATCGAACTCAAGTATAACTGGCTGCTGTCAGTAAGCGGCGGAAGACAAATTTTATCAACCTCCGAAGGGACCGAGGGTGTGCGGTGTGCGACATCTCTCCTCGTTAAACTGCTCGACAGTTAGGTTCTCGACCTTAATTTTGGTGATCTCTTTTTTGTTTGTTTTGATTTTATCAAAATGTTTATGTCCGCAATAACATTTTCATTTTATCTATTTATTTTTATAGTTTTATAGGTTTTGTCGCGAAATTTCATTACATTTCATTACATATACTCCTTGACAATAAAAAAAAATGGTAATAAAACTTTTTTTTATACTTTTATTATTATTTTCTTTTAAATTCCCATGCATGTATGCACCTTTATTGAATAAAATATCGGATTTCATTAGCCTGTTTCGAAAAAGGTGTGTTTAAAAAAAAATAATAAATCTTAGTTGCAGTTCCTTTTCTTGAATAATCTCTGGAAGGGAGGGAAGAGAAATATTGGCAGTTCTCTTGATGAATTATTGCTGCTGCGGAGTTATTAGAGAATGATGCAAGAAAAGTTCCTCCCCACCTCCCCAGAAACTTCTGCAGAGCAAGTCGCCGACGGCTGATAAGGCGCTTCTCATCCTTCGCTCTTGAGCATCTCGAGAGATGCTTATCTTTGTCTTCGCACCGGATTCATCCCTTTTTGATCTTGGGCTTCATTTTTTTTTAAAGATGAGTGCATCTGCGAATGATTCGCTTCGGTAGCGTTATAGTAACTGAATTTATTCGGAGTGTGTTGCAGTTTATTGTCGGTCGCGAGTTATTGGTTTTTTTGAGTTTTTCCTGAATCGACTCCATTGACGAGATGAATTATGCATGCGATATTTTGTCACTAAATGCGATGAAGTTTAGCAAAAATAAACCTCAAATCGATATGAGATAGAAATATGTTGAATGCAGTGCAAGTGGTGGGATGTAAGTAAAGCAAAGAAAAGGTGATGACAATGATTTTGAAACAATCAAAACTTTTTAAAAATGAATTAAAAATTAAGCATGCATTTGAGTGTAATATATTTCCTCCAGGTATAAAAAATTGAAGATATTTTTCTGTAATTCTTTAGATATTATGCTACAGATATAAAAATTTACTCCAAAAATAATGAAAAGGTATAAATTATTACATCACCGAAAACTAATGGCGCTCAAAAATTATTTCTGATTATTTGAAATGCATGCTTAGAGCATGCTTAGACTCGTTTCTAACTTAATAAGAATAATGCTATTCTAAAATTAGCTCTAGCTAAAATTAGTAGCTAAAAAAATATTATTAAATATTAGTAATTAATAGCTGGAAAAAAAAACTTAAAGTTTCAAAAATATCCTAAACTGTAAAAAAAAAAAAAAAAAAAAAAAAAGTAACTTAACACAAAAAATGTTTGCAATTACATTACACGTAAGTGGTGCAGCGAAACAAAGTAAGATAACTTTTATATCTAGGTGTTTCACTTAACTAAGAATGTTCCTTTACACCATTTGGTGTAAAGTGGTCGTCACTATTTTTGTTATTAACACCAAAGTTTATAAATACAGTAAGATATGATACACTTATCAGTATGTTACACATATATATAACGTTATTTTTACGATACCATATATAGAAAGAATAATTAATTTAGGATACATATATACAGTATTTTTTAAAATAAAATTAATTTGTTGATGAAACTGACATGCAGCACAGAGAGAATATTAACGTGAATTCGAACTAAGCTTAACAAAACCGAAGTGGATAGAAATTAAATATTGCAAAATCACTTAATACAACTGACAGATTAATGTAAATTATGTAAACTCAAGAGATGAATGAACCGGTGAGGTGAACCTGGTTCGAATTCCAGCAATGGCTGGTTGATACGAATACGGCATCCGGCTAGCACCGATCACAGTGCTGACGTAAAATATCCTGAGTAGTAGACAGACGGAGCATGGGTTAGAGTCCCCTTGCCGTCAGGCTAACCATAGGAGGTTCGTGGTTTTCCTCTCCTTGTAACGCAAATGTGGGTTAGTTCCTCCAAAAAGTCCTACAGGAAGGGAAATTTCTCCCAATACTTGATCCAGGAGTTCCCTTGCCTTCTGGATTGGGTTCAAAATTACAATGCTACGGAAACATTAGTTGTCGTAAGCCCAATGGATTGGGTCGGCTGTTCAACGAGATGATTAAAAATATGATTAAAAACATACATGCCTCTTTTTAACAGTTTAAGTCTATTTCTGTGGAATGTTCAGTATCGTGGGAAGTGAAAACAAACTTTCTACTTCCCAGCTCGGTTGTAAATAATCTATCATTGTAGTCTGTCTGTATTCAAACGTGTCCCAAAAATTATTGAAATTAATTCATGAATGGAGTACAGTTTAGTCCCGACAATTCGAGGTAGAGGTGACCAAGTCTACTTCGAACTTTTGAAAACTCGAATTATCGAAAACTTAAATGGTTAACTTAAATACTTAAATAAATGGAGAAAAAAATAGTTTTTGAAGTTGAGTATTTAATTGAAAAATGTATTTTACTTAATTTTTTTTTATTTGGATTAGATGATCAGGGTATATTTACTGCATTACAATAAGTTGCAATACTCATTATATTACTGCATTGTACTTTAAAATAATTGTCTAATTTTTTTTTTACTTAAACACACTGTTCCAATGATTCATTGTTTTATACACAAATTTCTTTTTCACTATTCAGTAATAGCAATCGTTGTGAAACCAATCGTAGTAATCATTCCACGTGTTGTGCGCGTGTTAGTCATTGTTTAGGAGCGGAACTAGTTTTTTTTTTCACTAGCTCGGATTTATGGGGAACTCAAATAATCGAAACTCCATCGTAAATACATCTGATTTTGGCATAAGCTTTATCGATTATTGGTGTTGAGATTTAACTACACCTAATAAAGTGTGTATGGACGTATTAACTTTAAATGAAGTTACACAATTATTCACAAAATTTTTGAAGGTTTTCAACATCAAATTTGGATTGATTTTACACCACAGTTTTTAAAGTTATATTAACACGCATATATTTGAAGTAAATCCATTTGATATGAATATATAACGAACTTAACAGTTTACAGTATGAATATATTTGAAAGAAATCGGTTGAATTGAGATATCAAATTTCAAAAATACGGCTTTTTTCAAATTTGATAGCTTAGAAACTATTCAGTAGATAGTACTCAAAATTGTATTTTGCTATTTTAAATTACGTTTTTTAAATGCAGTAGAAAATTTGTTTACCTTATAAATTATTTTTTTTATTATTATTTAATAAAATAATAAAAAACAATAAATAATTTTTAAATTTATTTTTGTTTTTAATTATCTTTGGGCGAATGAATTTTATAATTTTTTTTTAATAACGGCAGGCACTGAACTTTCGTTCTTCGCCTTAGAAGATGCCGGAAGTGTTGCTCATTTATCGTTACCCAGTGGGCACCCAGGGCTAAAGAGAATAGAAGGGCTGGTTCATTCCTTTGAAGTAACTCTCGCCGCGCCAATCCTCCGATTTTCTCTAGTGACGTAACTTTGGCGCAAAGCTCGCACTTTTACTTCAAGAACGGAGCGTTCGGCCTTACTAGCTCTAACTAATATTGGAGCATTTCTTTTTGTGACATATTCTAAGACATTTGTTATTTTCTATAATGACTTTCCACAGTTTTTGCCATGAATTTACAAAATTTTAAAACTATTAACGAAATGCCAGTTTGCGCGATTGCAACTTGCAAAAATTCTGATAGAAAAACAAATGGAAAAAATATAATTTTCCGCGTGTTCCCTAAAGTAAATGAGCAACTATGTAAAGAATGGACTCCGAAATGACACAGTTAATATAAAACAGCAATACGTTTTTTCTATCGTTAAGAATTTTATAAAATTTCGTTATCTAAATAAAAACCGCCTCGTTACTTCAAAAAGAAAGGCACGTGAAAAAAATTAAAAAATGGATAAAGTCAAAGAAAATTTTAATTTTCTTTGTAAAAAGTATACGTACAAGTATTACGTAAAGTACGTAAGTAAAAAGTATAAATAAAATATCTAGTGTGCAGTTGAAATTCTCCTAATTTCATAACATATTTTTTTAATGTAGTTATTGTAAATATTTATGATTCTTTTAAAAATTATATTCTCTTGAATTTAAGCATCTATAAATTATATCAATCTTAAATTTAAATATTTTTAAACAATTGTAAAATTTCTAATGTCATTATGAACCTAAATTATTATTTTGTTTCAGTAATTAGCGTTTAAGGTTAATGTTTCCTAAAGATTAAGTATGAACAAATTGCTATTAATGGCATATTTTAAAATTGGGGTTTCTAAATTTAACTCAACTTATCGTTATAAAAGAATATGTAGATAAAAAAGTGTCGATATACGCTTTCATTTTTCTTAATAATTAAAGTTAAAACTGAACTTTTTAAAATAAAGTGTTTATATTGTCATTTTCGCCAACTAGTAAAATATTTTTATAAGTTTAAAATGGTTTTTTTTTTTAATATAATGGCCAAGAAAGTTTTTTTAAACTATGTTTATGAATGGAAATAATGTGTTAATTACGTAAAGTTTGAAAGCTAATAACCAGAAAAAGTCTAAATTATTTTTACAAAGAGAAAGATGCAAAGTTATTATAATATCTTTGCGTGCGATCTTCCGAGATCTGTGGACACAGTGACGTCATGAGGAGGGAAATCGTAGCTTCAGCTCTAAGAGCAGAGTCAACTAGCTCTTCTATTCTCTTTAGCCCTGGTGGGAACCTGTGAACCAAAGTCACGGAGGCGAGCAACATTACCCGCGCCACACTGCCACAAATACCCGGTCATAGGGTGGGCCACATTCATACATTCAATCATCAGAAGACAGCAGAGAGAGAGAGAGAGAGAGAGAGAGAGAGAGAAACATCCATGCCCAGAGCGTGATTCGAACCCGCAGCCATTGGCTTTGCAGTCAAATACGCTAACCACTCGCCACCTGGCCGGCATGATTTTTGTAATAGTGTGCGAGATGATGTTTGATTCGTTTAAAAATTTTTTAAGATATCTAATTGAAAAGTAAATTAAGATTAGGTGGTTCAAACTTTTGGTGGCTCTCCTGACCAAATTATTGTGACCATATTCTCTAGATTGCGGTTACACTTCCATATTTTAAGGGTCAGAAATCCAAATTTTGGGAAACAAAGCATGTTTATTTAACTGAAAATATGTTTTTATGTTTGATTTTGTAACTTGAAATATCGTCTAATAATTAATTAACATATTTCAGGATAGGTACCTGGGCCATTAAGATTTAATATTCTTTTTATATTATTTCGGTTTCTCAGTTAGTCGCTTTAGCCATCTTTATTGTTTTCCCACGATAAGGAAACCGTCATTAATAATTTTCTAAAATTGTTATTTTAAAGCATTGATGAGGAGGTAGGGTCATTTAGCGACCTCACATCAAAATCTAATTTTTTTTAAAAATTTTCTTGAAGTAATCTACAACATCGGAAATATTAATAAAATACTCGGAAACTCAACTAGAACAATTTTAGAACTCTATAAATTTTTTTAAATTTAAATATACACCAATATTTTTCACTTGAGTAACTTAATGATCCCATATGGTCATTCGAAGGTTAAGCGAAATACATTTTTAGAAGTTCATCCAATTAAAATTAAGTTAAAGTGTAGCAAGATGCTGTTGCTCGAGGCAAACTCACGACAGTCCAAGTATACCATAATTAAGCAATTTTCTTCGGTACGGAGAGGTAAGGAACCTTTTACTACAGAACCAGTATTATAGTATATTTGATACCTATTACCATGATATCAGTATAACCTATTTCCGAAATTAAATAAGCATCATGGCGTCAAAAATTGTACAGTTTAACTGTTCCGTGAAATTTTTCATGGTTTGCCCTTTAGTGCTCAGATTGTCTTTTCATTTTAACTATCGTTCATTGGGTACTTGCTCTTCAAGAAAAGGAACATCATGTATACCCACACATGTGACCTATGATGTTAGCAGCTGATCGTTTTATATCCATCGCTGAACATCCGACCCAATTTCTGGTTTGTGACTACTAATATTCAACTACGCAGCCTTGTAATTTTGAACCAATCCAGAAGACAAGGAAAATCCTGAATCAGTACCCCCGGAATGTATGATTTGTTATGGGAGCATGGAGGACTTTGAGACTCGATAGATTTGAAGTGTATCAGTCACCATTTTCTACACAGGGAGTCTTCGGCCGGCGGGGTTTGAACCGATAACCTCTTGGACATGGGCCCAGTGCCCCACCAACCAGGCTATCCAGGCCCCCAGCTGATCGTTTATAGGAAAAATGACGTGTCAGAGTTGAACAAAGTTTCTCCATATAGGTTAAAATGTTAATTAAGGCGACGTTAATTAGATACCGTGCGGTAATTAGGTACCGTATCACATATCGAATTTATTAAAATAAAATTCTTTCTCTTCTACATCTTTTATTTAACTTACATTTATTTTCTGTTTATGTATTTTATTGTAGTCGTGATATATTTTTGTTTTGTGTATCTGGCAACTTTGATGCATAATTAGTTAGTTTATGTCGCTTCGTGCTTGTGTTTGTGTTAATTAAGAAACATATAGTGAAAGAACAAAAATATTTGATACGAATATAGAATATTTGTATACCAGTATAGAATGTATCATTTAGGAGAAATGATACTTAGCGGGTTTGGCTTACTCGAAATATAATAGAAAAAAACAGTTGCTAACGTAAACAAATGCCACGTTTCAAGAACCAATCAGGATCAAGATACCCACATTACGTCCCTTACAGGTATCCCATTTTAAATTATTTACTAATATAGAAAAACGTTTCAAAAGTTTAACTATAAACAAAATAAATACGAGGTTTCAAATAACTTTAGAAGACCTCGGTGATGCAGCCCGCATATGTCTGTAGATATGAAAAATAATTAAATATTGAAGAACGTGAAATAAAATCTTTTTAAGATTAAGTAAAGTTGTGAGCTATGAATTGAAGTTATTTTTTTAAATATATAAAAAACAGAATCTTTCAGAATTTACTTCATAACAATCATTTATGTTAAACCTATGAGAAAAATTAGCTTTCAAAATTTGTTCTCTTATCTAATTGAAATTTTGAAACTATTACCAGAATCGGTGGCTAAAATTCCTACTTGTACCTACTGTCTTAACTTCCTAGAACCAACCTTTCTAGAGTAATCGGAGAAACTTTTTATTTTAATAACAGGGAATGTATTAGAAGGTAATATCAAAGTTCAACCTTCAATTATTTGAACAGCATATTATTTGTTCAGTTGTTAGAAAAGATTAATCACGAAGTGTATGTTTCGATTTAAAAAGAAGTATAACGGTAATAAATTTTTTTTATCGATAGTACCTTTATTCGTTTTCTGAAAAATAATGACATCTTTTCTATTTAAACAGCAGAAAATTTTCTAATGAAATATTTTTTTAAAAATAATTTTGCTTGCATGATAAAATTAAAATGTCAAGCCTAGAGGCTGAACTATATCACTTGACTATTATCATTCAATCAATTGTCGTAATATTACGGTTGTTTACACTAGATTTGTGGTTATTTAAACAAGATTTCTTCGAAAGGAAATAGTTGGTTGCTAATAGTGATTGATTGATCATTGACACATTTTAGAATGGTAAATGAAGTGACGACAGCAAAGATATCTTAATTGTTCATGAAATTAAAAGCATTATGTAGTGGGGGAGCCTAAATTTTTTTTTAGAATATGTAAAATTCAAAACTTGAAAATAGGAGTTGTCAAATAACGCAAATGTCATGTAACGTGATGTAAATTATATAGCCAACAATAGGCACGGGGCGTGGTGCTAAATAAAAGGCTCATGTAAGTGAGGTGCCACGTAAAAAGCATTGGTAAATGAGGTATTAAATAGCAGGTATATGTAAACGAAGTTTCAAATGATGGGTACATGTGATAATAAGAAGTAGATACTATTTTTCTGTACTTTTGGTATTGATTATTGATTCTGAAGATTACTAATTTTTTTATTATTTTTTATTTTATTAATTACAAATTTGAAACCATGCAAAATTATTTTTAAATAAAATGTTAAAACAGGATGTAGTTTAAAATGAGTAATATACATAGAGTTTCAGTTAAACCAAGGCTGAACTTTATTGCAACCGTCTGTACACAGGATATCTCCTTACCTAACTTTAACCCGTTGTAACATCTCAACTCTACTGATCTAGGGCACACTATCAAGATTACTAATTGCCTGTTCTAGTTGCCTTGGTAACAAAAGAATGAAAACAATCATATTTGGGAATTTAACTTATTTAATACTTTAATGTCGGGAAGAGCGCTGTTTTTATTGTATGTTTTAAACATCTTTTTTTGTACATACGATTTTCTGGACCGCACAAAGATTTAGTATTCAGACTAATAGATTAGAAATTTTCTCCTGGGATTTTGCTGAAACTAAATTGAAAGACACCAATAAATTTTAAACATTTTTAATCTTGCTTTATATTTTAAGCAAAATTCTTATTTCATAAATTTTATTTTATTTTATAACTGGGGTTGTACAGCCAACGCAATCCTAATTTTTTGACTATTATGTTTTAAATTTGAAACCGATTCAGAAGTCAAGGGAACTTCTGGATCAAGAATTGTGATAAACTAGTCTTCGTGGAGGACTTTTTGAGGGAACCAATTCACATTTGCGATACACGGAGAGGAAAACTAGCAAACCCACCCACGGTTAGCCCGATGGCAGGAGGATTCTGATCCATGATCTATCTACCGCGGATTCCGTTCCTGTCAACCATCTCTGGGTTTCGAACTTGGATCTTCTCATTGGGAGGCGAATATTCAATCCCTTGCGTTACCACAGCTCCATTTCATAAATTAGCTTAGTCCAGATATAATTAGAAGCATTGACTAAGTATAGCAAACAACAAATTCAACCATTGTTTGCACAGAGGGTGATTTCTGCCCATGAAAAGCATTGCTTTCGCGACTTTTCATTTCAATATGCAGCCTTAAATGTAACAGTTAAGTTACTGATTCAACTAAGCCATGTTCGAACTAACCTAAAAGAAATAAATTTCGACATTAAAGTAGCATGTTTTAGTTGCTTTGGCAGCTAAGGTTTTTTTAAAACTTATTTTGTATTTTGTTGTAAAAAGCGGCCTTTTTACTATATTTTTAGGACGTCCTTTTATGATAAAAAGTTTACAGTCTGGATAATGCAGTAAATATTTATCACTATAAATATGATCAACCACCTCGAAATCACAAACTGAATGTTGATGTTGTACGATAGGTATTGCACTTTCGAAAATAGTCTATGTAATACAATAAGAATTTTTAGCTCAAACAATATATGTTGCACACTATATTAATTACTGTTAATATTTTAATTGATTGTGTTATTATACTAGATAAGTATAAACACGTAAGAAATAATTAATAAAATCGATAACTGATGAAATTATTGATGGTATATTCAAGGTTTACCTAGATCAGTAACTTAAGTATCTTATTATATTCAAATGGACTGTCCCCCAAAACAATGGTGCTTCTAGTGCCCTCTATGAAAATAATGGCTGAAGCTGTTAGCTATACTTTGTCTTTAGTTCTGATTATGTTTAGAGAAAGTTAATTTATCAAGTGTAACACATGAAAGTTGCCCATATCGTACCACTTTACATATTTAAATTTTTATCAGAAACAAATCACTGCCAATTACATTTGGAATACTTCAATAATAATAAAATACAGTTATTCAGCAAATTTTATTATTTTTATTTACACATTTTGAACTTACATACTAATAACACAAGCCTGCGAAATTGAACTTTTTGAAAAATACAAGATAAGTTATTGTTGATTTATATGTTATTTGATGTGCTGATTTCGAAAATGACCTTCATTTTTCCCAATCACATCAGGGTTTTTTATAAAATCGATATTAATGTTTCTACTAAAATCCTATTTGGAAAGGAATTCTCTCAAACAGTTTTGCATGTACTATCCGATAACTGTTCTCTTCATTCATTTTAATCTGTGTAAAATTTAATCTTGAGAAAGAAAATTGATTTTTGAGCTGTCAGCTAATTTTTTATAGGTTAAAATGAATAAAAAATACTCTTACCAGACCGCGCAAGTCACCTCTGGTAGAGTGAAAAACAATAAGTTCCTTGTGTTCAAACTTTTTACGTCAGTTTCTAAAGGAAAATCACCAACATACCATTTTAAATTGTTTTTATTGAGATAACTTACGTAAAATTGAGGATAAACCGAGAATAACAAATATTGTGTATGTGTATATGAAAGTTTGAAACAAAAAACGAAACAAACAAAAAACCAATAAGAAAAGTTTCTATTTAAGTACATACTCGTTGTCCTCTGAAACTTATTTTTGATGATCTCTTATGCTTAATCTCAGGTTTATCCTGAGCTATCATCCAACAGTAGTCAGCGAGCATGTTCTTGTCCCATCTTCCTTGATATTTACGCTCCATATCTCTGCTTTCTTGATGGAACCTTTTCCCTTGTTCTTCGCTGACTGCTCATAAATTTTCAAGGAAAAAGTCCACATGTGAGTGAAGGAAAGGCAATTTTACACTCATGAAGCAACCCATCGTTTTAAATTTGTCCAGCATTTTCATTACAATTTCCTTATAATCAGGATCCTTGTAATTACCCAGAAATTTACTGACGACATCTTTGAAAGCAACCCAAATTTCCTTTTCCGTTTCTGTCATGTTAGTCTCAAATTCTTTATCCTTCATAAGTTTGCGGATATCTGGACCAACAAATATTCCTTCTTTCAACTTAGCTTGGGATAAACCTGGAAATTTTTTGCACAAGTATTTGAAACAATTGTCATCTTTTGAAACAGCCTTGACAAACTGCTTCATTGCACCTAATTTTATATGTAGCGGAGGTTACATTACTTTTTTCGGATCAACTAAGCTGTTTCGAATAACGTTCTTGGTACCTGGGTCAAGATTTTGTCTTTTCAGCCATTCTTTTTTGACCCAATGTTGAGTCTCATCACGGCTGTCCCACTCACAAATGAAACATGGGAACTTCGTAAATCCCCCTTGTTGACCAAGGAGCATGGAACTAACTTTGAAATCACAGCAAATGGTCCAACTGTGGTCGATATATTTTATTTTGTTCAGAACGAGGGCCAGGTTTTCGTAGCATTCTTTTAAATATACTGAGTGTTCAACTGGTAGTGATTCATACTGGTTCCTATAATGAAGAAGAACAGCTTTGAGGCTTCTTTTAGATGAATCTATAAACAGCCTCAGCTCATCGTTATCGTAGATGACATTAAATTTGCTCATCTATCCAGGACCATCAGAACAATAGACCAAGTTCTCCTCTTCATCAAAGTGCTTAATAAATTCCTTTTCACGATTCCTGTACCAAAAAAAAGATGCTCCTTTGGCCAATAAGTTTTTTTTCTTTCAGTCTGAAGCCTAACAATTCAGCTGCCACTTTCGAAAGGCCTAGATCTCTAGTGAGATCATTCAGCACAACCTGAGTGAAGGGCTGAGGTAAACCGGATATTCGATATCGGAGCCTTGAACTTTTGTATGCTTTGAGTCTTAAGACTCTGAAGAGATGATTGGCAATTCAGTTTAAGGCACAGGCACAGCAGGTCCATGAGGAAAAGGGCGTATGACCGATGGAATGCTATCAGGATAAGATATTAGTCTTTGATTTTTCAGGTTATATCCACGAACATGGCAGGAACAAAAATAACAATCATCAAAGTGGTTTTTGGGGCTCCCTCCGCGTCATAGGAATTCCAAATCGTAAAGCAGTCTTCTTTCCTTGATGCCATAAGCGAAGATCATTGAGACACTGCTCACAAGCTTTATGAGGTACCCAAGATTTGTCCTGATCTCCGAGTTTCATGCGAAAATATGCGAGATAAAGCTGTCTCACATAGTTTGTAATGCTCCTCATGCGATTTTTAACAACACTATATTCGCCGCATATCTAATAAAAGTCATCTTAGAAGTCTTCACAATGTCTCGAACTCGAAGCCATGTTTCACGAAACGCACAGAAGAAAGCAGAGTTTAAAATGACTCCCTATTACGGTTTCTAGTGTTTCTGAGAGGTCAGCGAACCCAGATAAAGATTCTCGTGACGCTATTAAAAGAGAGAGATTGTGACAGAGAGAGGGACGGTGACAGGAAGTAGTGATAGAGGGGTATTTTTGTAGATTTAACCAAAGTAGAATGCCGGTCAGTGAAGAAGGAAAGAAATTCAAAAATGAAAAATTTTTTATGGAAAATTTTCAAAACAATTCCTGTAAAATTGAATTTTCTAAGAAACGTGACGTGATGGACATTTTTCATTATTATTTTCCATTTCAGCACCAAAAAATACATTAAGTTCAGCTATCAGACCTCTTGTATTTTTTTCATTGCAGCCTTGTGTAATTGGTTTATTTGATTAAGAGAAATTATGCATCATAATTTTAAAAATTTATAAAGATTTTTTTCCTTAAAAATTTAAATTAATAACATTACTTGATTTGCGGTAACAAGTAAGCAATTTAAAACTACTCATTGGACAATGTTTGAATTTTTTATTTGCAGCATAAATTAATAAAAAAACGTCTTAAATGATGCTAAAAATTGTCTAAATGCAAGCTACACAAAAAATATATTTATCAAACATTTTTAAAAAAAGCAAAGGTATAATACTAAACTATCTTTAAAAACTGTTGAACGTAGAATCGTATTGGTATTCGAAAAAAGTCAATAGAGAATATTGCACTTCTTCTATCTCAAACTGAAACTGGATTATGACCTTGAATTTTACATGTATTGAATAATGCTGCTTAATAGTGTAAATGTACATCATCAGTTAATTTGTAAAAATCAAATGAAAAAGATTAAAGTTTTCACTCCTTGTCCTCATCACTTCGACAGTTGTGTTCTTTCGCTAGATGAAAGGCCTCTTAACAAAATTTTGATGTCGATTATATTGTGCAATGCATTTAAAAAATGATGGAAAATAAAGGAGTGACTTTATAATTTTAAAAGCTTCCACAGAATTTTCACAAGGATGTAAAGAAATAAAATTAAGTGGTTATAAATTTTCGAATGGTTATTAAATATAATACAATCCCCTGTTTTTGTGTCTTTTTAAAGTTAATTTTTATTACTATTTTGATCGATACATTATCTCTTGACTTAATTAAAGCAAAAATAAATAAAAAATATTAAATAAATTAAGCAAATTTATAATTCAAAACTGACTTTTAAAAACTGCTGATTGTTTAATGGAAGGAACTGTATTGCAGCCGGAAAAAAGTAAAACGCAAAAAAAAAAGTAGTGAATACGAATGAGCTTGGTCTATGCATTTTTCATTATTCGTTTTAAAATTTAATTACACTCTTTAAAGTGTAGAAGAATACCCTATTTTGTATTCTCTTGAAATAAAAATGTTCAAAAATAAAAACAGCAAATTAAGAGAGATATTACATCATTGTTCGATGTACCATTATAGAGTTAAAAACGCTAACTTCACATTTTTTTGCATTATGTGTATTACGTTTTTGCCCAGAAATTTTTTTAATATTTGTTTATTTAATTTCAGATGTTCATACGCTCAGTGGGATCTTAATTCTAAATGTTAGTTTAAAAAAAAGAGAAGTGAAATTCCCCGATTGTTGTGAATATCTTATCTGCCCCGGAGAGGAAGGATTTTAAAAAAAGCTGTGATAATTCTTAATCGAAAATCCATTAGGAAATTGGATAAACTATGTCAAATTCACAAGATTATTTTTTTTGATGAAAATAATGAGCATGAAAATAATGAGCTTACATTCTATGAATTTGCTTGAAAATTTTCATTTTTGTTACTGTGTATGTATTTGTGTGCGCAAACTAAGAATATGAATTGTTTAATAAATATAATTTATGTAATGTTGTGTTCTATTTATTTATTTAAAGAACTCGTCAAAATTGTTATATATTATCGCATTATTATTCCAGAACACAATATGTTAACTTGAGAAAGCGTTTTATTCAATCAGAATTACTTATGATAATAAAAGATTGAAACGCATTTATTTTCTATCTTGGTAAGAAACACATTATTTATCATTACTATCAATTAGGTTTGTTATCCCCTAATTAATTTGAAAATTGATAAATATTGAAATAAAAAGTTTCTTAGTATTTCCATATATCCGATGATCATCAAAATTTTACAATTCGGGGCAAACTACTAGGTCAAAAAGATAAAAAAAATGGATTATTCAACACTGTTGTACTTAGCGAAAAAGTATGATCAAAACTATCAGAATATAGTAAAATTTACTTTCAGGCTCTATGAGAACACTACATAGTTCGGTAATTTTTAATAAAGTGCTTTGGTAATGTTGATAGATAGATTCTATTTATATTTACCCTGTTTTTTTCTCTTATTTCTTTCTGTTGCACTGATGAAGGTTGCCCTTTGAGCATCCAAAACAGCTGTCCGCATTTTAAATATTTTTTTGTGATCTTAAACGTTGTTTTACCTTACTTTCTAATGTTGATTGAAATTACAATAAAATAGTGTTTTATAATATGTGATGAAAAGAGGTAAATATGGTAAAATTTGGTATTTTTAACATAGAGAATGTTATAAGAATCAATTATTTGATTAAATTTACTTTTTCAGTTTTGTACTTCTTACTAGATGTGTGTGTGGCAATAAGAACTATAAAATTGAAAACCAGATATCCTAATAAGTCGTTACTATAAGTATAGATGTATTTTTTAAATGTTTGGTTTTATTGTCAAAACTATTATTATCATCATTATTATTTCTTTTACCAGACATGCTATTACCATACAAGTACAATTTTTTTCTTCGCGCGCATATTATTTTACGCAAACAGTAAAGTTTTCTGATAATTTCACATAATAAGACATTTGATAACTCAGGGTGATGAAATCAAATAGATCTCTCAAATAAGCATAGCACAAAAAAAAATCGATGAAAATAAATGAAAAACATGCCTAAGGTGCTTCAATGTCACCTGAAATCATCTTAAAAACATATTAGAAATTACTATAACTAATGTCATAGTTTTTTTACTCAGTGAGTACACGATACGGCTGCTCAGACTATCTGAGACAGCTAATATTAAACGGTTTGAACAGTTTTATATATGAATACATCAATCTGTTGTTTCTGAAAAAATATCATTGTCGCTTTATTGATTTGTTAATTTACACTAAAATAAATGCAATTTATCACATCAAAGTAAAAAATCGAACACAAGTCATCATTAAGTTTCATAAACAGAAAATAATTGTAACTAGCAACCAAAGTTATTAACCAATCAAAGTTATTAACCAATCAAAGTTAAGAAACCAATCATAAATCATGAATCATTAATTAACCTTCAATCAAATTGAAAGTTGGTTTCAGTTGACTACGGAAATTTAATTTTTTGCTCATTGAGTGTTCATTAACTAAATGTATTCTTGAAATATAGTTGGTTTTTTGGCATATGAAATTTTCATTTTTAATAGTAATCAGTTTTAATTTGTTTATCAAGTTTATCCTACTGACATATGTCTTCCAATTTTGTTTTCTGCAACTGAATCTATATCTGATAAAACACACAAGTATAAAATTTAAATTAGGAAATTTTATCAGATAGAAAATAACGTTTACTTATAGTTTTCATTTTTTACAGCATATTCTACAGAAATATTACATACTGCAGTTTATTTCTATACTTAAAATTCAGAAATTTTATCTCTCAGCAAGCAAAGTTTACTTAATGTCCTGATTTTTTCTTATTTAAAAGCAACTATCGAGAAGGTCAATGTTAAAAAAACTTTTATATATGCATAATATTATTTTATGAGTAAGTAATTCATGATTGACTTGCATTTTAACATCACATTTAAGATTAATTTTTAAAAAAAATTAAATAGATTTTGTGATATTAAAAACGCATAAATCGGAACATAAAATTGGGGATGATTTATAAAAGGATGATACTCTTTGCAATTTGTGATGAATACTTACTTGGAAAGTATTGTGGTAAGTCTTCAAATATATTTTGTTAATTCATATTTTAAAAAATATTTTTTACCTTTATTTTTTATTTATCCTTTACTGAGATATTTTTTTTCCTCTGGCTTCCCCCGTGATTCGCTGCTCTCCTACTTGACAGACATAATATTTAACAAATATTATACATGATAAAATAGTGTTTTAAAAAAATTATGAACAAGTTTTAAATTAAATATAATGTAAGGTACTGTCTAACTATTATGAGAACTCATTTCGACTGAAAGTATTAGGTTGTCTGTTGCTATGGAAGCGATTAATAATTGAAGAAACTATATATAAATATATAACAATCTAAATAACTTATTATAAAACGCTAAGCTTCACATCTTCAAACTGACTTACATTCGTAACTACGGTAACCGCACTTGAGTCTGATTTCTAGAGGAGTTTTCGTGATAGCCAGACAGTAGATGAACTTTAAAGTTTAAATGTGCAATAGGATTCCGGTTCTCAAAATAAAAATATTTAAAATTTGAAACCTTGAAAATATAAGTAGAAAACATTTAAAAAATTTAAAATTTTTTAAAAACCATTTTAATGATTATAAAATAAATTTTTTTTTATTAATTTAGCATTTTGAGGAAAATCTCAATAATAATTCAGACAAGTCTGTTTTATAATAAATTGAATCACGTCACTGTTTAACTGTTACTGACTTTCGTGATTTCCTATTAGTGTAATGTGCAGGTAAAATTCCAGGAATATGTGAGACAATTAAAGGGGGGCGAACTAGTGATAATATTAATATAATAGTACATTATTGAAATGATTCCATTTAAGTTCTGTTATTTGGGTTCGACTGTAACTTTACATATCGATTTGTAAGACTGTAATTTCATTCAAGGCTCTTGTGATGCAGCATTTTTGGCCGTAATACTCAAAATTTTTATCAACTTTTTCTTTGCTTTTAATCAAAACAAGGTAAAAATATATTTGGTTATAACTAAAATGAATTAGCTCATCAATTTCGATTATGTTTTTGGTTAGTATCTTATACTATTTTTTAAATATAAGCTATGAACATTATCATTCGATGATGCTCTCAGCGGCATTATCAAAAGGCTTGTAGCAACTTAATTATAACTAAACAGCACATCTGCGTCAGGCTAATTAAATATTATATTGTTTCAATGACTTGTAGTACAAATTATTCACTATAAACATAAGATAAAAAATGAAATACTTAATGTAGATGATATTGCAAACAATGATTTAATATGTAGGGAAGATTTATCAAACTCTTTGTTTCCCGCTGAATGAAGGATATATGAAACAATGATTCACAACGTGATGAGGGTACATGTCTTACATATCAAATTTAACTTCATATCTGGAAATTTTGCTATCATTAAAACTATTATTTTTATTACAATCTTTTGGAAATTGTTTTAAATTTACAACTTTGCGTAGGAATATGTTAACCGTATTTAATATTTATTATTTTTTTAAAACTGAAACGAATAAACGAAGTCCTTTTTACTCTCATATTTTATGCATGCTAATACAGCAGGAAATAACATATTTATATCTATTTCAGAAAAATCGCTAAAAAAATCTTTCAACAATGTTCCGTTGTACAGCACTTTTAGTTTTCGTTGGATTGGCGCTTGTATTGGTAGCCGCAGAAGAAGGTAATGACATTTTTATCAACTTTTTTTACCAAATTTTAAATTTTGATTAAACTTTAATAGCACAAAATTGTGGACACATATTTAGTTAATAATATAGATAATCAGTTTTTTTCATATGGTGTTGTAATTGTATCTATACTTTGGCAAATAAAAAACTTGTTTTTGAATACGATCTTTCCCTAGTATAAATATCGATAAACTTTTCAAAATAAATTTACTCGTTTCAAAGTGAAAATATTTTGATTGTGAGTTTATTTGATAACTTCTATAAACTTCTATGAATCTTTCAATTTTATTTTAATTAATTAGAAGTTAGATTTCATTATTATTTTTAATTAAGATCATTAGAGTATATAGCGATTTATTTAAATGCCTATATTTGGTTTAGGGTCATTATTTTGGAACGAATGATATTTTTCAATATTTGATGGTTATATATTTCTCTAACCCGAATAAAGTAATGACTATGTCTTCAATTTTTAAAATTTTGATTATTTGTTGGTAATGTTTAGTTTTCAGTTTAGATTATCACTAACGGCCTTGAAACCATAGAAATAACTTTTCATGGAAACCTAAATGACATCTTCTTTGACGCTTTATCAGAAAAATTCCCAAATGGAAGGTGCCTAGGCATTCTTTTCTTTTACATCTCCTATAAACGAATTCCAATTTAATTCCAAATTGACAGAGATAATTCAGCCAAATTAAAACAGAACTCGTAGCATCCAGTCCACCCAGAAAACTTTTGGTGACTAGAGAAAAGCAAATCTTATACCAAAATGACTTTTAAGCGATAGATTTGATATTCTAATAGATTTTTATGTTTTTTAAATCGACAATCGAAATCAACAAAAGACAATCGAAGCCATTCTGAATGGAAAAAACTAACTTTTTCTCCACTAAGTAAAGGTAAACCCTATGTGCTGCAAAGAATACTTGTACAAGAGTTTGCAAATCCTGAGTGCCGTGATGTTTACCTACTGAGTCGTGGTTGCTCAAGGGATAAAGCACTTACTTCACATTGAGGTTACCCAGGTTCGAATCACAGCAATGGCTGGTCGATACGAATTCTGCACCCAGCTTGCACGTAAGATATCCTCAGTGGTGTAGGAGGCAAATTTGTCCCTCATACTGATAGTGGACAGATGGGTGTCGCGAACTTCAACATGGTACTCGAGAACAATACCTAACAAAGAGCGTATCAAATATATCATGGTTAGTTTTTGTGTTGTAATGTTTGGAAAGAAGTCAACCACCACAGGGTCTGTCCACGTCACCTGATCGTGCTCAACATTTCGTGGCATTCTTACCATGATCGTTAATATTCAGCATACATCAAGACTCATTTTCTGGTGGTCGACTTTCACAGCAAATATTTCAATACTTAGTGCACACCGAAGAGCCATTACATTATGACCACCCTGCTAATAACATGTACGGCCACCTTTGGGACTCAAAACTGCTAGCACCCGCCGTGGCATTGATGCCACAAGGCTCTGATAGGTAGTCTGAGGTATCTGGTACCAAGCGCTCGCCAACTGTTCTTGCAATTCCCTCACATTGCGAGGGGGTAACGTAGCAGCACGAATTTGGTTTTCCAAGTAGGACCACAAATGCTCTAATGGATTAAGATCCGGTGAATATGGGGCCAAGACATGACTTGAAAGTCACTGGAATGTTCCTCGAACCAATCCATGACGTTTCGACCCTTATGACGTGGTGCATTATCCTGTTGATAAACACCATCCCCCGCAGGGAAAACTGTTGTCATGAATGGGAGAACCTGGTCTGCAACTATGTTCAAGTAGCTTACAGACGTCAGGGATTGTTCTATGAGGACTATGGGTTCTAATGTGCCCCATGAAAACATTGTTCCTGGGCGAGAAACCATGAAAAACTGGGCGAGCCCATTGTTATAGATGGAGGGTGGTCATAATGTAATGGCTCTACGGTACGTCAGCTGACGGTAAATATGTCCGAGTTTCCCATGAAGTCAATAGAATTCCTCTCTACTTTCTTCTGGAGCATTGTCAATAACTATGATTATGGGGTTACTATATTTCAAATAGGTGTCTTGAGTAAACACTTAGATCAGATTTTGATTCAGATTGAATAGCGAAGTACCAATCGGCTACAAGGAGAACTACCCGAGACACCAGACTTACATGTTGGTTGATATTATGGTTGTACTCTGGGAAATTCACTTTAAATTGTAGCATGAGGTTTCCGTTCGCAAACCGTTTCGGATTGCCTTACGTTTTGTAGACATACAATTTATCCAATTCACAAACTCAAATTTTCTCGAGAAAATGGTTAGTTTTCATGAAAACTAGAAGTATTCAAACCTACCCTCTTGAAAATGCCCTTCTTTTGTTTCCTTAGTGACATGCACCCCCCCCCCAGACTCGGTAGTGAGAGGAGTAATTTGATTCAACAGATCATCCCCTTGCGCACTTCGGTTCTTATTTTAGTTAATATCAATGGGATTGACTTAATTAGCATCAAAATTTGAAAAGTCTTGAAAACTTCAATAGCTTGCTCTTTTTTCTTTATTTTTGTTAATATCAATGGAAATGACTTAATTAGCATCTTAATTTGAAAAATCTTACAACTATGGTCCTATGGTTACAATTTATTTAAGAAATTTTCCTTTTATTATTAATCAGTGATACAGCTTGCTATTAGTAATAAAATTTTTTATTTTTTTTAAAAATTCTCCTAAGTATTAATAAAAATCTTTATTTTAATGTTTCTACCACACAGACGATAAAAACTGAATATGTTACTTTTCCATTACTTATTATGTAATTTAAACAAAGTTAAAGTCCTATAAATAATTTTACTTATTTTTCCACTGCCGAAGTAACCAGAACACGACTTTTAATGCTGAAATTTAATATGCTAATAGACGTTAATGATTAGATAGTTTTTCTATGGTCAGTATAGCACCCTCTGGATCGCCAGAGTTAAGAAGTTCAATTAGATTAAATCTTGGTAATCAGCAAGCCTGTACGGTACAAATCAAGTTCAGACTCGCTTATTCACATTTATTATCTAACTAATAAGTAGATATATTTCTTGTAATAAAAAAATAGATAAATATATGCATAAAAATACAAGGACATTTTGCAGTAAAATTAGAGTATAAGCAATTTAATAGTTTGTTAGAATTAAACGGCATTGTTATTTATATTCGTTTTTGTTTAAAAAAAAACCTGTTTTATTATTATTATTTTAGAGACTTGTGAGTATGCAGGAAAAACATACAAAAAGGGGGAATCATTTCCAATGGAAATAGAGGATGGATGTGGAATAAATACTTGCGTAGGAAACGGTGCAACCGCTGGCAAAGGGTAAGATTAAAATAATAATTTTTCATAACTGAAATAATTCATTAAATGTAATGCGATTATAATTAATTCATTATTTATTATAATTCACTTAAATTAATAAATTATTAATCATAATTTTCAAAAATTACTTATAAGTCAAACTGTACTAATAACTAACTGTAAAATAAAGTAAATAAGAATTGTTTTTATCATTCCTGTTGAGTAATAAATTATTTTTACAAATTTTTAAAACTAATTATTAGCTTTAATTGTAAAATTTAAGTTATTACTTATTATGTTTTATACCAATTAATTATAGCACTTTTTGCTTTGTCAGTTATTTATCATAACTTTTACTCTCTAAATAATTATTATTGTTATAAATTAATAACTTACAAATTTTACAAATTATGTATGCTTTAAAAATTTTAATAAATTTTAGTAACTAGTTATTACTAATTATTAAGTATCAGAAATTAACTAAAAATAATGCGATTACAATTAACAAATTATTTATTATAATTCCCCTAAAATACTAATTTTTTATTTATAATTTTCAAAAGATAGTTATAAGTTAAACTATACTAATAATTAATTATAAAACGAAGGAATTATGAATAATTTTTTAATTGATTTTAACTAGTAAATGTTTATTAAATTTTTTTTAAACCAATTTCATAGTAAAATCTAATTATTAGCTTTCATTGCAAAATCTAAGTCATTATTTATTATGTTTTATACCAGTTAATAATTTATTTCTGCTTTATTTGTCTATTATGATTTTTGCTCATTTAAATAATTATTATTGATATCTTACAATTTTTGCAAATTATATATAATTTAATTACTTTAATAATTAATTAATAAATTTTAATAGCTAATCAGTGCTAATCATAAGTTTTCAACAATTAATTAATTAAAAATTTTAAATAAATTAAAATAGATAGTTCAAAGGAAATAATTCATAAGTTTTCAGTAAATGGGTGGGAGATCAGTAAGTAGTAAGTAAAAATCAGTAATTTTATAACATTTTGTTAAAGAGTTTTTAGAGCAGATTTTCAAATTATTGAAAGGAAGTTGAGTTTTACATTTCAGCGAAAATATTATTTGCTAAAAAGAAAAAAAAATGCATCAGCTGCAATATTATTTAAGTTTGTAATTCAGGTTACGATTTCTATTGTCTAAACAGCGTTTCTTAAAGGCACAATAGTAATGTAGTCAGCGTAAATGGATAAAATTACATTAATAAAAATTAAATAAATACGACATAAAAGTATTCTCGCAACAGCCCATTTTGAAAAAGGAGATCACAGAGCTTAAGAATCTAAAACTTGTGACCAGTGACATGATTTCAGGCAATGCCGTCAGTATTGCGCGCATGCCGCATTTACTTCTCACACAAGCTAACACCCTTCGATTTAAAGCAGTGTGGGATTCAAGTCACTTCTGAGGATAGTTATTCATATTATTCTTCCCCAGTTATTCAAAATGACAACTCAGTGCCTTAACCTAGGAGTCAATAAAAATTGTCTCAGAACTTAGTCGTCTCCTTCAGGTTTTGATTTTCAGAAAGTATCAGAGCAATTTAAATCATGTTTAAGAAAATGAAAACGTTACCCTGGTTTACGAGAAAAAAAATCAAATAAATATAATTTGAAAATGAATAATATATAAAATTATAAGAAATAAAATTTTAATAAAAAATAAAAAAAATAAAAATCATATTTCAAAAGTTTATTTTCTCACCTTTTGTTTTGTTTGAGAAATAGTGAGGGTGTAAAAAAACATAATTATAAAACCGGACAAAGAGACTACTGTTTAAGACATAAAGTAATAACATAAATTGAATTAAAAATTTAAAGTAGAAATAAAACTAATAATGAATTATAATAAATAAATAAATACTCCACTGAAAAAGATAATTTTTCTCTTTTTGTTCTTGTAAGAATAGTAAGGGCGTTAAAAATTAGAGTATAAAAAAAGGTGGATGCCATTTCAGTTAATATTATAAAATAATCAAATAAATAAAATTGAAAAGCAAGATAAGAAATAATAAAATAAAGCAAATAAAAATAACTAAATAAAAATTATAATTAATTAAAATTAAAATAATCCATTCTTGGATTCGTGAAATGGTGTGCGCGCGAAACAAATATATTTAAAAAAGTTTCTAGAGAAAGTAATGAGAAAGATTCTAGAGAAAGTAATGAGAAAGATTCTATAGAAAGTTTCTAGAGTAAGCAAATATTAGAGAAAGTAATCTGGCGTTGCTCAATTTATGTCTTAAACAATTTTTCTTAAATGCTTTTCGAAAAGATTAATTTTGATATTTTCTCAGTTATTAAAGATTTTTTTTTTCATTTATTTTCAGGTGTGGAACATTTCAACTTCGCCCTGAATCTAAATGCAGGAAAGTACGAGGAAACGGAAAATATCCTGATTGCTGTGACCGAGCCGTCTGCCCTGGAGATCCAGATTACTAAAAACTCTACATTAACATGTATATTGTTTAATTCGCAAACGTATTAAAATGTTATGAATTTTCAAGAATAAGCACGCAGTACAATCAAATTACAATTCTATACTTGTCTCGTTTGCTTTAAACAATTAACGTTACGTTAATGATATGTAAATGAAAAAATTGGAAATTTCTTTGATACTAGCCATTTATGTAGCATAATAAATATGCTGTATATGCTTAAAATTAAAGCGAGATTAATAAAATAAATTTGATATGCATTATTTTGTGTTGTATTCATTGAAGGAATATTTAAAATGCAAAGTACAGATTATATTTTATTTTATTGTCGAAGTTAAGCAACTTTTTCCTTTTTTTTCCTTCTTGAAATTCTAAACCATAACTCCAGGAACAAGAATTGAGATAAATATAGATGCAATGTATTTTATAAAGCTACCAAACTGCAATATCAATATTCCGTTTCAAATAGAAGATTATATCACATATTCCTAGTATATTAAATTGCTTATAGCTTTTTCCAATACTTACTTATAATTCTTAAACTTTTTCAGATATATTATATTAAACAACAACACAATAACGCAAAATTATAGACGAATTAGGGACCACACGACGGTACATTATAGAGTGCGATACCGGCTTATTAGCGTGATATACCGGCTAAACAACCAGATAACCATGGTCTCGTGATATTGTTAGAAGCCACCAATTTCCTAATGCCAAGAGATCCTGTTTGTTACCTTGGGTATACTAATGTAGTATGTGTGAGTAAAAATAGATATTGTATATTTAAAACACTATTTTAAGAGTATGTTCTCAATGATATGTATTTGTTCATACATCTAACATTATATTTAACGATTCGTTTGAATAAAATTGAACAGGTTTTTTTGTTACAAAAAACGAACATAAAAACTAAACATAAAAATTGAGGGCTTTTTATAAAAACATGGTATTTTTTCTTTTTGGGTATTTCTAAAAGGATAATTTGAAGAAAAGTTTAGTAAGTTTTACATGCTTTTTCTTATCTTTTTTTTACTTACTTTTTAAAATAGGTTTATTTTAAATGCATGTATAGAAATCAGCTTTTTACTCTATTTTAGTTTTGTAAGATCCGTGGGAGTTAAGCTGTCCGACGCAGAAACTGCTAGATTTAATCAGCATTTTCATTGTTTAATTGCTTACAATGCATCTTTTTTGAGTTGCGATGACTCAAGGGATAGAGCATTCGCCTTCAAATAACGTGAACCGGGTTCGAATCCCCAGCGATGGCTGCTCGAAACGAATCCGCATCCGGTTTGCACATACCACAGTAGTAGACGGATCATGGGTTAGAGTCCTTTTGCCGTCAGGGTAAATGTGGGAGGTTCTCGTGGTCTTCCTCTCTATATAACGCAAATGCGAGTTAGATCCTTCAAAAAGTCCTCCACGAAGGCAAATTTCTCCCAACACTTGATCTAGGTGTTTCTTTTTTCTTTTTTTTTTTTTTTAATGGCGGGCACTTGGAGCTATTGTCCATTGGCCACAGAAAGTGCCAGAACTGCTAATTCTCTTTTCGTTACCCAGTGGGCACCTGTGGCGAAGCCACGGCGGTGGAACAGCGTCGCCCACGTCACACTACCACAACCCGTTTATAGGGCGGGTCACATTCACACACAAAGGAGAAAGGACATAGAACACAGATAGAGAGAAAGAAACATCCATGCCTTGCCCGGGATTCGAACCCAGAACCTTTCTGATGCAAGGACAGTTCCCTGCCCCCTACACAGACTGGTCGGCTCTAGGTGTTTCCTTGTCCTCTGGATTAGGTTCAAAATTACAGGGCTACAAAGTTGAATATTAATAGTCGTAAACCCAAACAATTTTTCAGCGATGGTTATAAAATAAAATATATTACTCTTCAAAATTTAATTAATGCAGTACTTTCTTATAAATGCTTTTTTTTCCAGAAAAAAGAAGAGTCACCCGTTCAGATGCAGATGTTTAGTTTATGGAATATTTAGAAAAACTGGAATTTCTGTGAAAAAGTAGCAGATTATTTAATTTTGTTAGATAATTTAAGAATATTTTGCGCGAAATTCACATACGAAAAATTATCTTCGCCCTCAGCTCAACTTAACTTCTGTGGGCTGTAGAAAAAATACTTCGTATATTGAATCAATCTTTCTCTCTTTTTGTTTAGTTAGAAAATACATCACTGCAATATAAACAATCCTCATCTGATGCATTTTTATCATCTCCATTGGAATGAATCAAGGGTTTAGGTTTATTTATTCATTTACAATTTTTTTATAGATAAAACTGCTTTGTTATGTAAGTTGTTCATACACTTGTCTTTTCTCTTTTTGGTCATATTTTTTTGAAGTTTTCCATTTTTTCAATTATTTTTTTTATTTACTATAAAAAACTTACTCTTCCTCGATTGTAATTTTTTAAAATATTCTATTTTCTTTTTTTAATCCTGAGAATCGCCTTTATGGGGTGATGGTAATGCGTTAATCACCTTTATAGGGTGATTGTCTTGCCACAAAAGCGAGGGTTTTCGAAATGAAACAGAACAATGCTAATTCTTGTCAAAATCCTTTTTTGCTTGCTAGAATTTGAATCCGTAGTAAGTTATAATATTAATCTGGGTTAAAAATATTTTTTAATAACTGTAATGACCAATAAATAAGTACTGTTTAAAAACAAAAGAACATCTGAGAGCTAACACATGTATAAAACTCGACTACATCCATTTGTTTCGGACCTATTTTGACAAATTTTTTCTGAATTTTTAGAAATTATTTTGTGGAGTGTAATATTTATAAATAATAAAAAATATTACTTTATATTAAAAATATTACTGATACTTTTCCATCTGCAACTAATTAAACTTGATAATAATAACTTTTTTTACTTAAAAATATAAATTTTTTTCTCACCTTCCGAAAACATTCTGAATTCAAATTTAACATTTTTCCTTTCTTTTTTCTCCTTTAAATGAAGTAAATAAACATCATCCTCATCTTTGATAGCAGAAAAAAAGAGCGTAATAAAATAATTGAGAGGGTTTAAGAATTTAAATATTTATTTTAATTTCTTTAATCAGTTTTAATCAGTTTAATTCACTTTATTTTTTTTTATTTTTAAAAACAGAAATAAAGAAGTAAAGCTGAAAGAGGCTAGATTTTTTTTCTTTTTTTCTTTTAAATCTGAGGGATTTGAATACTTTTTAAATATAACCCATTGATATACTTTTGTAGAAAAAAAAGATCTTCATTTCAAAACGAACAAATATTTTAAATGCCTAAAAAATTGCTAATATTTTTTCTTAGATAAGTTGCGAATTAGGCATGATTTTTCTACCAAACTTTATGCATATTTTGGGAACCCAAACAATGTCAGTGAAACAGAAAATATCTGTTACAAGAGGCGCGTTATATTTTTAGTTGCGTAATAAAGATAATTATGTTCTCTTAACAATATTTACTAAAAGCTCTTTCCATTGTATTAAATAATATTATTAAATCTAGTTTCTATTTTCTTCTGTTCGAATTCAATCTTTATATTTTCTCTGCTCGGTGTGTATGTTTTTAATTTTAGTGTATATTATGATAGTATATACAAAATACAAAACAAAAATAGCGTATACAAAGGGTATTCAAAAATTAGTGCTTGCAGGCCTCCTAAATTAATGATCCTTACTTTATAGTATATCGTAAAAATAACTTTACTGTACACCACTTTGGGGGAAAGTAGTTGCCACAGCTTTTTGTATTGAAATTCACTACAATTTAGTTACAGTGTACCTTATTCCCCCCCTCTCTCTCCCTTTTAATTTTTTAAAAAATTTTTTCATTTATTTTATTTTTTCACTTATTTTATTTATTTTATTGATTTATTTTTTTATTTATCTTAACATTTTTTCAGTGTTTTAAACTTTTTTTAAAACATTTTTTAATATGTTCTTAATTTTCCTTACTATTTTCTTACAAAAATGTTTACGGTTTCTATAAAATTTTAATTTTGTTTTTTGATAGTCATACATGCTTAGTTACTTAATGTGATATTGTTCTTTTTCTGCCTTTTTTATTTCACTCCTTACTAAATTAAGCACTTTCATTTTCTTTCTGTTTTAAGTGAATATAAATTTTAAACCGTCCTGTTCTGGATTGATCGTAACGATGCGGTTCCTGGTTGACCATCGAACTCAAGTATAACTGGCTGTGTCAGTAAGCAGAGGAAGACAAATTTTATCAGCCTCTGTAGAGACCGAGGGTGTGCGGTGTGCGATATCTCTCCTCGTTAAACTGTTCGACAGTTAGGTGCTCGACCTTAATTTTTATGATCTCTTTTTTGTTTGTTTTAATTTTATAAAAATGTTTATGTCAGCAATAACATTTTCATTTTATCCATTTATTTTTATAGTTTTATATGTTTTGTCGCGAAATTTCATTACATTTCATTACATATACTCCTTGACAATAAAAAAAAAATAGCAATAAAACTTTTTTTTATACTTTTTATTATTATTTTCTTTTAAATTCCCGTGCATGTATGCACCTTTATTGAATAAAATATCGGATTTCATTAGCCTGTTTCGAAAAAGGTGTGTTTAAAAAAAAAAAAAAAAAATCTTAGTTCCAGTTCCTTTTCTTGAATAATCTCTGGAAGGGAGGGAAGAGAAATATTGGCAGTTCTCTTGATGAATTATTGCTGCTGCGGAGTTATTAGAGAATGATGCACGAAAAGTTCCTCCCCACCTCCCCAGAAACTTCTGCAGAGCAAGTCGCCGACGGCTGATAAGACTCTTCTCATCCTTCGCTCTTGAGCATCTCGAGAGATGCTTATCTTTGTCTTCGCACCGGATTCATCCCTTTTTGATCTTGGGCATCATTTTTTTTTAAAGATGAGTGCATCTGCGAATGATTCGCTTCGGTAGCGTTATAGTAACTGAATTTATTCGGAGTGTGTTGCAGTTTATTGTCGGTCGCGAGTTATTGGTTTTTTTGAGTTTTTCCTGAATCGACTCCATTGACGAGATGAATTATGCATGCGATATTTTGTCACTAAATGCGAGGAAGTTCAGCTAAAATAAACCTCGAATCGATATGAGATAGAAATATGTTGAATGCAGTGCAGGTGGTGGCATGTAAGTAAAGCAAAGAAAAGGAAATTATTTTGAAACAATCGAAACTTTTTAAAAATGAATTAAAAATTACGTATGCATTTGAATGAAATATCTTTCCTCCAGGTATTGAAAATTAAAGATATTTTTCAGCAATTCTTTAGATATTATGCTACAGATATTAAAATTTACTTTACAAATAATAAAAACTTATGTTTACTATCAATGGCTTTGAAAAATTATTTTCCAATATTTGAAATGATGTGCATTTTTTAGAGCTTGCTTAGATAGGTTTCTAAATTAATTATAATAATGCAATTATAAAATTAGCTATTTCAAATTAATAGCTAAATAAAGAAAAAATTAAAATTTCAAAAATATTCATGAACTGTAAAAAAAAGAGAAAAAAATTAGTGTAACTCAACACAAAAAATGAAGGCAATTACAATACACGCAAGTGGTGTAGTGAAACAAAGCAAGATAACTTTTATATCTACGTGTTTCACTAAACCAAGAATGTAGTCGCCACCATTTTTGTTATTAACACCCAAATTTATAACTACCGTAAGATATGATACATTTATCAGTGTGTGATATATATAATATATATAATGTTATTTTTAAGATACAATACAAGGAAAGAATCATTAATTTAAAATACATGTATGCAATATTTCTTAAAATAAATTTACTTGTTAATAAAGCTTACATACAGCACAGCGCACAGTAATATTTTATAACCGTTGTTGAACAGCCGACCCAATTCTGCTTTGGGTTCGCGACTACTAATGTTCAACTCTGTAGTCTTGTAACTTTGAACCCTATCCAGAAGACAAGGGAACTCCTGGATCAAATATTGAGACAAATTTACTTTCGTGGAGGACTTTTGATGAAACTAACCCGCCTTTTCGTTACAAGGAGAGGAAGACCACGAGAACCTCCCATGGTTAGCCTGACTTCAAGGGGACTCTAACCTATAATCCGTCTGCCACTGAGGATACTTCACGTCAGCACTGTGGTAGGTGCTGAAGCCGGTACCTACTGCAATCCGCATGCAAGCCGGATGCGGAATTCGGATCGACCAGCCATAGCTGGGATTCGAACCCGGTTCACCTCATTGGAAGGCGAACTCTCTATCCCCTGAGCCAGCCTGGCTCATATTAATACATTTGATAGAAATCTGTTGAATTGCGATATCAAATTTCAAATATACGGCATGTAAAAAGCCGTATATTTGAAATTTGATATCGCAATTAATATACGGCATGTAAAAAGCCGTATATTTGAAATTTGATATCGCAATTCAACCGATTTCTATCAAATCTATCCCCTGAGCCAGATTGGCTCATATTAATGCATTTGATAGAAATCGGTTGAATTGCGATATCAAATTTCAAATATGCGGCTTTTTTCAAATTTGATAGCTTAGAAACTATTCAACAGATTGTGCTCAAATTTGTGTTTTGCTATTTTAAATTACATTCTTTCAATTGCTGTAAAAATTTGCACATCTTATAATTTAAAATTTTTCGACTATTATTAAATAAAATAATGAAAAATAGTGAATAACTATCAAATTTATTTTTTCTTGGAATTATCTTTAGATGAATGAATTTTATATTTGTGTGCGAAAAACTTTTGATTCGCTTAAAAATTTCTCAAGATATCAAATTAAAAAACAAATTAAGATTAGGAGGTCCAAACTTTTCATGACCCTCCTGACCAAATTATTGTGACCACATTTTCTAGATTGCTGCTACACTTCTATATTTTAGGGATCAGAAATCCAAATTTTATGAAAGAAAGGAATGTTTATTTAGAGAAAGTAAGTTTTTGTGTTTGATTCTGTAACTTAAAATGTCATCTAATAACTAATTAGCATATTGCAGTTTAGGTCCTTGAACCATTAAAGATTTAATATTTTTTTTATATTTTGGCTGTCTCTTGGTTAGTCGCCTCAGTCGTGTTTATTGTTTTCCCACGATAATGAAACTAATCTTCATTAATAATTCTCTAAAATTATTATTTTAAAATCAATAATTCTTTAAAATTATTATTTTAAAGCATTAATGAGTGGGTGGGGTCATTTAGTGACCCCACATTAAAATCTATTTTTCTTTAAAATACTACTTCTTCTTAAAGTAATCAACAACATCGGAAATATTAAAAAATGATCGGAAACTCAACCAGAAAAATACTAAAACTCTATAATTGTTTTTTAAATTTAAATATGCACCAATATTTTCCTTTTGAGTCCCTTAATGATTCCTCATGCATAATACGAGGTTTATGCAAAATGAATCTTTAGAAGTTCATCTTATCAAAATTAAGTTAAAGTGTAGCAAGATGCTGTTGCTCGTGGAAAACTCATAATAATCCAAGTACAGCACAATCAAGCAATTTCCTTCGGTACACATTACATACCGGGAGCAGTAAGAAACCTCTTACTACAGTACCTCTATTAATATAATTGATACCTAATACCACGATATCAGTAGAACCTATTTCCGAAATTAAATAAGCATCACTAGTGTCAAAAATTGTACATTTTAACGGTTCCTTGAAGTTGTACACGGTTTGCTCTTTGGTGTACAAATCTTCCTTTTATTTTAACTATCGTTCATTGGGTACTTGCACTTCAAGAAAAGGAAGACCATTTATACCCACACATGTGACCGATGAGGTCAGTGCCAGCTGATCGTTTATAAGAAAAATGGCGTTTTAAAGTAGAGCTAAGTATCTCCACATAAGTTAGAATGTTAATTAAAGTGAAGTTAGTTAGATACACTGCCGTATGGCACATCGAATTTATTGAAGTGTAATTCTTCCTCTTCTTCGTCTTTTATTTAACTTGTATTTATTTTCTTTTTATGTATTTTATTGTGGCCGTGATATTTTTTTGTTTTGTGTACCTGGCAACTTCGATGCTTAATTATCTAGCTTATAATTTACCTGGCTTCATGCCTGCCTTTGTGTTAAGTAAGAAATATATAGTGGAAGAATTAAAATACTTTATACGAATATAGAATATTTGTATGCGAATATGGAATGTATCATTTAAGAGAACTGATGCTTAACGGGCTTGGCTCACTCTAAATATAATAGAAAGAACAGTTGCTAACGTAAACAAATGCCACGTTTCAACAACCAATCTGGATCAAGATACAGACACTACGTCACCTACAGATATCCCATTTTAAATTATTTACTATTTTTATTTTTATTTTATAGCCGTCGTTGAACAGAAGACCCAATTTTTAAGCTTATAACTACTAATGTTCAACTCTGTCGCCTTGTAATTTTGAACCCACTCCAGAAGACAACGAAACTCATGGATCAAGTATTAGGAGGAATTTGTCTTCGTGGAAGACTTTTTGATGGAACTAACCCGCATTTGCGTTACATGAAGAGGAAGACCACGAGAACCTCCCACGCTTAGCCTGACTTCAAGGGGACTTTAACCCATGATCCGTCTACCACTGAGGATATTTCACGTCAGCACTGTTGAAGGTGTAAGCCGGAGGCGGAATTCGTATCGACCAGCCATCGCCGGGATTTGAATCTGGTTCATCTCATAGGAAGGCGAACTCTCTAACCCCTGAGCCATCGCGGCTCTAAATTATTTACTATTATAGAAACTGAAAAGTTTATTCATTAAAAGTTGCATTCAAGAGTGTAACTATAAACAAAATATACACGTGGCTTGAGATAACTTTAGAAGACCTCGGTGACGTAGGCAGGTCTATGTTGATCCTTGCGCTTATCTGAGTCAACAAATAAAAAATAATTAAATGAACGTGAAATAAAATCTTTTTAAGATTAAATAAAGTTGTGAGTTAAGAACTGATGTTATTTTTTTAAATACATGGAAAACAGAATCTTTCAGAGTTTACTTCATGATAATCATTCATGTTAAACCTATGAGAAAAATTAATTTTTCAAATTTTGTTCTCTTATGATCTAATTGAAATTTTGAAACTATTACCAGAATCGGGAGCAAAAATTGCCTCTTGTACCTACAGCCTAAAATTCCTAGAACCACCCGTTCTAGAGTAATAGGAGAAACTTTTTATTTTAATAACAGAGAATGAATCAGAAGTTAATATCAAAGTTCAACCTTCAATTATTTGAACAGCTTATTATTTGTTCAGATGTTAGAAAAGATTAATCACAAAATGTATGTTTCGATTTAAAAAGAAGTATAACTGTAATAATTTTTTTATAGATTGTATTTTTATTCGTTTTCTGAAAAATAACTTTTCTTCTGAACTTTTCTACTTAAACACCTGAATAGTTTTTGAATAAAGTTTTGTTTAAAAAAAATTTTTTTTCATGAAAAAATTAATGTCCAAGCTAGAGGCTAAACTATATCACTTGACTATTATCATTCAATCAATTGCCGCAATATTATGGTTGTTTACATTAGATTTATGCGTCTTTTTCACTAAATTTCTTCGAAATGAAATGGTTGGTTGCTACTAGTGATTGATTGAATATTTTATTTTATATCCGTCGTAGAACAGCCGACCCAATTTTTGGGTTTACAACTATTAATGTTCAACTCCGGGGCCTTGTAATTTTGAACCAATCCAGAAGACAAGGAAACTCCTGGATCAGTTACCCCAGAGGCATTGATTTGTTATGAGAGCATGAACGGACTTAGCGACCCGACAGATTTAACGCGCATCAGTCACTATTTACTACACGGGGAGTCTTCGGCCGGCGGGGATCGAACCCACGAACTCTTGGACATGAGTCAAAACTACCAGAATATAGTAAAATTTACCTTGTTTCAGGCTCTATGGGAACGTCACATAGCTAGTTAATTTTTACCGCAGTACTTTGGTAATGTTGATGGAATTTACAATAAAATATAGTTTTATAATATGTGATGAAAATTGGTAAACATGCTAAAATTTGGTATTTTTAACATAGAGAATGCTAAAAATCATTTATTTGATTAAATTTACTTTTTCAGTTTTATATTTTTTACTAAATGTGTGGTAATAAGGACTATAAATTTGAAAACCAAATTTCTCAATAAGTCGTTAATATACGAATAGAAAAGTTACCAAATAAATGGTTTAATTACTGTATATTTGGTTTTGTTGTCAAAATTATTATTATCGTTATTATTTATTTTACCAGACATGCCATTAATATACAAGTACAATATTTTCTTCGTTCGCACATTACGTATTTGACATAATTAGTAAAGTTTTCTGATTTGCTAAATGAACCAATTTAAATGGTTTAATTAACAAATCAGAATATGATTTGTTAATTAACCCATTATTGAACCAATTATTGAATTATCAAATGACATTTGATAACTCAAGGTGATGAAATCAAATAGAGCTCTAAAATAATAATAATAATACATAAATAAATGGACGAAAATAAATAAAAAATATTCCTAAGGTCCTAATTAGAATTACTGTAACTAATGTCATAGTTTCTTCATGCAGTAAGTACATGATACGGCTCCTTAGACTATCTGGGACAGCTATTATTATTATAAGGTTTCAGTAGTTATAGTTCATATATAGTTTTATATATGACCACATCATTCTATTATTTCTGAAAAAGTATCACTGACGTTTTATTGATTTGTTTATTTACACTAAAATAAATGCAATTTATCATTTCAAAGTAAAAAATAGAGCACAAGTCATCATTGAGTTTCATAAACAGAAAAAAAATTGCCTTTAGCAACAAAAGTTATTGGCGAAAAGAAAAACCTTCAATCTAATTAAAAGTCGTTTTCAGTTTACCACTTCAGTTTCAGTTGACCACTTCAGTTTCAGTTGACCATCCAAGTTTTCAGATGACCACTTATATTTAATTTCTGCCCATTGTATGCTCATTAACTAAATGTTTTCTTGAAATTTTTTTTGATTTTTTGGTATTTGAAATTTTCATTTTTAATAGTAATCAATTTTAATTTGTTAATCAAGTTTATCCTACCGACATATGTCTTCCAATTTTGTCTTCTGCAATTGAATCTATATTTGACAAGACACCTAAGTATACAATTTTAAATTTAAATTAAGAAATTTTATCTGACAGAAAATAGCGTTTACTTATCATTTTGATTTTCCATAGTTTATTCCATAGAAAAATTAAATTTTATAGTTTATTTATATACTTAAAATTCGGATATTGTATCTGTCAGCAAAGAAAGTTTATTCATTGCTTTAGATTTTTTTTTTGTTTAAAATCAACTGCCAAGAAGATCAATGTCAATAAACTTTTATTATTTTATGAGTACGTAATTCATGATTGGATTGCATTTCAACATCACATTTAAGATTAATTTAAATAAAACTAAATAGATTTTGTGATGTTAAAAACACATAAATCTGAACATAAAATTTAGGATGATTTATAAAAGGATGATACTCTTTGCAATTTATGTAGAATACATACTTGGAAAGTACCGTAGTAAGTCTTCTAACATATTTTATTTATTCATTTTTTTCAAAGATATTTCTTTTATATTCGTTTATTGAGATAATTTTTTTTCAAATGGTTTCCCCCAAAATGCTTTACCTAATGTATAATTAATATATTTAAACTTTCTGTAAAGATTTTTTTTAACTCAAAACGTTTAAGTAGTGTTCTAAGTTTAATTTTACGAATCTCAATTTTATCAGCAGTCAAAAACTTCGTTGCTCTTCTACTTGCCAGACATAGTTACGATTATATCGTTACTGTATAATATTGAACATATATAATACAAAATAAAAGAGATTTTTTAAATAACACTTCATGAACAAGTTTTAAATTAAATATATTGTATGTTACTGTCCAAGTATTATGAGAACTCCTTTCGACTGAAAGTGTAAGGTTGTCTGTTGCTATGGAATCGATTAATAATTGAAGAAAAGACGTAACTCTCCCTACCTAAATAACTTATTATAAAACGATTAACCCCACATCTTCAAATTGAATTACATTCGTAGCTACTGTAACTCCACTTGAGGTTGATGTCTAGAGGAGATTTCGTGATAGCCAAACAGTAGGTGAATTTTATAGTTACAGTCCGCAAAAGAAATCCGGTTCTCGGAATAAAAATATTTAAAATTTGAAATCTTGAAAATTTAAGTATAAAACATTTAAAAAAATTTAAAACTTTTTAAAACCATCATAATGATTATTAAATAAATTATTTTTATTATTAATTCAGCTCATTAAGGAAACCTCAAAAATATTTCAGACATGTCTGTTTTGTAATAAATTGAATCACGCCACTGTTGAGAATTCCGTCGTTCGCTAACTTTCGTGGTTTCCTGTTAGTGTAATGTACATGTAAAATTCCTGGAGTATTACGAGACAATTAATTTAAAGGGTGCTTACTAGTGAAATTATTAAAATAATTGCTTGTTATTGAAATGATTTCATTTAAGTTTTTCTGTTATTTGAGTTCAACTGTTGCGTTACATATCGATTTGTAAGATGGTATTTTTTTCAAGGCTTTTGTGATGCAGGATTTTTTGCCACAATACTCAAAATTATACGTTTTTTAAGATTTTTAGTTTTACCTTTAATTAAAATATGGTAAAAATATGCTTGGTTGTAACTAAAATGAATTGGATCATCAATATTAATTTTGTTTTTTCAGCATTTTGTACTATTTTTGAAATATGAGCAATGAGCCTTAACATCAGATAATGGCGTCATCAGCGGCATTATCAAAAGGCTTGTAGCAACTTAATTATAACTAAACAGCACATCTGTGTCAGGCTAATTAAATATTACATTGTTTCAATGATTAATAGTACAAATTATTCACTATATGCATAGGATAAAACAACTTAAATACTTATGTAAACAATATTAATGAGTTATGTAAACGATATTGTAAACAATGATTTAATATGTAGAGAAGATATATTAAACTCTGATTTGTTTTTGCACTGCATGAAGGATATATGAAACAATGATTCCCTATGTAATGATGATACTTGTTTTATATATCAAATTTATCTTCATGTCTGAAAATTTTGATATCTTGTTAAAACTATTATTTTTATTACAATCTTTTGGGAATTGTCTTAAATTTTTTAAATTTGCGTGGGGATATGCTAATCGTATTTAATATTTATTGTTTTTTTTATTTGAAGCAAATAAACGAAGTTCTTTTTTTCTCTCATATTTTATGCATGCAAATACTGCGTGAAATAACATATTCATATCTATTTCAGAAAAATCTCTAAATAAATCTTTCAACAATGTTCCGTTGTACAGCAATTTTAGTTTTTGTTGGATTGGCGCTTGTATTGGTAGCCGCAGAAGAAGGTAATTACTTTTTTAAAATTTTTTTTGCTAAATTTTATATTCCAATTAATCTTTAATAGCAGAAAACTGTGGTCATATATTCTAGTTAACAATATGGATAATTAGTTTTTCTCATTGGTGTTACTATTATATTTATACTTTGGCAAATAAGTAACTTGCTTTTGAAAACAATTTTTACCAAGTATAAAATTTCAATAAACTTTTCAAAACAAATTTAATCGTTTTGAAATGAAAAACATTTGATTTTGAGTTTATTTGATAACTTATATAAATTTTAATGAATCTTTTAATTTTATTTCAATTAATTAAGGGTTTGATTTCATTATTATTTTTTAATTAAGAGCATTAGACTATATAGTGATATATTCAAATGCCTATATTTTGTTGAGTATCATTATTTTGGAACAAATAATATTTTTTCAACATTTAATGATAACATATTTCTCTAACCTGAATGAAGTAATGACTATGTCCTCGATTTTAAAATTTTTGATTATTTGTTGATAATTTTTAGCTTTTAGTTTAGATTATGACAAACGGCCTTGAAACCAAATAAACAAATCCTCAAGGGAACCTAACTGACACCATCCTTGATGTTTTATCAGAGAAATTCCTTAACGGAAGGTCTACAGTTATTCTTTTCTTTTAATCCTCTCCTAGTCTTCGACTTCCTTTCAGTCAACGAACTCGGGGATCTTGTCTGACTCCGACAGACAGAGAGGATAAGCAACAATAACTACAACAACACCTTCTGTTAAAGAATTTCGATTCAATTCCAAATAGAAAGAGATAAATAAGAGAAAATTAACACAGAACTCGTAGCATGCAGTTCCCCCAGAAAACTTTTGGTGACGTGAGAAAACCAAATCTAATACCAAAATGACTTTCAAGTGATAGATTTGATATTCTATTAGATTTTCATGTTTCAAATCGACAATCGAAGCTATTCAGAATGGTAGGACTAACTTTGTCGCCACTAAGCGAGTGTAAATCTTATGTGCTGCAATGAATCTCAATCTTATCAAATCTTATGTGCTGCAATGTGGTGGCTCAGGGGATAGAGCACTTACCTCACATTAAGGTTAGCAGGTTCGAATCACAGCGATGGCTGGGGGATACGAATTTTGCATCCAGCTAGCACTGACCACAGTGCTGATGTAAAATATCCTCAGTGGCGTATGCGGCAAAGGTGTCCCTTATACCGATAGTGGAGAGTTGGGATCACGAGTTCCAACATCGCAGTCGATAACAATACTCAACAAAAATTATCTCAAATATATCATGGTTAAGAGTTTTTTTTTTGATTGTGGTGTAGTTGTTTGGACAAAGGTCTATCAGCACAGGTTCTGCCACGTCACCTGGTCATGTTCAAAATTTCGCAATTTACCATGATCGTTAAGAAGATAGAACCTTGGAAAGCTAGGCTGTTTTTTAGCCATTATTTGATGATATACGCGAGTACTTGGACAAAGAGCCTTAAGCATGGTAAGTTTTAAACCAGCATTACACTTGATGAATATAGTATCTTCACCTATCAGATTAACCTGTTCTGCACCAGCGAACCATGCTGAAGACCAGCCCTCAATTATTCGAAATTATAACGAATTTGTTATAGCGGACAGCCATATAATATTGCTCAAAAATTGAAACAAAACGTTTCAAATAGAAATCACGTCCGAGTGATCATTCTTCGTCCATGTGAACTGTTGTTGTCAAAAATAATCGGCTGATATGATATCGTAGGTAGTGAAATGAGAGTTGTGTGATCACAGTTCTGACCATTTAAAGAACAAATCATCACATTGAAAATTTTTCCTGATAAAACAAGGATATATTCCAACTTATTATTCCAAGGATATATTCCAATTGCCCCAATATTCAGCACACATGGAGACTTATTTCCTGGTGGTCGGCTCTCACAGTAAATATTTCAATACTTAGCATATAGCCCCTTCTAGATCCGTCAGCTGACAGTAAATATGCCTGAAACTTCTATGAAGTCAACAGAACTCCTCTCACCATTCTTTCAAGAGCACTGTCAATAATTTTGATTATAGGGTAATTATATTTCAAATAGATGTGTAGAGTAAACACTTAGAACGGATTTTGATTCGGATTAGAGAGCGAAGTACCGATCTACTACTAGAAGAACTACTCCAGACACCAGACTTACATGTTGTTTGATATTATGGTAGTATTGTAATTAATTCACTTCAAACAGTTGCATGAGGATTCCATTCGCAAACCGTTTCACATTGCTTTAGGTTGGGTAGACATACCATTTCTTCAAATCACAAACTCAAATTTTCTCGTGAAAAGGGTTGGGTTTCATGAAAACTAGAAATATCTAAAACTACCTTCTTGAAAATGCCCATATTTTATTTCCATAGCACCATACAGCCCCCCAGTCTCGGTAGTGAGAAGAGTGATTTTGATTCAACAGACCATCCCCTTGCGCACTGTGCTCCTAAGTTTTGTTAATTCTAATGGGAAAGACTTAATTAGCATCTAAATTTGAAGTCTTGATTTTTCTTTATTTTGTTAATATCAATGGGAATGACTTAATTAGCATCTCAACTTGAAAAGTTCAATAGCTTTGCTCTTTTTTTCTTTATTTTTGTTAATATCAATGGGAATGACTTAATTAGCATCTAAATTAGAAAAGTTCTATAGCTTGCTCTTTTTTTCCTTATTTTTGTTAACATCAATGGGAATGACTAAATTAGCATCTAAATTTGAAAAGTCTTGAAAAGTTCAATAGCTTGCTTTTTCTTTCTTTATTTTTGTTAATATCAATGAAAATGACTTAACTAGCATCTTAATAAGAAAAGTCTTACAACTATGGTTCTATGGTTACAATTTATTTAAGAAATTATCCATTTATTATTAATTCTTAATCAACGATACAGCTAATTATTAGAGAGTACTAAAATTCTCTATTTTGACTCACCGAAGTGTTAATAAAAATCTTTATTTACATTTTTCTACCAAACGGTAGAAACTGAATATCTGTTACGTTTTCGTGACTTATCATGTAATTTAAACGAAGTTAACTTTTTAAATATAATTTTGCCTATTTTTCCATTCCTGAGGTACCAGAACACAGCATTTTATGCTGAAATTTAACATGTTAGTTAACGTTAAGGATTAGATATTTTTCCCATGGTCAGCGTAGCATCCCTGGGATCACCAGCGTTAAGAAGTAAATTTTGGCAGTGAGCAATGACCTGTGCGATAACAATCAAGTTCAGACTCGATTATTCATATTTATTATCTAACTAATAAATAGATATATTTCATGTAATAAATAAATAAATAAATGGATAAATATATGCATAAAAAAACACATTTTGTAGTAAAATTAGAGTCTAAGCAATTTAACAGTTTGTTAGAATTAAACGGCATTGTTATTTATATTCGTTTTTGTTAAAAAAAAAAAAAACATCTTTTATTTTTATTATTTTAGAGACGTGTGAATATGCAGGAAAAACATACAAAAAGGGGGAATCATTTCCAATGGAAATAGAAGATGGATGTGGAATAAGTACTTGCCTAGGAAAAGGTTCAATAGCTGGCAAAGGGTAAGTTTAAAATAATAATTTTTAATAACTGCAATAAGTCATTAAATTATAATGCCATTATAATCAACTAATTATTTATTATAATTGGCCAAAAATAACAAATTATTAATTATAATTTTCAAAATGCAGTTATAAATTAAACAGTAATTGTAACTAATTTTAAAATGTAGTAATTAAGACTTTTTTTAATCATTAATCATTATAAATTTTTAAAACTAATTATTAACCTTCATTGTAAAATTTAAGTTTTTATTTATTATGTTTTATACAAATTAATAATTTATTACAGCACTTTTCTTTATCAGCTACTTATTGTAATTTTTACTCACTAAATAATTATTATTGTTATAAATCAATGACTTACAATTTTCACATATTATATATAATCTTAACACTTTGATGAATATTAGCAACTAATCATTACTAATTATAAGTTCTAAAAAATTAATTAAATATAATGCGATTATAATTAACTAATTATTTGTTATAATATCCCTAAAATATTAAATAATTTATAATTTTCAAAAACTCATTATAAGTTAAACTAGACTAATAATTAATTATAAAATAGAGAAATTAGGAATTTTTTTGTAATTCATCTTAACTAATAAATTTTTAACATAAATTTATTATAAAAACTAATTATTCGCTTTCATTGTAAAGTCTAAGTCATTATTTATTATATTTTATACCAATCAATAATTTATTATAACAATTTCAGCTTTGTCATTTATTTACTGTAATTTTTACCCACTAAATAATTATTAGTAATAATGTTAATAAACATAGCTTACACCAAATAATGTTATTTAAAAATAGCTTACAATTTTTACAAATTATACATAATTTTAAAACTTTATTAATTATTTAATAAACTTTAATAACTAATCATTACTAATTATAAACTTTTAATAATTAATTACTTATAAATTTTTAATATTTTTAATAAATTGCTCAAAGCAAATGACTCATAAGTTTTTAGTAATTGAATGGGAGTTCAGTAAGTTGAGAGTTAAAAATCAGTAATTTTACAATATTTTGTTAAGGAATTTTTAAGGCAGATTTTCAAATTATTAAAAGGAAGTTGGGCTTTACATTTCCGAGAAAACATTATTTGCTAAATAGAAAAAAAATGCAGCAGCTACAATATTTAAGTTTGTTATTTAGGTTACGATTTTCAATGTCTAAACAACGTTTTTTAAAGGCCCGATAATAATGTAGTCAGCGTAAATGAATAAAATTACATTAATAAAAATTAAATAAATACGAAATTAAAGCATTCTCGCAACAGTCCATTTTGAGTCAGGGAGATCATAGAGTTTAAGATTCTAAAATTTGTGACCAGTGACATGATTTCAGGCAATGCGGTCAGCATTACGCGCACGCCACATTTACTTCCTCGACAAGCTCGTACGCTTCGATTTAAAGTTTAGTGTGATTCAAGTGTTTTCTGGGGATAATTATTCATCTTATTCTTCCCCAGTTATTCACAATGACAACTCAGTGTCTAAACCTCGGAGTCAACAAAAATCGTGTGTCAACAAAAATCGTGTGTCAACAAAATAAATAAATTGAAATCAAATTAATAAATAAAGGAAATGTCTCAGAACATAGTTGTCTCCTTCAATTTTTAATTTTCAGAAAGTATCAGAGCGTTTTAAATTATATAGATATATATTAAAAAAAATGGAAATGTTACACTGGTAAACGAGAAAGAAAATCAAATAAATATACTTTAAAAATGAATATTAAATAAAATTGTAAGAAATAAAATTTTAATAAAAAATAAATAAATAAAAACATATTTCAAAAATTAATTTCTTCACCTTTTGCTTTGCTTGAGAAATAGTGAGGGAGTTAAAAATCATAATTATAAAACCAAATAAAGTTACTACTATTTAAGGGATAAAATAATCATATAAATAAAATTAAAAATTTGAAGTAGAAATAAAACAAATAAAAAATTATATTAAATAAATATCCTACTGCAAAAGGTAATTTTCTCTTTTTGTTTTATGTAAGAAATATTAAGAGAGTAAAAAATTATGACGTAAAAAAAGGTGGAAGCCATTTCAGTTTATATCATAAAACAATCAAATAAATAAAATCGATAAGCAAAATAGGAAATAATAAAATAAATCAAATAAATATAAATACATTAAAATTATAAATTATTAAAATTAGTAAAACTTAATTAACATTATGATGAAATTTATTATAATCAATTAAAGTTAATTAAAGTTAATTAAAATTATAATAAAATTAATTATAATAAAATTAAATAAAAATCTTATTTCAAAAGAAAAGTGTGTCATCCGTTCTTGGACTCAATGAAATGGTGAGGGCGTAAAAAATATATCTTAATATAGCTCAATTTATATCTTGAACTATTTTTTAAAAATTTTTTTCGAAAAGATTAATTTTGATATATTTTTAGCTATTAAAGTTTTTTTAAATTTATTTTCAGGTGCGGAACATTTCAACTTCTCCCTGAATCTAAATGCAGGAGAGTACAAGGACAGGGAAAATATCCTGATTGCTGTGAGCGACCAGTCTGCCCTGGAGATCCAGATTACTAAAAAAATAAATAAATAATTTTTAATACAGAACTCTAATATATAGAACTCTAATTTTACATTAACATGCATGTAGTTTAATTCACAAACGTATTAAAATGCTATTAGTTTTCAAGCACAAACACGCAATATAGTCAAATTACAATTCTATAGTTGTCTGGTTTGCTTTAATTATGCAACGTTACGTTAATAATATGTTAATGAAAAAATTTGTAAATTTCTTTGATGCTAGCCATTTATGTAGCTCAATAAATATGCTGTATATGCTTAAAATTAAAGCATGATTAATAACATAAATTTGATATGTATTATTTTGTGTTGTATTTATTGAATTAATATTAAAAAGGCTAAGTACATATTTTATTTTATTTTATTGTTGGTGTTAAGGCCGTTCGCTCGCTCGATCGGGAGAAAAGCAACCCCCATGTTATTCTATGGACAGTTCAGTACTGCATAAAATCGTCAATTTTCAAGATAATAACGTTCTGTTTTTTGGAAACGAAAGAAAATAAAAATATCTTTATTATGCTGTCTGGAATTAAATTAAAAATTTTTTTTACTATTTTTTAAATTCGAAAAACTCATTCCAACTTCCAACAGTTTTTATCCATAGTAGTTTTTCTCCCATCTAGTTTTTAAAAAGGGAAAATTAAGGTTAAATTCTTATCTTTCATTTAAAAAAAAAAGAATAGAATTATTTTTAAATTTGACCGAGAAAAATGGTACAAAGACATCACGAAATTGGAACTTTAAATCTAAGCTAACTGAGTTATTGTGCTGCCACCTACAATGAAGGCGTTGATTTACCTAATTATGCGAAGTGAAAAAAAAGCAACCCCCTTAGTCGGCTGGTCACTGATTGGTTTAAGGAATGGCGGTTCATTCGAAAAAAGTAGCCAAATTTTAGCCTCTCCTTACTGGTAGAATAAGTGATTTTCTTTACTTGTAAAAATTTCTTAATGTTTTGCGAATTTTATTTTGGAAAACGCTTTACGTCTTTGATCTTTCCTTCGATTCTTAAAGTTCCGGAATAAAAGATAAGAATTAATATTATGGGTATGCATTGAAATCTGGTATTATACAAATGGAAAGACACTATACTTTATTATTATTATTTAGTCAGCAGTTAGTAACCCCTCACCGAGCCTCGATAGCGAACTAGGCAGCGCGTCCGTCTCATAATCAACGATCTCATCTCATAATCAATCCCCTGAATGAATGATTCTGTATTTCTTTCATTAAAATATAGAAATCAACAAATCGGAAAATTTGCAAAAGTTTTTAATAAATTATTTTTGAGTTATCGGTAAAAAAATTTCACAAATTTAAAAACATTAACTGTGAAATTTTCTGATTTACTCTCAATAAATTTTATTTGAATTGAGTTTACAAAATATGCATTTACCCATACATTAAAAACAGGAATTCAGGGGAAAAGTTATATGAAGCTTTATTTGGAATAAATTGATTCTGCGATTTTTACAACTTTCAGATTATTAGCAAAATACAATTTTTTTTTTATTTCAAGGAATAGTAAACATTATTTTCTTCTGAAAAGTAAAAATATGTACTGTTATTAATTTTTTTATTATTCGCAATTCTTATAGCAAACTCACAAAAAGATTCAGAAAAAATATAAATTTTCTAATGGGAAATTGTGCTGATTATTTAATGGAATAATCTAATTTCGATGGAAAGAGAAATTACATTATTTAATAATTCTAAATTAAACTTTTGAAACTAGATACATGAATTTATATTCAGAAAATAACACATGATTTACCCCTTCAATAAATAATACATTTTCTTATAAATAATAAATAATACATTTGTTACCGGGGTAAAGTATAAAACACCGGCATTCCATAACATTGCATAGAATGCCAGTTTTTTTTTTTTTTTTTTTTTTTTTTTTTTTTCCAAGCACGAAATATGAGAATTATTACATACTTTCCCTAGACACTATATGTAATAGCTACACATTCTATAGAATGACAAATGATATTTAGGCAAAGTAAGAAAAAAGATCCTGATAAGGCTATTCTGTAAATCACGCGCATTCCTCAATAATTTAAATGTTATTCGTAAAAAATAATGAGAGTGCCATTAAATAAATGTATTCAAGATGCGTAGAGAAATTGAAAGTTGGATAAAACAAAATTTATGCCTTGAAGAATCCATGCCATATGAAGGGAAACAAAATTTTCATATACAAATGAAGAAATTAAAATTAATCTACTTGCTCTGATATGGTAAGCTTCAAAGACGTTTGAATTACATTTCATTACATTCGAAACGAATCATAGACATATTTTATACTTTGCAGGTTTTTCATTACATTGAATGCTTAGAAAATGTGAGAAATAAGAGTCCTTTCAGGCACTGGTTAGTTTAGGTATAACAACGCCTTGACATTCCACAGAATGTTGACTTACAAACTTTGCCGGTAACATACGTATCAAAATGGAAGAGCCGTGGTTGTGTAGGGGATAGAGTGCTCTCCTCCAAATGAGGTTATTCGATTTCGAATCCAAGTGATAGTTGGTCATACGAAATCCGCCCACGGCTCACACCGAGCGCAATGCTAATAAAAAATCAGACGGATCATGGATCCGTTAGGACTATCCGTGGTAGGTTTTCGTGGTTTTCATGTCCACCTAACGCAAAGACGGGTTAGTTCTTTCAAAACGTTCTCCACGAAGGCAAATTTTCTCCCAATACTTGATTGAAGAGTTACTTTGTCTTCTGGATTGTGTTCAAAAATACAAGGCTACGGAGTTGGTAGTCATAAACTGGAAATTGGGTTGGCTGTTCAACGACAATTACTAAAAAAAAAAAAGAAGAAGTAAAAGAAGGGAGAGAAAAAATGGAAATATTGGAAACCGGTAAGAAAATCATTTCTTATTTTTAATCCATAAATATCAATATATTTTTGGACAGTTATAATAAAGATACGGGACAGTTTTTTTATCCGAAAAAAATAAATGTTGATGAATATTTTGTAATCACAAATAGTGAAATCTTATTTTATTCCTTACGATCTTAATTTTTTTCCTGACAGTGTGCCAGTTTTTTTAAAGAAAATAATAAAATATAGTAAATCATTATTGATAAGATTTCGGAAATAAATAATTTATACTAATACAATTTCCAGCTGTATACAATCTTTATGTCCCCTCCCCATGTATTCGCATCTCGCCTCCCTCGCGCGTTTACTTTATATTTTCGAAACAGCGTAAACAGTATAAGAAACGAAAACTGAAAAGAAAACAAAGAAAAGAAAAAGGAAATAAGTTAAATAATGAATATAAGAAAAACAAGAAACTGTATCCATCTCTTCCTGTTACTATGGGGTATATGCATAAAACCGGTTTTTTTCTGGCTATTCAAATGTGTAGTTGTACTAGCAGGGACTAATATAGGGAAGAATACGATTTTTCAAAGCAAAGCCTACTAAAATGAGCAAAGCCTACTATGAACTAAGATGCCTCGCTTGCTTAGCTTTTATGTATAATAGAACTAAAATAAGACTTTCTGATGCATAATAAAACAACTTTTCAAAATATTAAAAAAATCAGATTGTTTTATAATAGAAGTTTAATTATTATTAGTATGTATACGATTGTTATTTCATATGATAATCAACGTTATTGACATGATTCACAAGCTTTTCGCTTATTGTTTTCGAATAAGGTATTCAAAAACATTATTCTTGGTTCCTAATTTTTTACCGGTCCCTCAAATCTCTAAAAGCATTAAACTTTATTAATATATATGAGAAAACGCATGACTTCAACACTTCAAAAGTTCTAAATAATTTTCTAAGTATTCCTTGAAAAATATGAAAAAATGCATTAGTAGTGGATTGTTTCGATTATTTAGACCGATTATTGTACATACATACATAATATATATATATATATATATATATATATATATATATATATATATATATATATATATATATATATATATATATATATATATATATATATATATATATATATATATATATATATATATATATATATATATATATATATATATATATATATTCGTATAATGTATTTGTTTTATCGGAATCTTCCATAAAAAATGGAACCATATCTATCAGCAACTGAAATGTCGATAAACTAATACCCCTGCTTCGTTTTCTAATAACCGTTTAATTTCTAGCAAATCCTCTTTTTCATACAATAACTTTAAACTACCAAGGATTGCCAAATATTTTGATAACATATTCATATTTATAAGTATTGTGAGTACATTTCTTACAATAAAGATTTTAAATTTGAAGAAATTTTAAATGAGCATGCCGAAAATATTTGTATGCCATTTACTACGCTCAACGATTTGTTTTCAATTTATACAACAGACATTCAATACTTTTACAAGTAGTGAAGAATCGACTAATATTAAGTTAATCATGATAGATTAAATTAGATTGTAAATACGTATTTTAATCAGAAATTATACAGCAAATTTTTTATAAAATCAATGTTAGACTTATTTTAATTAATTATAACTTTTAAAGTCTCTTATCATTTCGAAGCTGATTAATCTAAAACAATAAACCAGAATTCAATGGAACTCCTGGATCCAGCATTGAAACAAACTAACCTTCGTAGCTTCTTTAAACTAATAACCGGCATTCACATTACATGGCGAAGAAAACCACAAAAATCTCCCACATTTCGCTCAACTGAAAATGGAATTCTAACCCTGATGGAATTCTAACTTCGTATCAACCAGTCACCTCTGAGCTCGAACCTGGGTCTCCAAATTGGAAAGCGTATGCCTTATCCCCTGGGCCTCCGTAGCTCTCTTTATAATTATTTTATTTAATTTTACAACCGGTGTTGAAAAGCCGACCTAGTTCTCAGTCTGCAACTATCATTCTTCAATTTAATAGTCTTGTAATTTTGAACCCAACCCAGAAGACAAGAGAACTCTTGGGTCAAGCATTGGGAGAAACTAGTCTCCGTGAAAGGTGTTTTGATGGTACTAACTTACACTTGCTGTACATAGAGAGAAAAACCACGAAAACTTCTTACGGTTAGCTCAACTGCAAGGGGACTCTAACCCAGGGTCCGTCCACCACTGGATATATTTTAAAACAGTACTGCGGTTGGGGAGTCGCCAGGTGCAAAATTCATATCTACCAGCCATCGCTGAGATTCGAAATTGGTTCTCCTCACTTGGGAGGCGAGTTTTTTATCCTGAGCTAACACTGATCTTTTATAATTATATTTTATAACCATCGTTGAACGATTGACCCAGTTTTAAATTTACGACTACTAATGTTTAACTCCATAGCCTTGTAATTTGAACCAATCCAAAAGACAAGGAAACTCCTGAAGGACTTTACGAATCGACAGATTTAACGTGCATCAGTCACCATGTAAACACAGGGAATGTTCGGCTTGGGGTCGAACACACAACCTTTTGGACATGAGCTCAGTGCCCGACCAACCAGGCTATCCTGGCCCCTTTAATCATTCTGGGAATTTTTCTGATTCAATTACTTATGTATTTGTTTTTAAGAAAAATGCGTTTCTGAGTTATGTCTAAAGAATAAAGTACTCACAGCATCCCTTGTGCACACAATATATATATATATATATATATATATATATATATATATATATATATATATATATATATATATATATATATATATATATATATATATATATATATATATAGTATTTTTTATTACCATTTAGGATGATCATGGTTAAGGTATTTACCCAGATCCCCTGTTTTAATTATATTATTCAAAAACTTTAAAAACTAAATTCGATATAATAGCTTTAAGTGATTTATTTTTAAGAGTGAAAAGTTAAACATAATATAATTCATGTTTTTCACTCTTTGAAGCAGAATAAATTGAACTACCATTGAAAATAGTTAGCTTCTTCACAGATTCTACAATGTATTTTTAGAAAATTGGGAGTACATCCTTCTGTTTGCAGTCGCTCTCCACATACTCGCACTCCGGAACTACTCAATTACTCGTGATATTGTTCTAATTCACTTTTTTCACTACTACCCCAGTTTTTATAGTTTAATTTCTTTTGCACTAAATTTTAAATGTATTGTTCGCTGTTGTCATCGGAAATAAATGCTGCTGATAGTCTATATATAGGATATCATCACATATCGAGCAATATATTATATATTAACACATACCGAGCAATATATTATATATTAACACATATCGAGTAATATATTATATATATTAACACATACCGAGAAATATATTATATATTAACACATACCGAGCAATATATTATATATTAACACATATCGAGCAATGCATTATATATTGTGATAATATGAATTACTAGAAGGCTTTGTTTCATACTCGATTCGTTCTCCAATCCTCGCAATTGCCTGTTATTTTTAACATCCTAACGAAATTAAATACTTAATATCCCCTCAATATATATTGAGGGGATAGTATACTATTTTTTGAGGGGATATTAAGTATTTAATTTCGTTAGGATGTTATCGAATTAGGAATACTTCAGTGACCCAATCTGTCATCTTGATTAAATAATATTATAACTAAAGATGAAAAGGGACAATGACTTGATTTAAGAACTTCACTTAGATATTATCCGAGATTTTGATTTCAAATACTCTATAACGCATTTATCGGATTTTATTAATTAAAACACTATGGCATAATAAACATGTAGTTGAGATAAATATCTTCGTTTGTTTTCAACTCTTTCATCCCTTTTCTACATCTTATACATTTTTGTAATTAAATGGATTGTAATTAAGTATCAGGAGCAGATTAGCTTGTTTTATTGTAAGTGTCTACTAGTTTTAATGTTTATTAGGTGAGAGTAATTGCATTAATCATGGAATTTCTTTATGTATGTCATATATTTGGATTAAAAAGTAAATTAAGTTAGATTTTAATTTTTAAATTTTTTTACAAAATTTGAAGAAAAAAATATTAAAAATTAATTTTAATAAGTATGCTTTTCATGCTAAAGCATTGAGGCGAAAATAAAAATAATAATTTAAACAAATTATAATGTAAAATAAACTGAAAATGGTAAAATATTAATAATGAAATAAACTAATTTTATAAAAATAATATTATAAATTATGAAAGCATTAAAAAATTAAAAAAAAATTACTATGGATAATCATTAAAATAATTATTTTTATTCCCTACAAGCTCATGGTTCTGATTGAGGCTGGTTTCCAAAAGCCTTCTTGGCATTTGTTTGGAGGTTGGAGGGTCGGGGGAGGTTTAGGGGTTGGGGGGTCGGCGCTTAAGAACCAGTTTTACTCTCCCCTAAACTAGAAGGAGGAGGGAGTGTTACTTCCGCGTCATTGTAAATAGTCTGAGAATAAAATAATAAAGAAAAGAGGATACCCTTTTACTACCCGCTAAACATTTTTATTTGGAAAAGTATGCATGGAATACGTAGAGTTTGTTTAAAATACATTATTATCAAAATGATAATATTATATCTAATAAAAAGAGATAAATTGAAAACTGCCGAGATCTGTACTTCGGTATTAATAAAGCATGATTTCGTTAGAGAAAATTAAATAATTAAAATAATTTAATAAATTAAATAATTAAAATAATTAAATAATTTAAATAATTAATAAATTAAATAATTAAAATAATTAAAATGAAAGAAAATTTTTAATTTTCGGTTTTAAGGTTGACTACCGCAATAGTGTACTCGTTTTAGTAAATAAATTTTCGGCTTTTTCCTAATGAAACGAAGCAATGTGTTATAAAAAGCGAGACTCGCTTAACAGTTTTGTTTGCTTTTTTTCATCTATTTTCATCTACAAAATTAAAGTATCTCTACCTGAATGCAGAAAAGTTTATAAAATTATTAATTTAAAGTTAAAGGAAATTAATTATACTTAATTTTGAAATGATATATTAAAATATATTTTTTACTGCTATTTTTTAAGACCCAGCAGATAATAAAATTAAGATAACTCTCATGTTAAAACATCATCCTCTAACTCGTTGTTACAAGTATTTTTGAAGAATCCAATTCAAAAGCTAGAGTAAGTATATAATTTTGTTAGCCAGGACCTCTCGAACCAGTTAGATATATAGATTTTTTTTCTTTTACTTGCTTTTTGTTTTACTCGTAAACTTATTAATGTTTACATTTGAAAGTATATGCTACCTTTTATTCATTTACTAAAGTACCACCTGTGATTGTTAAAAATTGTAGAGGTCTCTGATAAAATGCTTGTCAATTGTAATTTAATAGTAACTATACGTTAGTTCTGTTTAAAAAATTTTAAAACAAAATTCTTGTCTTAGAATTGCAAATGATAAAGATAGCTTTAACAAAAAAAAAATCTAGTATAACGGTTTATAACTGATAGATAACGTGTAAAAAACTAGTCTATAGTATTGTTATTACACATTGTTTTATAAAATATACGGAGCACACATTTAAGAAATTACGCTTTTTATATTTTATTTAAATTTGGATTTTATGAATTATTATTTTGTTTAGACTTTGTAAAAATATTAATTTCACATTATGTTGTATTTTCTTTTAATCCTTAAATGACTACTGTGTTATTTTAAAGTTACTTACTTTTTTTTTCAAATAAAAAATTTTGCATACATTAAAATTAAATTTTTGAAAGTTTATAATTTAATTTTTCAGTTGTATTTTTTTAGATCTATTGAAACTTCAAGAGAATGTAGAAAAAGACATTAAGATTTATTCGTCGTGAATCATGAAAAATACAGTTTTCACATTTTTCAATAACATCAGAAATATAAAATAAACCTTTGAATATACCTTTAGGATCACCATTAAATGCAAGTTAATTGTCCCCGGTTTAGTAAAACCCTTGCGCACTTTAATTCTTAAGTAAAATATGGTTTGAAATATTCGGAGATGTAATGACTATATACACGCTATATTACATAGTTATGTGAGTGAAAGAAAATTCAAAATGATATCGAGGCTGTAATATTTATTTACTGTTGGGGATACGCAGAAAGAAGATTGAAAGACCCAAAACAATTTATACAAAATTATTGTTAGTCAGACTATTAATATTTATAATATAAATCTTTTTCCAGAGCAGAGTAATGTTTTAAGGCATTCCTAATATGAAGGAATAAAAGACAGTGTCATACATTATTTTAAATTTTATTTGATATTACCAATATTTGGAATGATGAGGAAATATGAATGGTGTAAAAATAATTAAATAAATAAGAGGAGTAACAAGGAATCACACTACCTCCGTTTTATACACCAAAAATAGTGAAAAAGTAATAAGTGTAGTTGCGTGATCTATTTTTGGCGCACCCTTTAAATATTGAGTTTTGCCAAAAAATGTAACCCGGACTTCCATGGTCGCTCAGTATATCTCCACCCCCTATGTCCACTAATGTCCACGCCTATTCCTCCCATTCTCCCACCCATAGCTCCTTCAATTTGACTTGTCTTTCAGCGTAGAAAGGGCCTTAAGCAGCTTTTTTTTTTTGAAATTCTGTAGCCTTGTAATTCTGAACCATAAACACCAGGAAATCCAAGAAAAATATAGACGCAATGTATTTTATGTAGCTACGAAATTGCAATATCAATATTCCCCTTCAAATAGAAGAATATAGCACATATTCTTAATATATTAAATAGGCCTATAAAGTCTCATTTTGATTTTGAATTTATAATTACCTATAATTTTTAAATTTGGCCTCAATTATTGTTATAACATACTTGAAAACAAAGCTGAACAGCAGAATTTCAGTCGAATTAGCTTGCGTAAAAGATAGACTAATTTTAATATGAATATTATTTTTGTAATAGCTCATATTCAAAATACACATAATGGGCTATATGTTCTCTTAATATTAAGCACTTATTTTGTAACTTAATCAGATATGTTTATATAACATACTCAACTACCAAACCTAGCCGATAAATTATAGACTATTAAGAGCCGCACAGTGGGATCTAACAGAGAGCGCCCTATACAAACTCGGGGTCATGGCTTAGAAGCTTTATATCCAATAGAGTTTTGCGAAAAACAAAAGTTTTCGTTAATTAAGAAGCAAACACGATAAATTTTGTCACATTCCGGTAGTTTTTGACATATTTTTTCCTCGATGTAAAATTAAAATTTTTTTTACCTTCGTTATCTCTCATCTGCCTGTATAGTGCTACTCAAGATTCATAAAACCAAACCCTTCTTGACTGCTGTAACGTACTTGTAAAGAATTTTTTAATCTTTTATACCATTAAATAACTCTGTTGCTTAAGGGTTATTGGTCTAGAATAAAAAGTTCTCCGATGACACGCATTGGAATTTTAAACAGAAATCTACAATAGTTATTCACATTTTATTAGAACAGTTCAAAAATTTTTCTATTTGCCAGAAACTTTTTGACATTTAGCATTGGTTCTCAAAATAAGGTAATTCGAATCAAAAATTGCTTCATTTTGATACTGGCAGTCATTAAATAGCTATAAAAAGCTTAAAAAACTTATTTAAGATGTAATTAAGAATTTTTTTTGTTCGATGCAAAGATTATAAGCAATGCCATATTTGAAACACTATTTTATGAGTATGTTCCTAATGATATGTATTTGTTCATGCATCTAACATTATATTTAACGATTCATTTGAATAAAATTGAATTGGTTTTTATGGTACAAGAAGCGAACATAAAAATTAAACATAAAAATTGAGTGCTTTTTATAGAAATATGGTATTTTTTCTTTTTGGGAACTTCTAAAAGGATATTTTGAAGAAAAGTTTAGTAAGTTTTATAATGCTTTTTCTTATCTTTTTTTCTTATTTTTTTTAAAAATAGATTTATTTTAATTTCATGTATAGAAATCAGCTTTTTACTCTATTTTAGATTTGTCTAAAGTTTAAATTATGAACAAAAGTGGATTCGGTCTTAAAGTTTAACTGATGCTTTAATATTTGTTTAATTATGTTTATTTCCCTTTTCTGGTATTCGTTCCTGTTTCCGTAAAATGGGGCTATCTAAGATGGCTATCTAAGATGGCCCGGCTATCTAAGATGTGAAGACCTGTGAGAGCTAAGCTGTTCGACGCAGAAACTGCTAGATTTAATCAACACATTCATTGTTTAGTTGCTTACAACAAATTTTTCTTGAGTCACGATGACTCAGGGGTTAGAGCGTTCGCCTTCAAATAACGTGAACCGGGTTCGAATCTCCCGCGATGGCTGCTCGAAACGGATCCGCATTCGGTTTGCACCGACCACAGTGGTAAACGGATCATGGGTTAGAGTCCTTTTGTCGTCAGGCTAACCATGGGAGGTTCTCACGGTCTTCCTCTCTATATAACGCAAATGCGAGTTAGATCCTTTAAAAAGTGTCCTCCAAGAAGGCAAATTTCTCCCAACACTTGATCTAGGTGTTTCCTTGTCTTTTGGATTAGGTTCAAAATTTAAGGGCTACAAAGTTGAATATTAATAGTCATAAACCCAAAAAATTGTTCAATAACAGTTATAAAATAAAATATATATTAGTCTTCAAAATTTTATTAATGTAGTACTTCCTTATAAATGAAAAAAGTAGAGTCACCCGTCCAGTTGCATATGTTTACTTTATCGATTATTTAGAAAGACTAGAACTTCAGTGAAAAAGTAGCAGATTATTTAATTTTATTAGACAATTTAGGAATATTATGTGCGAAATTCACATACGAAGAAATTATCTTCGCCCTCCACTCAACTAAACTTCCGTGGGCCCTAGAAAAAATACTTTGTGTATTGAATCAATCTTTTTTTTTTGTTTAGTTATAAAATATATCACTGCAATATAAACAATCCTCATCTGATGCATTTTTATCATCTCCATTGGAATGAATCAAGGGTTTTGGTTTATTTATTTATGTAAATTTTTTTTGTTAATAAAACTGTTTTGTTATGTAAGTTGTTCATACACTTGTCTTTTCTCTTTTTGGTCATTTTGCTTTGAAGTTTTCCATTTTTTTAATTATTTTTTTATTCACCTTAAGAATTTTTCTCTTCCTCGATAGTAATTTTCTTTAAATATTCTTTTTTCTTTTTTTAATCCGGAGAATTACCTTTATATGGTGATGGTAATACGGTAATTACCTTTATAGGGTGATTGTCTTACCACAAACTTTTTTCTTATTTATTTACTTTACTTTCCCACCTTCCGAAAACATTCTAAATTCATATTTAACGTTGTTTTTCTTTTTTTTCCCTGCAAATGAAGTAAATAAACATCAACTCCTCATTGTTACTCAAATTCAATGCTCAAAAGCAATTGTATTGAATTGTATGAAAAAACATATTTGTATCTATTTCAGAAATATCTTAAAATAATTAAATCGATCAACAATGTTCCGTTGTACCACACTTTTAGTTTTTGTTGGATTAACCTTGATACTAATAACTTTTTTTTATTTAAAATTATCAATTTCTTTCCCACCTTTCAAAAGCATTCTAAATTCAAATTTAACATTGTTTTTTTCCCCCTACAAATGAAGTAAATAAACATCAAGTCCTCATTGTTACTCAAATTCAAAGCTCAAAAGCAATTGTATTGAATTGTATGAAAAAACATATTTGTATCTATTTCAGAAATATCTTAAAATATTTAAATCGATCAACAATGTTCCGTTGTACCACACTTTTAGTTTTTGTTGGATTGGCACTTGTTTTGGTAACTGCAGAAGAAGGTAATAATTTTTTTATGAATTTACATTTGTGTAAATGCTTACTCTTATGTGCATTCCAAATAAGTTTTATTCAAAGAAAAATCTCGACGTCTGTTTTAACTTAAATAGATAAATATTGTTTCATAAGTTTGGTAATTCGATCTACACTTCCGCATTTTTTCTTTTTTTTAAAAAAGTAGTTTGTACCCAAAATAAATTTAAATAATTTTTCAAATCAAATTTAACCATTCTGAATCGAAAAAAAAACCTTTTGATTCTACTGTATTTGATAACTTATGATCTTATTTAAGAATCTTAAAAGAGTCCTTTTTAATTAATTAAGATTTAATTTCATTATTATTTCTTTATTTGAAAAAAATTAGATACATTATTGATTCATTCAAATGACCGTTTTTGATTAACGCCTGCTAATTTGGTACATAAAGTTATTATTATTTTGTAATATTCAATAGATAATTTTCAAAAATAATGATTAAATCTTCTATTCATGGGATTATCTGTAAATAGTTTCTGTTTCAAATTTATATTTCGACTAACGGAGTTAAAATCATAAAAAGAAAAAATATATATCCCGAAAGCTTAACTGTCTCCGTCACCGACGTTTGCTCTTTAAAATTAATAAACCTGAAAAATTTAAAGTAAAGCAAGATTTCGATCGGAGCCCTGAGGGCAATAGAAAAAGAGGAAGGCCTAACTACTTGGCACAGGACTATTGTAAACCAATTGAAAACAATAGGAAAGACAAGGAAAGAGGCAAAATATCTAAATGAGATGGAAAGCTATGAAAGAAGCCCTATGCTAGTGAAAAAGAACATGTATGCATAAATAAATAAATTAATAAATAACAAAAACACATTGCACAGTTAAATTAACGCCTACAAGTCTAAATATTTTAATAGTTGACTTGAAGTAATACTTTATTTTTTTTTTCAAAGAAAAACTTCTTTTTGACATAATTTCAGAAACATGAGAGTATGGAGGAAAAACTTACAAGAAGCAGGAAAAATTTCCAATGGAAGAAAAGGATGGGTGTGGACTTAGTACTTGCGTAGGAAAAGATGCAATAATTTCAGTTGGGTAAGTTTAAAATTATTTTTTTAATAAACTTCAAATATTTACTAATTATAATTTTAAAAAAATAAGTAGCCATTTAATATGATTCTTCCGAACTAATGAAGCATTAATTATAATCAGCAGAAATTATTTCATTGATTTTTTCCATTGTAAAAATTAATTAGTAATTTTCTATAATTTGCCCTAAGTACTTATTATAAGCGTTCCGACTTCTTCAATTATTAATTATATTATTTAATCCCTAAATAATTAAATATAATTTTCCTTAACTGAATTGTTAGTTATAATTTTATTGAATTGCTACAATAATAAATTTCAAGAAATAATTAATTATTAGTTGAACGTTTTAATAATTAGGTAAACATTAATTTTTAATTATAAATTTTTAATTTTTGAATTAAGTTTTAAAAATTCCTTTTAAATAAATGATTTATTAGTTTTTAATCTGTAAAAAAGGTCTTTGGTAAGTACTGCTTGTTTTGAAAAGCAGTAATTTTAAGACTATGCTTAAAGAATTCTTAATAAAATTTTAAATTTTTCTTTGTACATAAAAAAGGAAGTTGAACTTTATATTTCTGTGAAGCAGTACCTGTCAAAATTAAGTAATAATTTAAATAATTTAGTTTGTTATTCATGTAATGATTTTTAATGACGAAATTCTGTTTTCGATAGACGCTATAACATTTCTGTGTGAATGTATGAAACTATGTAAATGAAAATTAAAGGAATAGAAAAAAAGAACCTTATCTTAATAGCATTTTGTATTCACTCCGACTCAATAAGTTGGTAATCAATAATCTGAAAGTGTAGGACAGGGAATCGAATCCCAGTCCTTCACATAGACAGCTCAATTCCTTAACTATTAAAAATCTAGAATTAGCGATATAAATAAATTAAAATCAAGTAATTAAACAAAAATTCTTCTTAAAAACATTATTGTCTTATCCATTGTCAGATTTCAGAAACGATCAAAGCGTTAAAAAAGTCATATTATGAAGCACTGGAAAAGTTATTCCAATTTAGGGGACAGAAAAATGAATGAATACACAGTAAAATATTGTATATAATAAATAAAATTAGAATCAAAAATCATGGTACAAAAATTATAATAAAAAGTTATATACATCAATAAAAATATTTCATAAGAGGAAAATATTTTGGTTTAAATAAATATTATTTTTATGCTTTCGGAAAGATTTATTTCGGATATTATTTATCTAATAATCAAGTATTTTTTTTTTTAGCTGTGGAGAATTTCAACATTCTCCTGAATCCAAATGCAGGAGAGTAGAAGGACAAGGAAAATATCCTGATTGCTGTGATCGACCCGTCTGTCCCGGTGACCCTGATTTCTAAAAGAAATAACATAACATTTTTGAACTATTGAAAAAGAAAATTAAAATTGGCATGATATGAGTTATTTATGTACTTCAGTAAATATTGTTCTTGGCACTTAAAATAAATATATGAAGGTTTATATTGTGTTGTATTTATTTAAAGAGTATGAAAAATACCAAGTATATACTTTGCTGCATTTATTGCCGGCGCAGAATAGCTGAATTTGTATTTCATTTACCTTGCCCTTTAATTTTGAACTTGAGAGACATGGAAACTCTTAGGTTAGCATTACAAAAATGGGAGACATTTTAACAGAGCTGACCTACATTTGTGTTAGATGAAAATCCCTGAAACCTCCAACGGTTAGACCGATGACAAGGAGATTCCAACCCATTTGATGGGTACAGTTGGAAATATTTTTACTATGGTCGATGTAAATCGGGAGAAGTGCGTGAATCGACCAGTCATCGAGAGTTAAACGTGGTCTACTCATTAGAAGGCATGTGCTCTATCCTCTAAACCATCGCAGGTTACAAAATTTAGATTCATGAGATAGTAGGTTCATGAGATTAGGCTCATGAGATTGACATAGTAGTGTTCCGTAATGATTGCTCTTAGTATATATTTTAGAATACTTGATAAAAATGAGGTCATTAAGAATGCACATTGGGGAATTTCATCGCGAAAAGCATAAAGCGCCATCAAAATAAAAAAGATCATTACTGAGGAAGGCTTAACATTAAATATCTAAACCTGTTTGATTACTGGAGAATGCAGAGAGGATTTAAAAGCATTAAACTTTCCAGACTGACCTGATTTGGGTATTCTAAAACAGTGGTGCATACTAGGTGTTCCACATGGGTTGTGTGAAATTATGGCATGAATTTTGAAAATTCAGACTTCATTTAACCAATTACGATTTTTGAATCCTGTAAATTATTTTTTTAATATTTTTATACAGTTTTTAATTTAATAATTTATTAATTACTGATTATTAATTACTGATTATCAATTATAAATTTATAATTTTTTAAACATATTATTAGTTATGAGTTATTAATTATAAATGTTTAATTTTTTAATTATTGATAAAGTTAATTTTTTTATTATTTCTCTAAAATAAAAGAAAGCAAAATTCAACAATTAAGAATTATATTTATCTGACAATCGCTTTAAACTTTTAAAGCAGATTTTTTTTTCTTTTTTAATCATTTAAAGGAAATTTACAATTCAGATTATTTTATTCATTGACTCAAGCACCAAAACAAATTTTCAACTAATATGCTGCTCCAAACCATTGAGAAGTAAATTGTCTAACATAAAACTTAAAATTTTAGAACAGAATTGATAAAAACATGAAAATTTCGATATTATCAAGTGTCTTTTTTGAGTAATATATTCATCATAAATAATGAATTTTATTTATAAAGTCGGTGTTCTATCAAACGATCATTTAGGGTTCTACAGCTGAAGACATAATTTAATAAAAGTGTTATCAAGGTAAAACTCGGACCTTTCGAACTACATCATCACGTTCTACCACTAGACCACGCCTTCTGGTTGTACAGAATTAAATGATTCTAAATTTTTTCTATGGATATGTTGTATAGGGAATATTGATATTGCGATGAGGCGTCCTTTTGCCAAATCCAATTTGCCTATAATTTTGAGACTTGGTGTATTGGAACAGTATATCTGACTAAGTTATAAATTTCTTACTAATTTCTTACGCAAGTTTCAAATTTCTTATAAAAACCTAATGATGTTGAAATATTTTTGTTTCCCTAAATTAAAGGTTAAAATTACCTGTGCAGTTATTATTACGTTTTTGATTTTGTTTGATTTCTAAATTAAGGGTTTATGAGGATTTTTTTAAAAATTATTATTATTAGAATAACGTAATTCAACGTTTCATTTTAAAATAAGTTATTTGAATCGGTGTCTGATCTTATTAATCGTTTTACAATTCTTATATTTTGGTGCAAATTACATTGTGAATTATGGTTAACGAGATATGCATGAGTGCAAAAATTATATTTAAAATACATCCTTCCGTTTGGTAAGAAAAAATTTCGAAGTACAAATGTTAACTCACTAAATTTGTTATAACGATATTCTTTTAATTTTAAATATTATTTACCGTCCGTTTGGTAAGAAAAAATTTCGAAGTACAAATGTTAATTCACTAAATTTGTCATAACGATATTCTTTTAATTTTAAATATTATTTACCGTCCGTTTGGTAAGAAATAATTTCGAAGTACAAATGTTAACTCACTAAATTTGTTATGACGATATTCTTTTAATTTTAAATATTATTATCCGTCCGTTTGGTAAGAAAAAATTTCGAAGTACAAATGTTAACTCCCTAAATTTGTTATAACGATATTCTTTTAACTAGGAGGCTCCGCCCCCTGCTCGCTTACGCTCGCCAACCCCCGAGAATTGCTACACAATCCTATGTAGTTCACGCCGTGAACCATGCCTCGCTGCGCTCGCTCGCCAATGAACACAATGCTCTAGCACAAAGACATAGTATATTATCATCAAAGACACAGTATTTTATCATCAAAGACATAGTATTGTACTTATGTAGAAGAATTTTATCAATGTTCTTATTGTCAAAAAGTATATTAGCTATTTAGATTGTACATGGTGAAAAAATCAAAACATTAGCTAAATGAGAAACATATTAGCAAATATTATGAAATATTGCAGTTACTCACCTAAATTCAACTAAATGTGTACAATAAATTAGTTAATGCTAGAAATTCTGAAAGTTTTAGAAAAAAATTTTATTATTTAAAAATATAAACTTTAAACCCTAACTTTTCCATGTGAGATAATAACCCTCAAAAAGTCTTTCATTTTCAAGAACACAAAAATTTGTTTTATCGCCAAATGAAATATTTTTTGGTGATCAGCATTATTGAAATCAATTTCTATTTTAATTAACATTTGTGATAAAGTACATAACATTTTAGAACAAAATAAGGATGTTTTACATGCAATAAATTAAAATGCATGGCTGTTAGCATTACCCGAGAAATACCAGGTGGCATGGAGGTCGCCATGCTGCATTTCTAATCGGGGAGTTTTGATTTTGGCAGTTCCCCTTGCCTACTGCCAATAGAAGTTTCAATTAAATTTTTTCCAAAAAACATATTTTTCTGCAAAGCTCTAAGAAATTAACACTAAGCATTTAGAATTTCTTTGAAAACACAATTATAGATTTGGCATCTTGGAGCAATTACTGAAAGGCTTGACAGGCTAACTCTTGACAGGCCAACATAAAGTTGTCCATGACTAAAAACTTGTTTAGTCAATACTAAACTGATTTTCTCAAAAGTCTGACCTTGTGACTTATTTGTAGTCATGGAGAAGGCCAGCCTAATTAATTCCTAATTGAGTTTAAATTAAATATTATCATGTTTTAGGGCATGAATCTGAATTGAACAACCTGGTAATGCTCACTCTGGCTATTGTTTCCGTTTTTAATAGCGCTATATGTTGAGCCACCTCATGTGACATTTGCCATGCAACATTTTTATCAGCAATCTTTGGTCCATTTTCTAACGTTGCCATTCGGGGAGTTGTAATGAGGCTTTTTTTTGGTGCCATGTAAGAGAAATATATATATAGATTTTAAATATTATTATCCGTCCGTTTGGTAAGAAAAAATTTCGAAGTACAAATGTTAACTCATTAAATTTGTTATAACGATTTTCTTTTAATTTTAAATATTATTTCAAAAAACGATTACTTAGAAAAAGGATTTATGTTCACTTATAGATCCTAATAGTATTATAAGGGAAATATTTGGACGTAGGAAGAGGGCGGGACAAGTGTTCTTTTTAGTGTTTATATTTTAAGTTGAATAATTTCAATTGTTTTATGCCAAGAAACAGCAATTATTGCGAAGCAATCATCGGGGGTAGAGAGCGTCAGTGACCAGGGGGCTTAGGGCCCTAGTATGGAATAATATTTGTGGATAATATATGTATATTTGGAAAACAGTAAATCACATAAGAAAAATTTTGATATTAAGAAACTATAATGAAGACCCTTCTGTCCTCTCTAATTTGCATTTAATTTTGAGACTTGGTGTGGTTATGGACATTGGAATATTGTATATGAATTAGCTTCAAATTTTCGGAATTGTGGAAATAAAGGCTGTCTGTGACGTAACTACCACTACAATTATTAAACATAAATTCACTAATATCTATGACATGCTAAGTCGATTCAATTTTGGGGAACCTTTTCATAGACGAAGGGTAACATTGTCGTTTCCTACTCTCCCCACATTGGTGACCCGGACGTGATATGAACACGCCTACTTCGATGGATGGGTCACATTGAAATGTTGACTTGCTATTTGAGACTGCGTCCTTCTCACGCTGTTGCTTCTCAGTCTCATGTACACACAACGGAACCACGCACACACTCGACTACTAATAGCAGCGCAGGATAGACCAGACACCAATCGTGAACTTAATATAGCTCACATGACAAATACTCTAAACTCGGTGAGCTTAACGCAGCTCTCCCGATCTTTCACCAATACGGCAACTAATGGTATACATTCATCGAATTATATTCCTGATAAAAGTCTGGTGGAGCAGCATTGTGGTGTAATTACCACTAAAATTATTAAACATCAATTCACTAGAATATAAGACATTCTAACTCGATTTAATCCTAGGGTACCTTTTGATAGATGAAGGCTGACATTGTCGATTACTATACTCTCCTCACATATCTTAGACGCAGTGATTTACCAAGGAAAAATTTTATGATCGAACACTGACAAGAAAAGAACAAAGAAAACCCCCTCGATAGATCAACCACTTATCTAAATTGACCACTTAAACATTGTTTTGCTACTATTCAACTTATACAGTTTTCATTGCACTTTGTAATTTCTCGGATAGGAAAACCTTTGGATCGTATCCCCAGTGTCCATTTTTAGGCTTTTGGACTGGTCAAATGTGCTATTCATCAACATTTGTTTCGCTTTCATTAAATTAACTTTGTATTAAAACATTACTAACTCGTTAAAGTTTTATTATTTTGAAATTATTGATTTTCACGTATTTTATGATGCAAAAAAATCTACTTTTTGCGTAGAATTTATACCATAAATTCAAACTTGAAAGAATAATTTAAATTTTGAAGAAACCAGAAATATACGTTTAGAAAATATTGAACGTTTTTGTGAAATCGAAAATTTAACAAATTCTTCTAAAGACTAGCACATTTTAAATCAAACTACTTCTTGCTATTTAGCACTATGTTTTTAAAAAAGTAACCATATAAAGTAGAAAAATCCTTTCTTTTTTCTAAAGAAAACTTTTAACACTGATAAAACTCCGAGAAGTTGAATAATGAGACGATTTTAAATTTCTTGATGTATTCTTTGCAGTATATAACTGAGGGTTAATATCAAAAAGAAAGCTTATTGAATTGAAAAAAACATAAGAGAATATTAAAAAAAAACATCCAAGCTATTTCTTCATTTTTGTAATGATAAAAAAACTATTATATTCCTAGCGATATAATTTATCGGTGAAGTGATTGGTGACAATATGAACCAAACCCAATTCTATGTTAGATAAATGTTCAGGTGCCATTGGGATATTAACGCGTTGGTTCTAGTCCTTCCGACTGCGATAAATTATTTTGAGCAGTGGTGGCTTGCTTAGAGGATAGGGCGTTCGCTTTCCAATGAGGTGAACCGGGCTCTAATCCCAGCGAAGGTTGAATACGAATTCCGCAACCGGCTTACACCGACAGCAGTGCTGACGTAAAAAATCCTCAGTGGTGGACGAATTATGGGCCAGTGTCCCTGTGCCATTAGGCTGATTGTAAGAGGATTTCGAGGGTTTCCTTTCCATGTAACACAAATACGGATAATTTTTATTAAAAAATCCTCAACCGACTCCTCATTTTTCTCCCAATACTTGATCCATGAGTTCCCTTGTCTTTTGGATTGGGTTCAAAAATACAAGGCTACGGATTTGATTATTAGTATTCGTAAACGCAAAGCTGGGTCGGCTGTTCAACGACTGCTATAAAATGTAAAATAAAACAAAATGTATAGATTGACAATCTTCATTCATACGCGTTAGTATTTTAGATAAAAAGATAGATAGGTGGATAAAATGTTAATAAAATGAGAAATTTTTATGTACTTTTTATTCACTGTTAAACATGATGCTTGTGTTTAAAGAAAATGTGAAGCCTTCTTAAAAGTCTGGATCTCCTGGACAGACCTTTCGTGGACAGCATTCGGGATATCTTCCTTCTTTTTCGATAATCTTGCAAGGGGAATCATCTGGCAATCGAAATACTCCGCAGCTAGAAATATAAAATTAAGCAGTATATCAGTAAAGGAAAAAGGAATTGCCATTGTATTTAAACTCTATTAGAGACAAAAGAGTGTAACAATAGTGCTGCTCATGTGTTATCTTCGTCATCCGACCGGAGTCAAAATTACATGACCTTAAAAGATGGATCCCTGAGGAACGGAGTTTGGTGATTGGGGGTTGTATGTGATCATCGATATTATGCAGAGTGAATTTTAAGTCATTACGCTTCAAGTATAATTTAAAATTTTTTTACGGCCTATTAAAACATATTTCAAAGAATTTACTCGATTTTTATAACTTATGACGAGTGTGCAAGACTCCATAGTATCTCTTTTTTTCGTCAAATTTTGTCTCTAAAGAAAATTTAATTATAAAAGTTGTTTGAAAAATTTTACGCAATTGTTTGCATATAAAAAATATCCGTGATTACAGTAAACTATTTTAGGAAAATTTATGCTTATGTAATAAATACTTTAAGAAAGTTTAGAACCCTAAACTAAACTTTATTTTAGTTACACAAAAGCAAAAAGAAGTTATCCATCGATAATCTTTTAATAAAATAAAAACCATCTTGACTCCTTAAGAGAATTTTAAACAGTTTGAATACTTACTCAGTAGCGTAGATTAGGCCTCCAGCCTGGCATGTTTGTATTAAACATCCCTTCTCACTGGGGAATTTTTCTCCTACTTTATATGTTTTCCCCCCTACTGTACATGTATCTGAAAAAAAGAAAAATAAGTTCATAATAATACGGAATAGTGAGAAAAGCATTTGCAACCAAGATTGCGCTCAACAAGTATTAAGAATTTTTTTTAGTAAATAAAGAACAATAGAGTTTTAAATAATCCACTATACTGAGATGTGCATCTGTAAATAATATCGATGATTAACCTATCCTTATGTAAAATTTACTGTAAATCCAGATAATATTTTACTCAAAAATAAAAACTGGTGGAATCAATTTATCTAAAATCAATTGATAAGTCATTTTTTTATATTTTACTATGATCCTGATAATGCACTTCTGAAACCTGATGTAAGATATTTTTTTCAATTTAATGCTTATTTTTTAACCTGAAAATGAAAGCTTAGGAGTACAAGTATTATTTATTACTCAGAGTATTTTACAAAATAAGGTGTCAAAAATGAAATTCAAATTTTGTTAAAGATGAGCTAGTACAACTTCAGAGCCTTTATTTATATACATACACTGAAGAGCCAAAAAAACTGGTACAGGCATGAGTATACAAATAAAAGGGTATGGAGCCAATCAAAGTGCAGCGCTGCGATCGGCAACGCGTATATAGGACAACGAGTGTCTAGCACAGCTCTTAGATCGGTTACTGCTGCTTCGAGACGGTGGGCCAAGTCCGAAAGTATCTATGCTGGAAGTCCGGTGTTTCCCTTCTGCATGCCTAAGCTTAATGAACTTAGAATAGCTGGAGAAATTTTGAGATCCTAGCCGAGGAGTTTGCCCACGAGCTCATCTACCATTCCGGTGGGCGTTTCCAGAGGGCGAACAGTGAATTCTTTTGTGTACTTATAAAACTTTAAATTTTATTTCGTTAACATTTTAGAGGAATCATTTACCGTAAATTCTGAACTGTTTATGTTGTGTTTTTTTGTGTGTAGGAGAACAATGAGTATTTAAGTGTGATTTATAGACATCATAAACCAAGTCTTTATTGCTTTTAGTAATGATAAATGCAGTTTTTATTTCTTAAATGTCTTTTTTGAACTGTATGAATTGAAGGTTATGCTCAAGTGTTTTAAGGTTGCATGTTGTTTTAATTAATGAATAAAGGGAAGTGTTTATTCCCATGTTAGCATTTGGAAATGTGTGGAATTATGTTTTTTGAAGATTTAGAATTGCAATAAAAATGAGTTTTAAATGTTAAGAGTTTCCTGTAATTCATTAGGTATTTGTCTACTGTATAACCTGGGTAACCGTTACTAAAGTTAAAATTAGAGTTCACAGCTAGAGGGGTAACGGTACATATTCATATTATTATATATAATAATATAATAATAATAATAATATATATATATATATATATATATATATATATATATATATATATACTCTTTTTCTGGACATTTTCATTGTATGATGCCAAAAAATAATTTTTTGACTAAGATAAAGCAGTTGCATGAACTCATGAGAAAAATATTTTTAGACAATGTGAAGCAATCAAGAAATTTATTTTAGAAATTTACATGCTTAGAATTTTTTTTAAGAAATTTCTAATGATTTAATCACTGATTTGATACTAATGATTTCATTATATTGATTTTATTATAATCATTCTGTTTACTTAATGCTGATGATTTACTTATAATAATTTTATAACATTGTATGCAACTTAAGCGTCATACAAATTAAACACTTTTAAAAAAATTAAAAGAATATTGATATTGACGTTATATGTAACAACAAAATGATAATAATTTTGTTTTCGGAAAAACAACTTTAAAATTATTATTTATCAATAAAAAATGAAACAATGTAATTTTTCTTGCGCAGTTCTGCACAAATTTTTTGTGGAGAACTTCTCCAGACTAAAAGTCTGGGATTGTCGGCTGTTATGGTAAAAAGCAAGAGCATATTTCTAATGAGGGTGTAATGGTGAAATGAAGGTGTTGATTGGTTAACTCACGTTGACCTGTTCAAAGATCAAGACAAAACAATTCATCCCACACCCCTGGTCGAAGTAATTTTCCCTCGTAACCATGGTACCCGCCACGATGCAAGATTGAAGTCTGGAGGAGTTCTCCTGAAAGCCATACTATGCTACTACTATATATGCTAATCTTATGCAAAAACAACTTTTTTCCTCGTTTACAGTGTTTCAAACCTCCTTAACTCTTTGGCATAGTGTCCAATCATTAGGACACATCTTTACATTGCTCTATATTCCTTAACAGCACATCCACACTGAAGAACATAATTAAAAATTATTCTTGCTATTTGGCAGTACAAAGGTGAAGGCATCTCTTATTCGTTTTCAAAATATAATTGCATGCAATTCATTGAGTTTCATAATTTTTCCATAGTAAACTTTTCATGCAGTAAATTTTAACAGAAAATTCAGCTTCAAGATTCAGACGCAGAATAATCGAAACACTTCCTTACCTTCAGCTTGAACTGCGAAAAGCACACAGCTAATCAAGAAGATGACTGCAATATTCCGACGCATGATACTTTCGTGATTATCCTAAATGAAGTATGCAGCATTAAAGTTCGAATAAAAGAAGACAACAAATATTATTATATTATCTTACTATACTATCTTGTTTATAATAATAGCAAAAAGCATATCCTATTAAAAAATAAAATTAAACATAATACCGATTCTGTAATTTTCAAAAGGCAACACACAATTTTATTCATCGAAGTGTTTCTGACTGTAAAATTCCGTTACAACGATATATTTAGCACGAAAAATGGCAGCGCCAGATCAAGATTCGGGTATTAGCATAATTTTATATTCTTACTATAACGATCATGGTTTGATGTAAAAGTGGGTGTGATTGAAAATATCGAAATTTGTTCTCTGCAACCGCAAGCATGGAAAATCTTTTGACTTTAAGAGAAATAATAAGCACGTGATTCGTATGCATTTTGTATGCTAATAAATACAGGTTCTTCCGGAACTTCTGCTCATAATCTTTTATTATAAATTTTTAGTCTTTGTTAGATATGAAGATATAAGGAGATAAACATAATAGGCCGCAAACTAAAGCTTAAATGAGAAAAAAAATCTCTTTGATATGTTATTTTGAAAAAAAAAATTAAGTTTTTAAAAAAAATTGAAATATTGTTTTAAAAAAATGCGAATATAGCGATATTTTTACTTCTAGATCAGAATTAAGTTACATAGATATGATAAACTCTGGAAATAATTTTCACTTTGAACTAGTTTTTATAAGACCAAAAAAAGCAGGATTAGAGATTAAACTGAAAACCATTTTCGTATTCGGAAAACTATAGCTTTTCTTCATTATAAAAGTACACGTTATTTGAAAAATCAGCTTAGAAAACATACATGATAGAATAATAATAAAAGAATAATAAGAAAGAATGATAAGAAAAAATAATAGAATAGAATGTAGATAGATAAGTCATAATTTAAGTATCGTACATTCAAGGCGAAGCTATAATTTTAAATTGGTATCTTCTCGTGAAGAATTATCATGGCTTCAGAACAGTCAAATTACTTCAATATTTGAAAAGTTATATATTTTTTAACATAAAACCATTGCCTATTTGGCGAGATTTTATGGGACGATGCGTTAGTTCTTGGGACGACAAAGCACAATTAGTTTGTTCAGTTAAATGGCTCAGGAGATAGAGCGTTCGCCTTCCAAGGGAGCGAACCGGGTTCGAATTCCGTATCCGGCTTGACCGACCATAGTGCTGACGTGACATATCCTCAGTGGTAGACGGATCATGGGTTAGAGTCCTCTTGCCGTCAGGCTAACCATGGGGAGGTCTCGTGGTTTTCATCTCCATGTAACGCAAATGCGGGTTAACTCCATCAAAAAGTCCTCCACGAAGGCGAATTTCTCCCAATACTCGATTCAGGAGTTGCCTTGTCTTCTGGACGGGGTGCAAAATTACAAGGCTACGGAGTTGTACATTAATAGTCGTAAACCGATAAAATTGGGTCAGCTGTTCAAAGACGGTAATAAAATACAAATCATGCATAACAATAAAAAACTCAAACCAATCCCGAAAGTAGCATATTCTCCAAAAAAAGTTATTTATCAAACCTGCTTAAGAAGAAAAATATTAATAAGATGATACTTACTTGCTTGTTGTTTGAAGAAAATCTGCATCGGTGAAATATTTGACTGCTTTTATATTTTTTGGTGTTTTACCTATTCTGCGAATTTTCCTTTATTAGTCTTAAGAAGAATAAATTTAACGATTCGAATAAACCATTTTATCTTTAAAAAAAATAATGGTTATTCGATATATGGGAGAACAGACTATGCAAGAACAAATATTAAACGACTCTGAAAAACATAAATTTTTATCTTTAAAATATAGGAATAGATAAAATTGCCTAAACTTGATGGCAAAATTAAATATTTTTTTTAAGTGTAGTACATGCACCTGCTTATATCAAAATTTATGACAATTTTATACCTTTTACCTTAAACTTAAGCAATATAAGAAATGATTTATAAGATAGGGAAAGATCATAAAATTTCTGAAATTTTCAAATCCTTTATATCTTTTGAAGAAATAAAATGCTTCAAATATTTAATTATTTTGAATAACAAATATTAGTTAATAATGCTGCAAAAAGTGATCAAAAATGTCTATACTTCTTAATTAGTAGTAAAAAGCTTGACAACTCTTTTTTGAAGCATGTAAAATTCATAACATTGTCACCAATTAGAATAGCTTAACGAGGATAGGTATTTTCTAATTAAACTATGTTATTCCTATGCGCCTCAGGCTTCCGATTTTTGATGCAAAAAAAGTTAAGACGCACGCTTCTGAAACCAACCGAAATTTTACATTTTATTGAAAAATTAAGTAAACAAACAAATTAAAATTAAAAAAATAACATACCTATAAATAATTTTTAAGCAATGACAAAAATTTCTTTCATCCAAATGATGCATTTTTTAAATTTCTTAGTTTGTTGTTAACTTAATTTAAATCAATGGTGATTCAGAAAATTTCATTTTAGCTGTTTGATTTATTAGAGCAGACTATTCAGATTTTTAAAGGCATATAAACTTCGTCTCCAGAGCTGACAATATTATTGCAATTCTGCAACCAGTATTTTCAGAAAGATAATTGTTAGAAAGTTGTATTTGTCTGCTTTTCGAAGAATATATATGAAGATTATAAGAGAATTCTTCGTTATCTTCAAAATCGGTTTTCATCTTTTAAATCAAACTTTGATTTTTAAAATTTAAAAAAACATTTAGCAACTTTGTTTTCAAAATATTGAATATTAAAGTTTAGGCCTGGTTAATACAAATTAAGGTAAATGACTAAAATGAGGGCTATTTCCAAGGCCTCTGAGCTAAATAGTTTAAATGTATAGATTTATTGTGCTGAATAAATTCTTACTTAGTAGAATTTTTCGTTCGTAGTAAATTGGTTGTATAATATTTTTTTAGAACGAATGAAGGAGTTTGCGTATATAAAATACAACCCCATCATAATATCTTTTAATAATTCTTTTAATAACTTTACAACAAAGCTTTTCGAAAGATTTCTTCTAAAACGATACAGATGTTTGCAGAAGAGTATAAATTTTCACACTAAGTCTTATTTAGTTTTCTAAATAGATTGATTCTAAGAGAATTGGTGCAAATTACTATAGTTTTATCTGGAATATAAAAAATATGTCATAAATTTCTTTGAAAAAGCATTTTTCCCCCGGGAAAGCTTTTCTTTCACTTTTTTTCATCCACTTTTTGTTACGTTTTGTTAGTACTGACGGAGGTACAGAATAGAAATTTTTACTAGAAATATTACGCTATATCGTGAGTATATTACACAATATCGTTGATTATGTTTTAACATAAAATTGCAAACTGATTAAAAATGTGTCAAAGAGCCTAACTCGATAAAGCTTGAAATTAAGCGATTTTGTTTTGGCGGTTTATATACTTATCAGATTAAATATTTAACCGCAAAATTTTGGGCAACTAAGAGTTTTGAAAAAATAAGAATACAATCTCCATGGCAGAAATACTTTATCCTTCACTAATGTCACTTTTAGTTTTTGGCATTTTTGTAAAATTTTTAATGAGATACTTAAAGAATTATTTTCCAACTTAAAAGGTGTTTTTATACAACGTACAATTCGCACAATTTCTCATAACTATTAATGAAGTTGAAAGATTTTAAAGGTTTAAATGACCAGCATTAAATTATGAACGAAAAAGAGTGTTTTTGAACACATATGGTCAAACACTCAGGGCAATATGCAATAAGCAGTAAGCTTGTGACATGTATTTAATAATTAGGTTATCATTCCATCATTTGAAATAACTGTACAAAATCTCACATTTCAGAATATATATTCATGGAAATATCGAAATTTTTTAAAACAAACTATTTTTTCTTCCCAATTTCTTACTATAACTGTAGAAATATTCAATAAGATTAGACATTATTTTTGAAAAAATTTTAATCAGTAAGAAATATCATTTTAATATTTGAAACAGATTTTAAAAATTTAGCCTAATGAGCATTTAAAGCCGTATTCCTCTCGCCTGCGCATGAGTAGAAAAAATGTAGAAATAAATTTCTTTCTTCATGATTTTATTCTGAAGTGTATTAAAAATCCAATAAGAATATCTGGAAAATTTAAAAAAAGAAACTTAGCAAATTTCGGAGTAGCTTTTGTAATAAATAATTTCCGAATGGTAAGGGGTCTTCCACAATTTTTTTTTTTTGCACTATTAAGCTGGACTTAGTAAAAATGACAGCAGCGTTATAAAAGACTATTCCCTATTAAAGTTTACTTCATTTTAGTTTTCTTTCCTCATACCATCATATTTTGTTGCCTGGACAATCAATATAGGGTCATCTTTTGATCAGTCAATGTATCTAATGTAGGTCATTTATTGTTTAATTTTGTTTATAATACAAGATGAAATTTGGAAAAAGACCCTTACTATTCAGAACTTTCATTCAAAATTTAGAAAAGCCATTCAGAAAATTGCGAGAAACTTTTTAAATTTTCAAAATATTCGAAACAAATTTTTTTCAGAAGTATCTAAATACGATTCAAAACAAAATGATGAAAACAATTTGAAATGTTTTCAGCACATGCTTGATACAAAAGGATTACTTTAAATTCTTATACATTACGTAATTTTATAATGATATTTTCGTTATCAATTAAAAATGACTCCAAAAATTTTGTTTAATTCATTGAATATTTTGAATGTCGGGATCCAGGAATATTTAAGCTAGGCTTACGAATTTTTACGCAGTTATTACATATGATAATCAAAGTAATTGATAGAATTTACCAGTTAATTGCTAAATATATTGGCTTAGGATGCTAAAAAAAACTCTTTTTCCATTCGTAATTTATTACTGATCCCTCAAAACTCTGAAATCTTTCAACTTTATTGACACATATGAGAAATCGCATGACCTAAACACTTTTAAAGTTATAAAATAATTCTTTAAGTATTTCTTGAGAAATTTAAAAAAAAAAAACAATTACCGGACATTTTGCACATTTTTTTTCTTTTTTTGAACTTTTAAATCATTTTAAGTTTGATAAATATTGACGAGTGAGAATCCATTTGTTAGATACGTGTCATGAAATTCTTACAATAATTAAAAAAAAGTTTCTTCTGTCCGAAACGTGCTAAATTCATAGTATATGTTTTGCTAACATAAGTAGGGACACTTTTTGAATATTTTTTTTTACAATTTTTATCAATCTGAAAATCATTTGAAATTTGTCTTACGTTAGGATCATTTCCTAAAAAGTTGTCCTTTCATGTCCCAGGAATCCTAAAGGCACATTTTTGAAATTTCAAAAACAGAAAAATTTAACCGTTAAATTCCAGTATATATAGTTCAACTGTTCGTAAATAAAATTTATTAATTATACTTAAAAAAAATTATGTGCATCTTATTATCTTCTATTATTATCAATTTTAAAAGCTCTTAGAAAAATTGGAATACTTATAAATCTGTTTCTGGTAGTAGCTGTTGTTTTCTACATAATAATAAATGTGTTTTTTAATAGTTGGTGGCGGCAAACGACTTATACTGGTCACTTCTAGTAGTTGATATAACAGCAAAGAAAAGAAGTAATTTTGATTTCAGCTGTAGAGCATTCTGCAGTGAACAGAGCATGGTTTTTAATCACTAGAATAATGTATTTAATTGCTAGAATAATGTCTTTCACTCATTTAGTATAACATTAACAAAAGGGAAAGGAAATTTATTTTTTCATCTGTAATAATTATAAGAATGTGTTTAATTAAATATTTAATATTTTAAAGTGTAACTGAGATTTCTATTATTTTCCATTTCTTCATTTTTAATAACGAAAAAACAATTATATTCCTAGCGATGAGATTTATCGGTGATATGTATAGTGACAACGTGAACCAAACCAATTTATATGCTAGATAAATGTTTAGGTATCATTGGGATCTTCCCTCGTAGGTTCTAGTCCTGTCGACTGCGATAAATTATTTTGAGCCGTGTTGAATTAGGGGATAAAGTGTTTGCTTTCCAGTGAGTTGAGTCGGGTTCAATTCTCAGCGATGCCTGTTCGTTTCAAAAGCCGTACCCGACGTAAAATATCCCCAGTGGAATACGGACCAGGGGTTAGAGTCCCCTTGTCATCAAGCTAGCCATGGGTGGTTTTCGTGGTCTTTTACTCCATGTAACACAAATGCGGGGAAGTTCCCTAAGTCTTCCACAAGGACAAAATTCTCGCAATACTTGATCCAGAAGTATCCTTGTCTTCTGGAATGGGTTAATAATTACAAGATTGCAGAGTTGAACATTGGCAGTCGTAAGCCCAATATTGGATGTGTGGCTCAGCGACAGATATATCTGACTCAACGATATATATATATATATATATATATATATATATATATATATATATATATATATATATATATATATATATATATATATATATAAAATCTAAAATATGGACGAAAATGGGGAAATAACATTGCTCAGAAGTGTCTAAGCTAAATCTATTTATTTGGAGGGCAATCATTTGTACAAATTCACCCATTATCAACGGGAGTTGTTAGACTTGTTACAACCGAAGTCACCACCTCACATAAATAAAAGTATTTATTGTATCTAAAATTTTATCGATTATATGAGTGAATCTATTGAAATTGACATTCTGATTAGAACTAATTATGGATCAAATTATGAAATCAAACACAAAACAGACACAAAAGCATATCAAATCAATTTCTGAACAAAAATCGAAAATTAAAAAGTCAAGGCGAAAAGTTTCCATTTCCACTTATCATTATATAAACTTGCAAAAACTTATCATTATATAAACTGACTAAAATGCAAACTGGTGCGTTTAAAAAACTGATGCAAAACTGCATTTTTATTAAATTCAATACTGGTTGCAATCATATTCAAGGCATTATTATAAGTCTAGATTTAAAAAAAGTCTAAAATTATAGTATAATTACATTAGTATAAGTCTAAAATTTGAAAACCAGATTTCCCCATAATACACATGCTTGGTTTAAATACTGCATGTTTTCTGATAATTTCAAACGACATTTGATAACTAAGGGTGATGAAATCATATAGATCTCCCAAATAAGCATATAGCGCAAAAATAAAAAATAAATCGATGAAAATAAATGAAAAGCATGCCTAAGGTGCTTCAATGTCATGAGATTCTTTTTCACCTGAAATCATCTTAAAAACCAATTAGAAATTACTATAACTAATGTCATAGTTTTTTTACGCAATAAGTACACAATACGGCTCCTTAGACTATCTGAGACAGCTAATATTAAACGGTTTCAATAGTTTTTGTATGTGATAACATCAATCTACTGTTTCTGAAAAAAATATCATTGTCGCTTTATTGATTTGTTAATTTACACTAATATAAATGCAGTTCATAACTTCATAGTAACACAAGTCATCATTAAGTTTCATAAACAGAAAATAATTGTAACTATTAACCAAAGTTATTGGCAAGAAACCAATCATAAATCATCAATCATTAATTAACCTTCAATCTAATTGAAAGTCGATTTCAGTTTCACCACGGAAATTTAAATTTTTGCCCTTTGAATGTTCATTAACTAAATGGCTTCTTGAAATATAGTTGATTTTTTGGTATATGAAATTTTCATTTTTAATAGTAATCAGTTTTAATTTGTTTATCAAGTTTATCCTACTGACATATGTCTTCCAATTTTGTTTTCTGCAATTGAATCTATATCTTATAAAACACACAAGTATAAAATTTAAATAAGGAAATTTTATCTGATAGAAAATAACGTTTACTTATAGTTTTTATTTTTTATACTTTATTCTATAGAAATATTACATACTGTAGTTTATTTCTATACTTAAAATTCAGAAATTTTATCTCTCAGCAAATAAAGTTGTCTTGAATTTTTTATTTAAAAGCAACTATCTAGAAGGTCAATGTTAAAAAAACTTTTATCTATGCATAATATACTCATATTTTATGAGTAAGTAATTCATGATTGGCTTGCATTTTAACATCACATTTAAGATTAATTTTAAAAAAAATTTAATAGATTTTGTGATATTAAAAACGCATAAATCGGAACATAAAAATGAGGATGATTTATAAAAGGATGCTACTCTTTGCAATTTACGTGGAATACATACTTGGAAAGAACTGTGGTAAGTCTTCAAATATATTTTGTTAATTCATATTTTGAACAATGTTTCTTTTAAAGTCCTTTACTAAGATAATTTTTTTTCCATTGGCTTCCCCGTGAATCGCTGTTCTCCTACTTGACAGACATAATATTGAACAAATATTATACATGATTGAATAGTGTTTTAAAAAAAATTATGAACGAGTTTTAAATTAAATATAATGTAAGGTACTGTCCAACTATTATGTGAACTCCTTTCGACTGAAAGTATTAGGTTGTCTGTTCCTATGGAAACGATTAATAATTGAAGAAACGATATATAACCACCAAAATAACTTATTAAAAAACGCTAAGCCTCACATCTTCAAAGTGACTTGCATTTGTAGCTACAGTAACCGCACTTGAGTCTGATGTCTAGAGGAGTTTTCGTGATTGCCAGACAGTAGATGAACTTTAAAGTTTAAATGAGCAATAGGATTCCGGTTCTCAAAATAAGAATATTTAAAATATGAAATCTTGAAAATATAAGTGGAAAACATTTAAAAAATTTAAAACTTTTTAAAAACCATTTTAATGATTATAAAATAAATTATTTTTATTATTAATTTTGCGTTTTGAGGAAAATCTCAGACTTGTCTGTTTTATAATAAATTGAACCACGTCACTGTTTAAAATTCCGTTATTCGCTAACTTTCGTGGTTTCCTATTAGTGTAATGTACAAGTAAAATTCCAGGAATATTATGAGACAATTAAAATAAAGGGGGCGTTCTAGTAAGAATATTAAAATAATAGTATATTATTGAAATGATTCCATTTAAGTTCTGTTATTTGGGTTCTACTGTAACTTTACATATCGATTTGTAAGACTGTAATTTCATTCAAGGCTTTTATGATGCAGCATTTTTGGCAGTAATACTCAAAATTAAACGTTTTTTTATCAACTTTTTCCTTGCTTTTAATTAAAACAAGGTAAAAATATGTTTGGTTATAACTGAAATGAATTAACTCATCAATTTTGATTTTTTTTTTTGGTTAGTATCTTAAACTATTTTTTAAATATAAGCTACGAACATTATTATTCGATGATGTTCTCAGCTGCATTATGAAAAGGCTTGTAGCAATAAACAGCACATCTGCGTCACGCTAATTAAATATTATATTGTTTCAATGATTTATAGAACAAACTCATTTACTCATTAACTCATTAACTCATTTAACTTCATATCTGGAAATTTTGCTATCATTAAAACTATTATTTTTATCACAATCTTTTGGAAATTGTTTTAAATTTACAACTTTGCGTAGGAATATGTTAACCGTGTTTAATATTTATTATTTTTTTAAAACTGAAACGAATAAGCAAAGTTCTTTTTACTCTCATATTTTATGCTAATACAGTAGGAAATAACATATTTATATCTATTTCAGAAGAATCTCTAAATAAATCTTTCAACAATGTTGCGTTGTACAGCACTTTTAGTTTTTGTTGGATTGGCGCTTGTATTGGTAGCCGCAGAAGAAGGTAATGGCATTTTTATCAAATTTTTTTACCAAATTTTAAATTTTAATTAAACTTTAATAGCAGAAAACTGCGGAGACATATTTAGTTAATAATACGGATAATTAGTTTTTTTTTATTTGGTATTGTTATTATATCTATACTTTGGCAAATAAATTACTTGTTTTTGAATACAATCTTTCACTAGTATAAATTCCGAAAAACTTTTCAAAATAAATTTACTCGTTTCAAAGTGAAAAAATTTTGATTTTGAGTTTATTTGATAACTTCTATAAACTTCTATGAATCTTTCAATTTTATTTTAATTAATTAGAAGTTTGATTTCATTATTATTTTTAATTAAGATTATTAGAGTATATAGCGATTTATTTAAATGCCTATATTTGGTTTAGGGTCATTATTTTGTAACAAATGATATTTTTTAATATTTGATGGTTATATATTTCTCTAACCTGAATAAAGTAATGATTATGTCTTCAGTTTTAAAAATTTTGATTATTTGTTGGTAATGTTGAGTTTTCAGTTTAGATTATCAATAACGGCCTTGAAACCATAGAAATAACTTTTCAAGGGAACCTAAGTGACACCTTCTTTAACGCTTTATCAGAAAAATTCCCAAATGGAAGGTGTCTAGGCATTCTTTTCTTTTACATCTTCCATAAACGAATTCCAATTCAATTCCAAACTGACAGAGATAATTCCGTTAAATTAAAACAGAACTCGTAGCATCCAGTTCCTCCAGAAAACTTTTGGTGACTAGAGAAAAGCAAGTCTTATACCAAAATGACTTTTAAGCGATAGATTTGATATTCTAATAGATTTTAATGTTTTAAATAGACAATCGAAATCGATAAAAGGCAATCGAAGCCATTCTGAATGGAAAAAACTAACTTAGTCTCCACTAAGCGAGGGAAAAACCTATGTGCTGCAATGAATACTTGTACAAGAGTTTGTAAATCCTGAGTGCCGTGATGTGTACCTCCTGAGTCGAGGTGACTCAGGGGATAAAGCACTTACTGCACATTGAGGTTTCCCAGGTTCGAATCGCAGTGATGGCTGGTTGATACGAATTCTGCACCCAGCTTGCACGTAAGATATCCTCAGTGGCGTAGGAGGCAAATTCGTCCCTTATACTGATAGTGGACAGATGGGTGTCGCGAACTTCAACATGGTACTCGAGAACAATATCTAACAAAGAGCGTATCAAATATATCATGGTTAGTTTTTGCGTTGTAATGTTTGGAAAGAAGTCAACCACCACAGGCTCTGTCCACGTCACCTGATCGTGCTCAACATTTCGTGGCATTCTTACCATAATCGTTAATATTCAGCATACCAATATTCAGCATACATCAAGACTCATTTTCTGGTGGTCGACTCTCACAGCAAATATTTCAATACTTAGTGCACACCGAAGAGCCATTACATTATGACCACCCTGCTATCAACATGTAGGGCCACCTTTGGCCCTCAAAACTGCTAGCACCCGCCGTGGCATTGATTCCACAAGGTTCTGATTGGTAGTCTGAGGTATATGGTACCAAGCTCTCACCAACTGGTCTTGCAATTCCCTCACATTGCGAGGGGGTAGCGTGGCAGCACGAATTTGGTTTTCCAAGTAGGATCACAAATGCTCTATTGGATTAAGGTCAGGTGAATGTGGGGGCCAAGACATGACTTGAAAGTCACTCGAATTTTCCTCGAACCAATCTATGACGATTCGACCCTTATGACGTGGTGCATTATCCTGTTGGTAAACACCATCCCCTGCAGGAAAAACTGTTGTCATGAATGGGTGAACCTGGTCCGCAACTATGTTCAAGTAGCTTATAGACGACAGGGATTGTTCTATGAGGACTATGGGTCCTAATGTGCTCCTTGAAAACATTGTTCCTGGGCGAGAAACCATGAAAACCTGGACGAGCCCATTGTTATAGATGGAGGGGGGCCACAATGTAATGACTCTTCGGTGTATAGCCACCGTCAGCTGACTTCTTGATCCGTCAGCTGACAGTAAATATGTATGAGTTTCCTTTGAAGTCAACAGAACTCCTCTCTCCATTCTTCTGGAACACTGTCAAAAACTATGATTATGGGGTTACTATATTTCAAGTAGGTGTCTAGAGTAAACACTTAGATCTGATTTTGATTTGGATTGAATAGCGAAGTACCAATCGGTTACAAGGAGAACTACCCAAGACACCAGACTTACATGTTGGTTGATATTATGGTAGTACTCTGGGAAATTCACTTTAAATAGTAGCACGAGATTTCCTTTCGCAAACCGTTTGAAAACTAGAAGTATTCAAACCTACCCTTTTGAAAATGCCCATCTTTTGTTTCCTTAGCGCCATGCACCCCCCCCCCCCAGACTAAGTAGTGAGAGGAGTCGTTTGATTCAGCAGATCATCCCCTTGCGCACTTCGGTCCTTATTTTAGTTAATATCAATGGGAATGGCTTAATCAGCATCTAGATTTGAAAAGTCTTGAATAGTTCAATAGCATGCTCTTTTTTTCTTTTTTTTGTTAATATCATTTTGAATGACTTAATTAGCATCAAAATTTGAAAAGTCTTTAATAGTTCAATAGCATGCTGTTTTTTTCTTTTTTTTTTGTTAATATCAATGGGAATGACTTAATTAGCATCAAAATTTGAAAAGTCTTGAATAGCTCAATAGCATGCTCTTTTTTTCTTTTTTTTTGTTAATATCAATAGGAATGACTTAATTAGCATCTAAATTTAAAAAATCTTGAATAGTTCAATAGCATGCTCTTTTTTCCATTTTTTTTTGTTAATATCAATGGGAATGACTTAATTAGCATCAAAATTTGAAAAGTCTTGAAAAGTTCAATAGGAATGACTCTTTTTCTCTTTTTTTCATTTTGTTAATATCAATGGGAATGACTTAATTAGCATCTAAATTTGAAAAGTCTTGGAAAAGTTCAATAGGAATGACTCTTTTTCTCTTTTTTTCTTTTTTTTTGTTAATATCAATAGGAATGACTTAATTAGCATCTAAATTTGAAAATTCTTGAATAGCTCAATAGCATGCTCTTTTGTTCTTTTTTTTGTTAATATCAATTGGAATGACTTAATTTGCATCAAAATTTGAAAAGTCTTGAAAAGTTCAATAGCTTGCTCTTTTTTTTTTTATTTTTGTTAATATCAATGGAAATGACTTAATTAGCATCTTAATTTGAAGCTTAATTTGAAAATTCTTACAACTATGGTCCTATGGTTACAATTTATTTAAGAAATTATCCTTTTATTGTTAATTTTTAATCAGTGATACAGCTCGCTATTAGTAATAAAATTTTTTTATTTTTTTTTAAATTCACCAAAGTATTAATAAGAATCTTTGTTTTAATGTTTCTACCACACAAACGATAAAAACTGAATATGTAACTTTTCCGTTACTTATTATGTAATTTAAACGAAGTTAAATTCCTAGAAATAATTTTACTTATTTTTCCACTGCCGAAGTAACCAGAACACGACTTTTAATGCTGAAATTTAATATATTAATAAATGTTAATGATTAGATATTTTTTCTAAGGTCAGTATAGCACCCTCTGGATCGCCAGAGTTAAGAAGTTCAATTAGATTAAATCTTGGTAATCAGCAAGCCTGTAGGGTGCCAATCAAGTTCAGACTCGATTATTCACATTTATTATCTAACTAATAGGTAGATATATTTCTTGTAATAAATAAATAGATAAATATATGCATAAAAATACAAGGACATTTTGCAGTAAAATTAGAGTATAAGCAATTTAATAGTTTGTTAGAATTAAACGGCATTGTTATTTATATTCGTTTTTGTTTAAAAAAAAACCTCTTTTATTATTATTATTTTAGAGACTTGTGAGTATGCAGGAAAAACATACAAAAAGGGTGAATCATTTCCACTGGAAAGAGAGGATGGATGTGGAATAAGTACTTGCGTAGGAAATGGTGCAAGAGCTGGCAAAGGGTAAGCTTAAAATAATAATTTTTAATAACTGAAATAATTCATTAAATATAATGCGATTATAATTAACAAATTATTTATTATAATTCCCCTAAAATAATAAATTTTTAATTATAATTTTTAAAAGCTAGTTATAAGTTAAACTATAATAATAATTAATTATAAAATGAAGGAATTATGAATAATTTTTTAATTGATTTTAACTAGTAAATGCTTATTAAAATTTTTTAAACTGATTTCATAGTGAAATCTAATTATTATCTTTTATTAGCTTTCATTGTAAAATCTAAGTTATTATTTATTATGTTTTATACCAGTTAATAATTTATTATAACACTTTCTGCTTTATCATTTGGTTATTATGATTTTTACTCATTAAAATAATAATTATTATTATGAATAAATAGCTTACAATTTTTGCAAAGTATATATAATTTTATTACTTTAATAATTAATTAATAAATTTTAATAGCTAATCAGTACAAATTATAAGTTTTCAACAATTAATTAATTATAAATTTTAAATAAATTAAAATCGATAGTTCAAAGGAAATAATTCATAAGTTTTCAGTAAATGGGTGGGAGATCAGTAAGTAGCATATATGGCAACGTTACTTTTAAAAAGTAACGAGTAAAAGTACAAGTATTTTTAAAAAAAGTAACGAGTAAAAAGCAAAAAGTTCATATTTTAAAAAGTAACGTACAAGTAAAAGTACAAGTACTAAGCAAGAAAAGTAACGATTTAAAGTACATTTCTAGGAAATCGAAAATTCAAAGTAACCTAAAATTTTATTGAATAATATTCTTATGCTCTTTAAAGTTTTTGCCAAATTGTTGTCATTTATTTAATTATTTTTAATTTTGAATGTTATGGATTTAAATTTGTTTTTAAATTCGAAGGAATATTATAATATAATTTTATAATATAATCGTATAATATAATTTTAAAATCAAATATAGTTTTAATTTCAAACTTTTTATGGATTTGCACGAAAAAGAAATTTTATCTATTGATTTTAATTTTTAGTTTATTATTTTTATTTATTTAAATTACCATTGATTAAAGATTGTTTTACTCTTTAGAGACGCGTTTCAAAAGCACAAACGTAAACAAAGCAAACACAGGGTTTCAGATAGCTTTGTGATCTTTGAGCTAGTAAAAAATAATTGAATGTGCAGTATAAGTTGAAACAGAAGGTATTTAAACACGAAGTTAGCTGTGAATGCATGTATATTGCACATTAATTTTATTAATTAAAAAAAAACATGAGCATTTTTTTCCAATTAAAAATTTTTTTTTTAGAAAGCTTACCGAGTATTAGAAAAAAAGTAACGATTTCGTTCGATATTTCCGTTACAAATACTTGTACTTTTTCCCTAAAAAAGTAACGAAAGTACAAGTAAAAGTACGTACTTTTTACTTGTTCTGGCGGTACAAGTAACGAAAGTAAAAGTACTGCCATATATGGTAAGTAGTAAGTAAAAATCAGTAATTTTACAACATTTTGTTAAAGAGTTTTTAGACCAGATTTTCAAATTATTGAAAGGAAGTTGGGTTTTACATTTCTGCGAAAACATTATTTGCTAAAAAAAAAAAAAGGCATCAGCTACAATATTATTTAAATTTGTAATTCAGGTTACGATCTCTAATGTCTAAACAGCGTTTTTTAAAGGCACAATAGTAATGTAGTCAGCGTGAATGGATAAAATTACATTAATAAAAATTAAATGAATACGAAATAAAAATATTCTTGCAACAGCCCATTTTGAGCCAGGGAGATCACAGAGTTTAAGATTCTAAAATTAGTGAGAAGTGACATGATTTCAGGCAATGCCGTCAGCATGCCGCATTTACTTCTCACACAAGCTAACACCCTTCGATTTAAAGCAGTGTGGGATTCAGGTCACTTCTGAGAATAGTTATTCATATTATTCTTCCCCAGTTATTCAAAATGACAACTTAGTGCCTTAACCTAGGAGTCAACAAAAATTGTCTCCTTCAGGTTTTGATTTTCAGAAAGTATCAGAGCATTTTAAATCATGTTTAAAAAATGAAAACATTGCCCTGGCTTACGAGAAAAAAATCAAATAAATATAATTTAAAAATGAATAATAAATAAAATTATGGGAAATAAAATTTTAATAAAAAAAATAAAAATAAAAATCATATTTCAAAAGTTTATTTTCTCACCTTTTGTTTTGTTTGAGAAATAGTGAGGGTGTAAAAAATCATAATTATAAAACCAGATAAAGTGACTACTGTTTAAGACATAAAGTAATAATATAAATTTAATTAAAAATTTAAAGTAGAAATAAAACTAATAATGAATTATAATAAATAAATAAATACTCTACTGAAAAAGATAATTTTTCTCTTTTTTTTTTGTAAGAATAGTAAGGGCATTAAAAATTAGGGTATAAAAAAAGGTGGAAGCCATTTCAGTTATTATTGTAAAATAATCAAATAAATAAAATTGAAAATCAAAATAAGAAATAATAAAATAATGCAAATAAATATAATTAAATAAAAATTATAATTAATTAAAATAAAAATTATAATTTATTAAAATTATATAAAATTAATTATAATAGAATAATAAACTAAAATTAATATCTTATTTCAAAAGATAAGTGTCTCATCCATTCTTGGATTCATGAAATGGTGTGAGGGCGTAAAAAATATATTTAAAAAAGTTTCTAGAGAAAGTATTGAGAAAGATTCTAGAAAAAGTTTCTACAGAAAGCAAAAATGAGAGAAAGTAATCTGGCTTTGCTCAATTTATGTCTTAAACAATTTTTCTTAAACTTTCTTCAATTTTTTCGAAAAGATTAATTTTGATATTTTCTCAGTTATTAAAGATTTTTTTTCATTTATTTTCAGGTGTGGAACATTTCAACTTCGCCCTGAATCTAAATGCAGGAAAGTACGAGGAAACGGAAAATATCCTGATTGCTGTGAGCGAGCCGTCTGCCCTGGAGATCCAGATTACTAAAAACTCTACATTAACATGTATATTGTTTAATTCGCAAACGTATTAAAATGTTATAAGTTTTCAAGCATAAGCACGCAGTACAATCAAATTACAATTCTATACTTGTCTCGTTTGCTTTAAACAATTAACGTTACGTTAATGATATGTAAATGAAAAAATTGGAAATTCTTTGATATTAGCCATTTATGTAGCATAATAAATATGCTGTATATGCTTAAAATTAAAGCGAGATTAATAAAATAAATTTGATATGCATTATTTTGTGTTGTATTTATTGAAGGAATATTTAAAATGCAAAGTACAGATTATATTTTATTTTATTGTCGAAGTTAAGCAGCTTTTTCCTTTCGTTTCCTTCTTGAAATTCTAAATCATAACTCCAGGAACAAGAATTGGGATAAATATAGACGCAATACATTTTATGAAGCTACCAAATTGCAATATCAATATTCCGTTTCAAATAGAAGATTATATCACATATTCCTAGTAATTAATTAAATTGCTTATAGATTTTTCCAATACTTACTTATAATTCTTAAACTTTTTCAGATATGTTATATTAAACAACAACACAATAACGCAAAATTATAAACGAATTAGGGACCGCACGACGGTACTTTATAGAGTGCGATACCGGCTTATTAGCATGATATACCGGCTAAACAACCAGATAACCATGGTCTCGTGGTATTGTTAGAAGCCACCAATTTCCTAATGCCAAGAGATCCTGTTTGTTACCCTGGGTATACTAATGTAGTATGTGTGAATAAGAATAGATATTGTATATTTAAAACACTATTTTAAGAGTATGTTCTTAATGATATGTATTTGTTCATACATCTAACATTATATTTAACGATTCGTTTGAATAAAATTGAACAGGTTTTTTTGTTACAAAAAACGAACATAAAAACTAAACATAAAAATTGAGGGCTTTTTATAAAAACATGGTATTTTTTCTTTTTGGGTACTTCTAAAAGGATAATTTGAAGAAAAGTTTAGTAAGTTTTATAATGCCTTTTCCAATCTTTTGTTTATTTATTTTTTTAAAGTAGATTTATTTTAATTTCATGTATAGAAATCAGCTTTTTACTCTATTTTAGATTTGTCTGAAGTTTAAATCACGAACATAAGTGGATTAGGTCTTAAAGTTTAATTGATGTTTTAATATTTGCTTAATTATGTTTATTTCCCTCTTCTGGTATTCGTTCCTGTTTCCGGAAAATGCGGTAAGACCTGCTATTTAAGATTTGAAGACCTGTGGGAGATAAGCTGTTCGACGCAGAAACTGCTAGATTTAATCAATATATTCATTCTTTAGTTGCTTACAACAAATTTTTCTTGAGCCACGATGACTCAGGGGTTAGAGCGTTCATCTTCAAATAACGTGAACCGGGTTCGAATCCCTAGCGATGGCTGCTCGAAACGAATCCGCATCCGGTTTGCACCGACCACAGTGGTAGACGGATCATGGGTTAGAGTCCTTTTGCCGTCAGGCTAACCATGGGAGGTTCTCACGGTCTTCCTCTCTATATAGCGCAAATGCGAGTTAGATCCTTTAAAAAGTGTCCTCCACGAAGGCAAATTTCTCCCAACACTTGATCTAGGTGTTTCTTTGTCTTTTGGATTAGGTTCAAAATTTCAGGGCTACAAAGTTGAATATTTATAATCATAAAACCAAAAAATTGTTCAATGGCAGTTATAAAATGAAATATATATTAGTCTTCAAAATTTCATTAATGTAGTACTTTCTTATAAATGCTTTTCTTTTTCAAGAAAAAAGTAGAGTCACCCGCCCATTTGCATATGTTTACTTTATCAATTATTTAGAAAGACTAGAACTTCAGTGAAAAAGTAGCAGCTTATTTAATTTTATTAGACAATTTAGGAATATTATGTGCGAAATTCACATACGAAGAAATTATCTTCGCCCTCCACTGAACTAAACTTCCGTGGGCTCTAGAAAAAATACTTTGTGTATTGAATCAATCTTTCTTTTTTTTTTGTTTAGTTAGAAAATACATCACTGCAATATAAACAATCCTCATCTGATGCATTTTTATCATCTCCATTGGAATGAATCAAGGGTTTAGGTTTATTTATTTATTTAAAACTTTTTTGTTAATAAAACTGTTTTGTTATGTAAGTTGTTCATACACTTGTCTTTTCTCTTTTTGGTCATTTTGCTTTGAAGTTTTCCATTTTTTTAATTATTTTTTTATTCACTTTAAGAATTTTTCTCTACCTCGATAGTAATTTTTTTTAAATGTTATTTTTTCTTTTTTTAATCCTGAGAATCACCTTTATATGGTGATGGTAGTACGGTAATCACCTTTATAGGGTGATTGTCTTACCACAAAAGCAGAAGCCTTCGAAACGAAACAGAACAATGCTAATTCTGGTCTAAATCCTTTTTTGTTTGCTAGAGTTTGAATCCGTAGTAAGTTATAATAATCTGAGTTAAAATATTTTTTTATAGCTGTAATGATCAATAAATAATTATAGTATAAAAACAAAGGAACATTCAAGAGCTAGCACATGCATAAAATTCGACTACATCCATCTGTTTTGGACCTATTTTGACACATTTTTTCTGCATTTTGAGAAATTACTTTTTACAGTGTAATATTTATAAATATTAAAAATATTACTTTATATTAAAAATATTACTAATATGTACTTTTCTATCTGCAACTAATTAAACTTGATACTAATAACTTTTTTTATTTGAAATTATAAATTTCTTTCCCACTTTCCGAAAACATTCTAATAAATTCAAATTTAACATTGTTTTTCTTTTTTCCCCTTCAAATGAAGTAAATAAACATCAAGTCCTCATTGTTACTCAAATCCGATGCTCAAAAGCAATTGTATTGAATTGTATGAAAAAAACATATTTGTATCTATTTCAGAAATATCTTTATTATTAATTAAATTGATGCATAATTAAATCGATCAACTTCATAATTAAACTTTATAATTAATTCATAATAACAACAACTTCATAATTAAATCGATCAACAATGCTCCGTTGTACCACAGTTTTAGTTTTTGTTGGATTGGCCCTTGTTTTGGTAACTGCAGAAGAAGGTAATAATTTTTTTATGAATTTACATTTGTGTAAATGTTTACTCTTGTGTGCATTCCAAATAAGTTTTATTCGTAGAAAAATCTGGGCATATGTTTAAATAGATAAATATTGTTTCGTAAGTTTTGTAATTCGTTCTATACTTCCGCATGGCTTTCTTTTTTTTAAAAAAATAATTTGTACCCAAAGCAAATTTAAATAATTTTTCAAATCAAATTTAACCATCCTGAATAGAAAAAAAAACCTTGATTCTACTTTATTTGATAGCTTATGATCTTATTTAAGAATCTTATAAGAGTCCTTTTTAATTAATTAAGATTTAATTTCATTATTATTTTTTTTTATTTAAAAAAAATTAGATTTACTATTGATTCATTCAAATGACCGTTTTTGTTTAACGCCTGCTAATTTGGTACATAAAGTTATTATTATTTTTTTAATATTCAATAGATAATTTTCAAAAATAATGATTAAATGTTCTATTCATGGGATTATCTGTAAATAGTTTCTGTTTTAAATTTATATTTCGACTAACGGAGTTAAAATCATAAAAAAAAAATATATATCCCGAAAACTTAACTGTCTCCGTCACCGACGTTTGCTCTTCAAAATTAATAAACCTGAAAAATTTAAAGTAAAGCAAGATTTCAATCGGAACCTTGAGGGCAATAGAAAAAGAGGAAGGCCTATCTACTTGGCGCAGGACTATTGTAGACCAATTGAAAACAATAGGAAAGTCAAAGAAAGAGGCAAAATATCTGAGTGAGATGGAAAGCTTTGAAAGAAGCCCTATGCTAGTGAAAAAGAACATGTATGCATAAATAAATAAATTAATACATAACAAAAACACATTGCACAGTTAAATTAACGCCTACAAGTCTAAATATTTTAATAGTTGACTTGAAGTAATACTTTATTTTTTTTCCAAGGAAAAACTTCTTTTTGACATAATTTCAGAAACACGTGAGTATGGAGGAAAAACTTACAAGAAGCAGGAAAAATTTCCAATGGAAGAAAAGGATGGATGTGGACTTAGTACTTGCGTAGGAAAAGATGCAATAATTTCAGTTGGGTAAGTTTAAAATTATCTTTTTAATAAACTTCAAATATTTACAAATTATAATTTAGAAAAATTAAGTAATCATTTCATATGATTTTTCCGAACTAATGAGGCATTAATTATAATTAGCAGAAATTATTTCATTGATTTTTTCCATTGTAAAAATTATTTAGTAACTTTCTATAATTTGCCCTAAGTACTTATTATAAACGTTCCGACTTCTTCAATTATCAATTATATTATTTAATCCCTAAATAATTAAATATAATTTTCCTGAACTGAATTATTAGTTATAATTTTATTGAATTGCTACAATAATAAATTTCAAGAAATTCTTAATTAGTAGCTGAACGTTTTATTAATTTGGTAAACATTAATTTTTAGTTATAAATTCTTAATATTTGAATTAAGTTTTAAAAATTCCTTTTAAATAAATGATTTATTAGTTTTTAATCTGTGAAAAAGCTCTTTGGTAAGTAGTGCTTGTTTTGAAAAGCAGTAATTTTAAGACTACGCTTAAAGTATTTTTAATAAAATTTTTAATTTTTCTTTGTACATAAAAAAGGAAGTTGGACTTTATATTTCTGTGAAGCAGTACCTGTCAAAATGAAGTAATAATTTTATTAATTTGCTATTTAAATAATTTAGTTTGTTATTCATGTAATGATTTTTAATGCCGAAATTCTGTTTTCGATAGACACTGTAACATTTCTGTGTGAATGTATGAAACTATGTAAATGAAAATTAAAGGAATAGAAAAAAATAACGTTCTCTTAATAGCATATTGTGTTCACTCAGACTCAATAAGTTGGTACTCAATAATCTGAAAGTGTAGGACTGGGAATCGAATTCCAGTCCTTCACATAGACAGCTCAATTCATTAACCATTAAAAATCTAGAGTTAGCGATATAAATAAATTAAAATCAAGTAATTAAACAAAAATTCTTCTTAAAAACATTATTGTCTTATCCATTGTCAGATTTCAGAAACGATGAAAGCATTAAAAATGTCATATTATGAAGCACTGGAAAAGTTATTCCAATTTAGGGGACAGAAAAATGAATGAATATGCAGTAAAATATTATGTATAATAAATAAAATTAGAATTAAAAATCATAGTAAAAAAATTATAATAAAAAGTTATATGTATCAATACAAATATTTCATAAGATGAAAATATTTTGGTTTAAATAAATACTATTTTTATGCTTTCGGAGAGATTTATTTCGGATATTATTTATCTAATAATCGAATATTTTTTTTTAGCTGTGGAGAATTTCAACTTTCTCCTGAATCCAAATGCAGGAGAGTAGAAGGACACGGAAAATATCCTGATTGCTGTGATCGACCCGTCTGTCCCGGTGACCCTGATTTCTAAAAGAAATAACATAAAATTTTTGAATTATTGAAAAAGAAAATTAAATTTGGCACGATATGAGTTGTTTATGTATTTCAATAAATATTGTTTTTGGCATTTAAAATAAATATATGAAGGTTTATATTGTGTTGTATTTATTTAAAGAGTATGAAAAATATCAAGTATATACTTTGCTGCATTTATTGCCGGCGTAGAATAGCTGAATTTGTTTTTCACTGACCTTGGTCTCTAATTTTGAACTTGAGAGACATGGAAACTCTTAGGTTAGCATTACAAAAATGAGAGACATTTTAACAGAGCTGAACCACATTTGCGTTTGAAGAAAATCCCTGAAACCTCCAACGGTTAGACCGATGACAAGGAGATTCCAACCCATGAGATGAGTACAGTTGGGAATATTTTTAGTATGGTTGATGCAAATCGGGAGAAGTGCGTGAATCGACCAGTCATCGAGAGTTAAACCTGGTCTACTCATTAGAAGGCATGTGCTCTATCCTCTAAACCCTCGCAAGTTTCAAAGTTTAGATTCATGAGATAGTAGATTTATAAGATTATATACATGGGATATAGATTCGTGAGTGTTCCGTAATGATTGCTCTTTGTATATAATTTAGAATACTTGACAAAAATGAAGTCATTAAGAATGGGCATTTTAGTACTTCAGTGTGAAAAGCATAAAACTCCATCAAAATAAAAAAAATCCCTACAGGCGGGACAAGTGTTCTTTTTAGTGTTTATATTTTAAGTTGAATAATTTCAATTGTTTTATCCCAAGAAACAGCAATTATTCGGAAGCAATCATAGGGGGTAGAGAACGTCAGTGAACAGGGGGCTTAGGGCCCTAGTATGGAATAATATTTGTGGATAATATATGTATATCTGGAAAACAGCAAATCTCCTAAGAAAAATTTTGATATTAAGAAACTAATTATAAAAGGAATATTGCACTATAATGAAGACCCTTCTGTCGCCTCTAATTTGCCTTTAATTTTGAGACTTGGTGTGGTTATGGATGTTGAAATATTGTATATGACTTAGCTTCAAATTTTCGGAATTGTGGAAATAAAGGATATAATGTATATCTGTGGCGCAACTACCACTACAATTATTAAACATAAATTCACTAATATATATGACATTCTAACTCGATTCAATTTTGGGGTACCTTTTCATAGACGAAGGGTAACATTGTCGTTTCCTACTCTCCCCACATTGGTGACCCGGACGTGATATGAACACGCCTACTTCGATGGATGGTTCACATTGAAATGTTGACTTGCTATTTGCGGCAGCGTCCTTCTCGCGCTGTTGCTTCTCAGTCTCATGTACACACAACGGAACCACGCACACACTCGACTACTTATAGCAGCACAGGATAGACCAGACACCAATAGTGAACTTAATACAGCTCACACGACAAATATTCTAAACTCGGTGAGCTTAACACAGCTCTCCCGATCTTTCACCAATACGGCAACTAATGGTATACATTCATCGAATTATATCCCTGATAAAATTCTGGTGGAGCAGTATTGTGGTGTAATTACCACTAAAATTATTAGACATCAATTCACTAGTATATAAGACATTCTAACTCGATTTAATCCTAGGGTACTTTTTTGAAAGATGAAGGCTGACATTGTCGATTAATATACTCTCCTCACATATCTTAGACACAGTGATTTACCAAAGAAAAATTTTATGATAGAACACTGACAAGAAAAGAACAAAGAAAACCCCCTCGATAGATCAACCACTTATCTAAATTGACCACTTAAACATTGTTTTGCTACTGCTCAACTTATACAGTTTTCATTGCACTTTGTAATTTCTCGGATAGGAAAACCTTTGGATCGTATCCCCAGTGTCCATTTTTAGGCTTTTGGACTGGTCAAATGTGCTATTCATCAACATTTGTTTCGCTTTCATTAAATTAACTTTGTATTAAAACATTACTAACTCGTTAAAGTTTTATTATTTTGAAATTATTGATTTTCACGCATTTTATGATGCAAAAAAATCTACTTTTTGCGTAGAATTTATACCATAAATTCAAACTTGAAAGAATAATTTAAATTTTGAAGAAACCAGAAATATACGTTTAGAAAATATTGAACGTTTTTGTGAAATCGAAAATTCAACAAATTCTTCTAAAGACTAGCACATTTTAAATCAAATTACTTCTTGTTATTTAGCACTATGTTTTTAAAAAACTAACCATATAAAGTAGAATCCTTTCTTTTTTTAAGGAAAACTTTTAACACCGATAAAACTCAGAGAAGCTAAATAATAAGACGATCTTAAATTTCTTGAATAGAAATTCTTTGCAGTGTATAACTGAGGATTAATATCAAAAAGAAAACTTATTGAATTGAAAGAAATACAAGAGAATATTAAAAAAAAACATCCAAGCTATTTCTTCATTTTTGTAATGATAAAAAAACTATTATATTCCTAGCGATATAATTTATCGGTGAAGTTATTGGTGACAATATGAACCAATCCCAATTCTATGTTAGATAAATGTTCAGGTGCCATTGGGATATTAACGCGTTGGTTCTAGTCCTGCCGACTGCGATAAATTATTTTGAGCCGTGGTGGCTTGCTTAGAGGATAGGGCGTTCGCTTTCCAATGAGGTGAACCGGGCTCTAATCCCAGCGAAGGCTGAATACGAATTCCGCATCCGGCTTACACCGACTGCAGTGCTGACGAAAAAAATCCTCAGTGGTGGACGAATTATGGGCCAGTGTCCCTCTGCCATTAGGCTGATTGTAAGAGGATTTCGGGGTTTTCCTCTCTATGTAACGCAAATACGGATAAATAATATCAAAAAATCCTCAACCGAGTCCTCATTTTTCTCCCAATATTTGATCCATGAGTTACCTTGTCTTCTGGATTGGGTTCAAAATGACAAGGCTACGGATTTGACTATTAGTATTCGTAAACCCAAAATTAGGTCGGCTGCTCAACGACTGCTATAAAATATAAAATAAAATAAAATGTATAGATTGACAATCTTTATCCATACGCGTTAGTATTTTATATAAAAAGATAGATAGGTGGATATAAAGTTAATAAAATGAGAAATTGTTTATGCACTTTTTATTCACTGTTAAACATGATGCTTGTGTTTAAAAAAAATGTGAAGCCTTTTTAAAAGTCTGGATCTCCTGGACAGACCTTTCGTGGACAGCATTCGGGATATCTTCCTTCTTTTTCGATAATCTTGCAAGGGGAATCAGCCGGCAATCGGAATACTCCACAGCTAGAAAAATAAAATTAAGCAGTACATCAGTAAAGAAAAAAGGAATTGCCATTGTATTTAAACTCTATTAGAGACAAAAGAGAGTAATAATAGCGCTGCTCATGTGTTATCTTCGTCATCTGACCGGAGTCAAAATAACATGATTTTAAAAGATGGATTCCTGAAAAACGGGAATTGGTGATTGGGGGTTGTATGTGGTCATCTTTATGAAGCAGATTTAATTTTAAGTCATTACGCTTCAAGTATAATTAAAAACATTTTAATGGCTTATACACCAAAAAGCTATTATATTATGACCACCCTGCTAATAACATGTAGGACCACCTTTAGCCCTCAAAACTGCTAGCACCCGCCGTGGCATTGATTCCACTAGGTGTTGATAGTAGTCTGAGGTATTTGGTACCAAGCGCTCACCAACTGGTCCTGCGATTCCCTCACATTGCGAGGGGGTAGCGTGGAAGATCGAATTTGGTTTTACAAGTAGGACCACAAATGCTCTATTGCATTAAGGTCGGGTGAATTTGGGGGCCAAGACATGGCTTGAAAGTCACTGGAATGTTCCTCGAACCAATCCATGACGATTCAACCCTTATGACATGGTGCATTATCCTGTTGGTAAACACCATCCATAGCAGGAAAAACTGCTGCCATGAATGGGTGAACCTGGTCTGCAACTATGTTCAAGTAGCTTACAGATGTCACGGATTGTTCTATGAGGATTATGGGTCCTAATGTGCCCCATGAAAACATTGTTCCTGGGCGAGAAACCATGAAGCCTGGGCGAGCCCATTGTTGCAGATGGAGGGAGGTCATAAGGTATATATATATATATATATATATATATATATATATATATATATATATATATATATATATATATATATATATATATATATATATATATATATATATATATATTAAAACATATTTCAAGGAATTTACCAAATTTTTATAACTTATAACCAGTGCGCAAGATTTCATAATATCTCTTTTTTCCGTCAAATTTTGGCTCTAAAGAAAATTTAATTATAAAAGTTGTTTGAATAATGTTACACAATTGTTTGCGTATAAGAAATATCTGTGCTTACAGTAAACTATTTTAAGGAAATTTAGAACCCTAAACTAAATTTTATTTTAGTTATGCAAAATCAGAAAAAAAGTTTTGCATAGATAGTTTCTTGATAAAATAGAAACCACCTAGGCTCCTTAAGATAATTTTAAGCAGTTTGAATACTTACTCAGTAGCGTAGATAAGGCCTCCAGCCTGGCATGTTTTTATTAAACATCCCTTATCACTGGGGAATTTTTCTCCTACTTTATATGTTTTCCCCCCTACTGTACATGTATCTGAAAAAAAGAAAAATAAGTTCATAATAATATGAAATAGTGAGAAAAGCATTTGCAACCATGATTGAGCTCAACAACTATTAAGAATTTTTTCTAGTAAATAAAGAACAATAGAGTTCTAAATAATCCACTATACTGAGATGTGCATCTGTAAATAATATCGATGATTAACCTATTTTATTATTAAAAATCAACTGTAATTGAATCTAGATAATATTCTACTCAAAAATAAAAACTGATGGAAGCAATTTATCTAAAATCTATTGATAAGTCATTTTTTTATCCTGATAATGCACTTCTGAAATCTGACGTAAAATATTTTTTTCCATCTATTGCTTATTTTTTAACCTGAAAATGGAAGCTTAGGATATATATATATATATATATATATATATATATATATATATATATATATATATATATATATATATATATATATATATATATATATATATATATATATATATATATATATATATATATATATATATATATATATATATATATATATATATATATATATATATATATATATATATATATATATAATAAATAAATAAATACAAGAAAACACTAAGAAAAAATTATGGTTAGAATTATTTACCAAAAATTCCTTTACTAAATAATTTCCTTTGTTAATCTATACAGTTTTTCCATGTGCAAATCCATTTCGGGCAAATCCGTGGATAAAATTGTTTGCTATAAATTTTTTATTAATTTATACAATTTTCCATGTGCAAATCCATTTCGGGCAAATCCGTGGCTAAAATTATGTACTAAAATTTTTTCTTTGTTAATCTTTCCATGTGCAAATCCATTTCGGGCAAATCCGTGTTAAAATTATCTATTAAAATTTTTTCTTTGATAATTTAAATAATTTTTCTATGTGCTAATCCATATCGTGCAAATCCGCGGCTAAAATTATTTGCAAAGCAGGCAATATATGTTTCTCTTTTCTATTTTACATTTTTTCTTCAATAAACATCTATCTTCTAAAACTATTTATGATCAATTTTTAAAATTATCCAGTATAATATTACCTTGCGCACATCCATTTCGGGCCCATCCTTGGTAACTAACAAATCAAAACTCAGAATAACAAATCACTTCAGCAGTGCAGTAAGAACGACACTTTAAAACCCTCTTGTTACACTCAATTTGCGCTTTTGTTTTCATCTTTTGTTTTCATATTTTGTAATCTGGCAATCTCTCTGCGAAAACATTTTTAAATCATTCTTGAAAAATATCCGTCCATGTAAGTTGTTATGATTTTGCTACTCGCTTTATAGTCCCCCCTTTTTAATGTTTTTTCTTTTTATTTTATTTTATGATCTGTTTTTACATGTTATTTTTACTTTTTATGAACTATTTTTATGTAGTTATTTTATAAAATTTTTTTTGAGTGCTCCTCACACTATTGTATTAATAAATTTTGCTTTGGCTTTATTGATACAATATCAGAAAGCACTCTGTTTTGCGGATATAATCGTGTGGGCTGAAGTAAAGATTATATCTTTTTTTTACCGGCTTTTTTCCGGTTTTTTATTAAAAATTCATTTTTTTTTTTTTTTTTTAAATAAAATGTTGTTTGTTATTTTTTTTACTTATTATTTCCCACCCCCTTTTTTTAATATGTCTATTATTTTTCTTTGTTTTATTCTTCATTTTGAACTTATATATATATATATATATATATATATATATATATATATATATTCCTTTTCTGGACATTTTCATTGTATGATGCCCAAAAATAATTTTTTGACTAAGATAATGCAATAGTATGAACTCATGAGAAAGATATTTTTAGACAATGTGAAGTAATCACAAAATTTATCTTAGAAATTTCAATGTTGAGAGTTTTTTTTTAGAAATTTCTAATGATTGAGTCATTGATTTGATACTAATGATTTCATTATATTGATTTTATTGTAATCATTTTGTTTACTTAATGCTAATGATTTACTTATAATGATTTTATAGCATTTTATGCTACTTAAACGTCATACAAATTAAACACTTTTAAAAAAATTAATAGAATTTTGATATTGACGTTATACGTAACGGCAAAATGATAATAATTTTATTTTCCGAAAAATAACTTTAAAATTATTATTAATCGATAAAAAATGACAATATAATTTTTTTTGCGCAGTTCTGCACTAATTTTTTTTGTGGAGAACTTCTCCAGACTAAAAGTCTGGGATTGTCGGCTGTTATGGTAAAAAGCAAGAGCATATTTCTAATGAGGGTGTAATGGTGAAATGAAGGTGTTGATTGGTTAACTCACGTTGACCTATTCAGAGATCAAGACAAAACAATTCAACCCACACCCCTGTTCGAAGTCATTTTACTTCGTAACCATGGTACCCGCCCCGATGCAAGATTCATGTCTGGAGGAGTTCTCCTGAAAGCCATACTATGATACTACTATGTATGCTAATCTTATGCAAAAACAACTTTTTTCCTCGTTTACAGTGCTTCAAACCTCCTTAACCCTTTGGCATAGTGTCCAATCATTAAGACACATCTTAACATTGCTCTATATTCCTTAACAGCACATCCACACTAAAGAACATAACAAAAAATTATTCTTGCTATTAACAGCACAAAGGTAAATGCATCTTTTATTCGTTCTCAAAATATAATTGCATGCAATTCATTGAGTTTCATAATTTTCCCATAGTAAACTTTTTATGTAGTAAATTTTAACAGAAAATTCAGCTTCAAGATTCAGACGCAGAATAATCGAAACACTTCCTTACCTTCAGCTTGAACTGCAAAAAGCACACAGCTAATCAAGAAGATGACTGCAATGTTTCGACACATGATACTTTCGTGATTATCCTAAAAGAAGGATACAGCATTAAAGTTCATTCAAATAAAAGTGGACAACAAATTTTTGTTATATTATCTTACTATACTATCTTGTTTATAATAATAGCAAAAAACATATCCTATTAAAAAAATAAAATAAAACATAATACTGATTCTGTAATTTTCGAAAGGCAACACACAATTTTATTCATCGAAGTGTTTCTGACGGTAAAATTCCGTTACAAAGATATATTTAGCACCGAAAAATGGCAGTGCCAGATCAAGATTCGGGTATTAACATAATTTTATGTTTTTACTATAACGATCACGGTTTGATGTAAAAGTAGGAGTCATCGAAAATATCGAAATTTGCCCTCTGTGACAGCAAGCATGGAAAAATTTTTGACTTTAAGAGAAATAATATGTTAATGATTCGTATGCATTTTGTATGCTAACAAATACAGGTTCTTCCGGAACTTCTGCTCATAATCTCTTGTAATAAATTTTTAGTCTTTGTTAGAAATGAAGATATCAGGAGATAAACACAATAGGCCGCACACTAAAGTTTAAATGAGAAAAAAAATCTCTTTAAAATGTTATTTCCAAAAAAACAAAATTTAAATATCTAAAAAAAATTTAAATATTTTTTAAAAAAATGCGAATATAGCGCTATATGTACTTCGAGATGAAAATTAGGTGTCATAGATATGAGAAACTCTTGAAATAATTTTCACTTTTAGCTAATTTTTTTAAGACCAAAAAAAGCAGGATTAGAGATTAAACTAAAAACTACTTTCGTATTCAGAAAACTATAGTTTTTCTTCCTAATAAAATTACACGTTATTTGAATAATCAGCTTAGAAAACATACATAATGATAGAAAGGATTAATAATAAAAGAATAATAAGAAAGAATAATAAGAAAGAATAATAAGAAAGAATAATAAGAAAGAATGATAAGAAAGAATAATAGAAAAGAATATAGATAGAAAAGTCACAATTTCAGTGCCGTAAATTCAAGGCAAAGCTATAAATTTAAATTAAAATCTTCAGGAGAAGAATTATCCTTGCTTCAGAACAGTCAAATAACTTCAATATTTCAAAAGTTACACTTTTTTTTTAAATATAAAATTTGCCTATTTGGCGAGATTTTATGGGACGATGCTTTTGTTCATGTTCTTACTTTGCCTAAATATCATTTGTCATTCTATAGAATGCCTAGCTATTACATATAGTGTCTAGGGAAAATATGTAACAATTCTCATATTTCATGCTTGGAAAAAAAAAAAAATCTGACATTCCATGCAATGTCATGGAATGCCGGTGTCTTATACTTTACCCCGGTAACAAATGTATTATTTATTGAATGTATTATTTATTGAATGTATTATTTATTATTTATAAGAAAATGTATTATTTATTGAAGGGGTAAATCATGTGTTATTTTCTGAATATAAATTCATGTATCTAGTTTCAAAACTTAAATTTAAAATTATTAAATAATGTAATTTCCCATTCCATCGAAATTGGATTATTCCATTAAATAATTACACAATTTCCCATAAGAAAATGTATATTTTTTCTAAATTTTTTTTTTTTGCGAGTTTGCCGTTTTGCTATTAAAATTGCGAATAATATAAAAAATTAATAACAGTACATATTTTTACTTTTCAGAAGAAAATAATGTTTACTATTTGTTGAAATAAAAAAAATTGTATTTTGATAATAACCTGAAAGTTGTAAAAATCGCACAATCAATTTATCCAAATAAAGCTTCACATAACTTTCCCTCTGAATTCCTGTTTTTAATGTATGGGCAAATGTATATTTTGTAAACTCGATTTAAATAAAATTTATTGAGAGTAAATCAGAAAATTTCACAGTTAATGTTTTTAAATTTGTGAAATTTTTTACCGATAACTCAAAAATAATTTATTAAAAACTTTTGCAAATTTTCCGATTTGTAGATTTCTATAATTTAATGAAAGAAATGCAGAATCATGCATTCAGGGGAAGGGGATTGATTATGAGACGGACGCACTGCCTAGTTCGGTATCGAGGCTCGGTGAGGGGTTACTAACTGCTGACTAAATAATAATAATAATAATAATAAAGTATAGTGCCTTTCTATTTGTATAATACCAGATTTCAATGCATACCCATAATATTAATTCTTATCTTTCATTCCTGAACTTTAAGAATCAAAGGAAACATCAAAGACGTAAGCGTTTTCAGAAATGAAATTCGCAAAACATTACGAAATTTCTACAAGTAAGGAAAATTACTTATTCCACCAGTAAGGAGAGGTTAAATTTTGGCTACTTTTTTTCGAAGGAACCGCCATTCCTTAAACCAATCAATTACCAGTTCTTTCCGAGGGGACTAAGGGGTTGCTTTTTTTTCTCTTCGCATAATTAGGTAAATAGACGCCTTCGTTGTAGATGGCAGCACAATAACTCAGATAGCTTAGATTTAAAGTTCAAATTTCGGCGCAATTTTTCTTCGTCCAATTTCAAAATATTTCTAGTTTTTTTTTTTTAAAATGAAAGATAAGAATATAATCTTAATTTACATGGATTAAGAATTCGATGAGAGAAAAACTATTATGGATAAAAATTGTTTGAAGTTGGATTGAGTTTTCTGAATTTAAAAAATAGTAAAAAAAAAAAATTTTTAAATTTCCTCCACATTAATTAAGATATTTTTATTTTCTTTCGTTTTCAAAAAACAGAATGTTATTATCTTGAAAATTGACGATTTTATGCAGTACTGAACTGTCCATAGAATAACATGGGGGTTGCTTTTCTCCCGATCGAGCGAGCGAACGCCCTTAAAGGTGGATAAAATTTAACGTAACAACATAACAGTCATGCATAACAATGACAAACTGAAACCAGTTCCGAAAGTAGCATATTCTCCAAGAAGAGTTATTTATCAAACCCGCTTAAGACGAAGTATCTTAAAAAGATGCTACTTACCTGCTTGTTGTTTGAAGAAAATCTGCATTGGTGAAATATTTGACTGCTTTTATACTTTTGGGTCTTCTATCTATTATACGAATTTTCATTTATTAGTCATAAGAAAAATTAAATTTAACGATTCGAATAAGCCATTTTTTCTTTAAAAAAACTATGGTAATTATATAACTGTTAGAACAGACTATGCAAGTATAAATATTAAACGACTCTGAAAAACATAAATTTTTATCTTTAAAATATAGGAATAGATAAAATTGCCTAATCTTGATGGCGAAATTAAATAATTTTTTTTAAGTGTATATGCACCTGCTTATAGGAAAATTTATGACAATAATTTTATACCTTTTATCTTAAACTTAAACAATTTAAGAAATGATTTATAAGATAGGAAAAGATTATAACATTTCTGAAATTTTCGAATCTTTTATATCTTTTGAAAGAATAAAATGGTTCAAATATTTAATTATTTTGAATAACAATTATTATCTAATAATACAGCAAAAGTGATCCACATTGCTTTTACTTCTCAATTAATTGTAAAAAATTTGACAACTCTTTTTAAGACAACATTTTTTTAAACATATAAAATTCATAATATTGTCGCCAATTAGGATAGCTTAATGAGGTGAGGCATTTTCTATTAAAACTATATTATTCAAGTACGTCTCAGGCGTCTGATTTTTGATACTGATAAATTTAAAGCATACACGTCTATAAACTACCAAAAGTTTACATTTGATTGAAAAAATAAGTAAATACATAAAAAATATTACATATCTATAAATAATTTTAAAGCAGAGACAAAAATTTCTTTCATCTGACTGTTACACTTTTTAAATTTTTCAGCTTGTTGATAACCTAATTTAAGTCGAGGGTAATTCAGAAAATCTCATTACAGTTGTCTGATTTATTAGAGATTTGATTTATTAGAAAGCTTCAGATTTTTTAATATTAAGAGGGGGCACATAAGCTTCGAGCCCTGCGCTGACAATATTATTACAATTCTGCAACCAGTATTTTCAGAAAGATAATTGTTAGAAAGTTGTATTTGTCTGCTTTTAGAATTTCGAAGAATATATATGAAGATTATAAGAGAATTCTTCGTTATCTTTAAAATCGGTTTTCGTCTTCCAAATCAAATTTTAATTTTTAAAATTTAAAAAAAAATTAGCAACTTTGTTTTCAAAGTATTGACTATTAAAGTTTAGTCCTGGTTAATGCGAGTTAATGTAAAAGGCTAAAATAAGGGTCATTTCCAAAGCCTTTGAGCTAAATAGTTTGGCTGCTTTAATGGGCTGAATTAATTCTTACTTAGTAGATTTTTTCGTGCGTAGTAAATTGGTTTTATAATAATTTTTTAGAACGAATGAAGGAGTTTATGCATATAAAATAACACCCCATCATAATTTCTTTTAATAATTCTTTCAATAGCTTTACAACAAAGCTTTTCGAATGATTTCTTATAAAACGATGCAGATGTTTGCAGAAGAGTATAAATTTCCACAGTAAGTTTTATTTAGTTTTCTAAATGGTTTGATTCCAAGAGAGTTGGTGCAAATTACTATAGTTTTATCTGAAATATAAAAAATAAGTTATAAATTTCCTTGAAAAAGCACTTCTCCCTCGGGAAAGCTTTTCTTTCACTTTTTTTCATCCAGTTTTTGTTACGTTTCGCTAGTAGTGACGGAGTTTAGGTAACAGAATAGAAATTTTTACTAGATATATTACGCCTTATCGAGAGTATACTACGCCATATCGTGATTTGATTATGTTTTAACATAAAATTGCTAACTGATTGAAAATGTTTCAAAGAGCCTATTTCGATAAAGCTTGAAATCAAGCAATTTTGTTTTGTCTGTTCATATACTTATCAGCTTAAATATTTAATCGCAAAATTGTGGGTAACTAAGAGTTTTGAAAAAATAATAATACAAGTTCCATGAGAGAAATACAATATCCTTCACTAATGTAACTTTTAGTTTCTGGTATTTTTTAAAATTTTTAAAGAGATACATAAAGAATTATTTTCCAACTTTAAAGGTGTTTAAGATCCATCCGTATAATTTATACAACATACAATTCGCACAATTTCTCATAACTATCAATGAAGTTGAAAGATTTTAGAGGTTTAAATGACCAGTATTAAATTATGAACGAAAAGGAGTGATTTTGAACACATATGGTAAAAACCCTTAGGGAAAAATTATAGCAATAAGCTTGTTACATGTATTTAATAATTAGATTATCATTTTATCATTTGCAATAACTGTACAAAATCTCAATAACTGTACAATAAAACAAACTATTTTTTCCCACACACTTTCTTCATGTAACTGTGGAAATATTCAATAAGATTCGACAATATTTTTGAAAATTTTTAATCAGTAAAAAATATCATTTCAATATTTGAAGCAATTTTGAAAAATTTAGCCTAATGAGCATTTAAAGCCATATTCTCTCGACTGCGCATGAGTAGAAAAAATGAAATGTGGAAATAAATTTTTTTCTTCATGATTTTGTTTTGAATTGTATTAAAAAATCCAATAAGAATATCCTGAAAATTTAAAAAGCAAATTTATCAACTTTCTGAGTAGCTTTCGTAAAGTTCGAAAGAAATTTCCGAAAGGTAAGGGGTCTTCCACAAATTTTTCTGCACTATTAAGCAGGACTTAGAAAAATGACACCAGCGTTATTGAAGACTATTCCCTATTCAAGTATGCTTCATTTCAGTTTTCTATCCTCATACCATCATATTTTGTTGTCTGGACAATCAATGTAGGGTCATCTTTTGATCAGTCAATGTATCTAATGTAGGTCATTTATTATTTAATTTCGTTGATAATACAAAATGAAATTTGGAAAAAGACCCTTAACATTCAGAACTTTCTTGCAAAATTTAGAAAAGCCATTCAGAAAATTACGAGAAACTTTTTAAATTTTCAAAATATTCGAAACAAATCTTTTTCAGAAATATCTAAATACGATTCAAAACAAAATTATAAAAACAAATTGAAATTTTTTCACCGCACGTTTGATACTAAAGGATTATTTTAAATTCTCATACATTACATAATTTTAAAATGATATGTTCGTTATTAATTAAAAATGACTCCAAACATTTTGTTTAATTTATTGAATATTTTTACAGATGAAAAAAATGCCAATGTCGGTATTGTCAAGAATATTTAAGCCAGGTTTACAAATTTTTGTGCAGTTATTGCAAATGATAAACACAGTAATTGATAGAATTTACCAGATAATTTGTAAATGTAATGACTTAGGGTGCTCAAAAACACTCTGTTTTTATTCGTAATTTGTTACCGATCCCTCAAAACTCTGAAATCTAAACACCTTTAAAGTTATACAATAATTCTTTAAGTATTTCTTGAGAAATTTAAAAAAAAATTACCGGACATTTTGCACATTTTCTCCTTTTAATGTTGAAATCATTTTAAGTTTGTTAAATATTGACAAGTGAGAATCAGTTTGTAAGATACTTGTTATGAAATTCTTACAATAGTTAAAAAAAGTTTCTTTTGTCCAAAACGTGCTAAATTCATTGTATATATTTTGCTAACATAGGTAGGGGCACTTTTTGAATTTCTTTTTTACAATTTTTTTCAATCTAGAAATCATTTGAAATTTATTTTATGCTAGGACCTTTTCCTTAAAAATTGTCCTTTCATGTCCCAGGAATCCTAAAGGCATATTTTTGAAATTTCAAAAACAAAAAAATTGAAGTGTTAAATTTCAGTATGTATAGTTCAACTGTTCGTAAATAAAATTTCTGGAATGGGTTCAAAATTTCAAGATTGCGGAGTTGAACATTGGTAGTCGTAAGCCCAATATTGGGTCTCTTCAACGACGGTTGTAAAATATAAAATTAAATAAAACATTTACTTGATAAAAAACCGTAAAAAGTTAGCTTCTGAGTGTGAATTATATGATTTGCACATGAATATCAGCTATCATCATCATCCTAGTTGGCCAGACAGCCCAATGATGGTCAATGCCTTTCTCTGCAGATTTCTCTTTCACGACTTTTAATTTATCTTTGATCTCCAATTCTTTTTATTAATTGCAAAAAATCAAACTCCACCGAATCATCTCATCTCAACCCCGGCCTTCCCCGCTTTCTTGTCATATATATATATATATATATATATACAGTGGTGGCCAAAAGTGTGGACTCTCTTTGAAAGTTTCATGTTTTTCAACTTTGTGTGCTTGTAGAATATATTAATTTTCACTTAAATACAAACGTTTATATATCAAATTTAAGGTAATTTAATGTAGAATTTAATAATAAACACAGTATTACAATATCTGTATTACAAAAAAAGTTATGCCATTAATAGTAAGATCTATCTTAGATTTGCATTTTTTGAAAGTGATACTTACACAATCAATACTTAGTAGGACTACCCTTAATTTTTAAGACAGCTTCACAGCGTCTTTTCATCGAGTGAACAAGTGTTTGGAGTTCATCTTTCGTAATCACATGGTGCCAAGAATCAATTATAGGTTCACTTAGTTGTCTTTTATTGGATGGACGTTTTTTTCGTACAAGAATTTTCAAACGTCACCACAAATTTTCAATTGGATTGAGATCAGGGCTGTTTCCTGGCCATGGTAATATGTCTATGCCTTTATTTTGAAACCATGCTTTGCATACTTTTGCTGTGTGGCATGGAGCTGAATCCTGCTTAAATTGAGACCTTCCATCACGGATCTCTTCCCCAACAACGCACCATTTATTTTTCAACAGGATTCAGCTCCATGCCACACAGCAAAAGTATGCAAAGCATGGTTTCAAAATAAAGGCATAGATATTTTACCATGGCCAGGAAATAGCCCTGATCTCAATCCAATTGAAAATTTGTGGCGACGTTTGAAAATTCTTGTACGAAAAAAACGTCCGTCCAATAAAAGACAACTAAGTGAAGCTATAATTGATTCTTGGTATCATGTGATGACGAAAGATAAACTGCAAACACTCGTTCACTCGATGAAAAGACGTTGTAAAGCTGTCTTAAAATAACACTATCTCACATAAATAAAAGTATTTATTGTATCTAAAATTTTATCAATTATATCAGAATCTGCTGAAATTGACATGCTAATTAGAATAAATTATCGATCAAGTTATGAAATCAGACACAAAACAGACACAAAAGCATATCAAAACAATTTCTAAACAAAAATCGAATGTGAAAAAGTCAGAGCGAAAATTTCCCATTTCTACTTGCAAACTTATCATTATATAAACTAACTAAAATGCAAACTGGTACGCTTAAAAACTGTTGCAAAACTGCATTTTTATTAAATTCAATACTGGTTGCAATTATATTCCAGGCATTAGTATAAGTCTAGACTTATAAACCCTGATTTAAATGTCTATTTAATTAAATACTCAATGTAAATCTGATAACGGAAAAGAGTGATAAAATAAATTATTGATTTTTGCCACCAATGGAATCGATTCCTAAACGTAACTACATGCCTACTTATATGACTACATTGATTCGCTAAAGGTTAACGAAAAAAAAGGGCAGATCTTGTTTTAATATTATTCCCACATTGTTAAATTTTAATCTTTAAAGCAATGGCAATTAAAATAGATTTTGAAAATTAACTGGAGAGCTTAAAATTCAAGGTCTAGGTGGATGATCTCTTAAGTTTTCAGCATTTGGGGCAAACAGCTGTCAGAAAAGGGTCGCAACGTCTTGAACAGAATGGAATAAAAAACATTATCCACTAAAAATTAAATAATGAATTAAACATCTTTATTTTTACTTTAAACTTTTGATGAACCTAAAATAGAGTTAAAATATAATTTCTATATCCGAATTTAAAATAAACCTATTTTAAAAAATAAGAATAAAGAATTATATCACTTTCTTTTACTAATTTTCTTCAAAGTGTCTTTAACTAGTTAATATAAGTAAAATAATATGCAAAAAGCAAAGAATATTCCCTTTGTATACATAGTTTTTTGGTTTATGTCTATTTTTATGTGCTTTTATGTACCATAAAAGACGTATTAAATTTTATTTAAATTAATCGTTATATATGATGTTAGATGTATGAATAAATAAAAACTTTTAAGTACATGCACAGGAAATAGTTTTTTTAATTAAGAATGATTTATAAATACCTTTTACCTCTAAAAAATACTGAAATTACATTTTCATTACGCTTATTTTAAGTTTCTGTGGATATTTAATGGCTATCAGTATCGAAATCAAACAATTTTTAGAATCAAATGACAATAAATTTAGAGCCAATGATAAATGTCAAGGAGTTTAAATTAATATGTTTTTTTTTAATATGGAAATTTAGACAATATATTTATGCAAATGTCAAATAGCTTTGAAGAAATAAAAGAACGTACACTAAAAAAAAGAGCATTGTCAACACAAACGGAATGTATTACAATTTTTCATGCTTCTAGCAATACGAAATGCGAAACTGTCGGTAATTTTTTTCGAATTAATTATTTTGGTGAAATTAAGAAAAAAAATACGATTTTGAAATGTGTAATGAAATTCATTAAATGGGGTAAAGTTCGGTACTTCTTTCTAGATACCTTAGATCATGACATAAAAACCATTTATTCAGTTACATTTACAGTTTTGCATCTTTTACTAAATGCGTGGTAATTTGAACTATACTTTTGAAAAACAGAATTTACTGCAACCAATAGCAAATGAATGATTTAAATGCTGGATATTTTATCTAGAAATGTCTATACCATATTGTACGGCAATCTTAAGAGATTTTTTTTCTTCAAGTAGAGCTCTAATGACTTTTAAACCTCCAGAGATCTAGCATCCAATATATTTCGCAATATTTTGTACAATAATTAAAATATTGTATGATTATTTTCCATATTTTTTTGCTGTTGCAAAGTAATTAAATGTAAAATAATGTAAATGGATTCAAACTCAATAATTGGAGTTCTTAACTACAAGGAAAAATAAGTAAAGTAATACCAGGTAATTATTGGTTAGCCAGGCACAAGCGAAAAGTCGCCAAAAATTATAGACCTTAATTCAGTGATTCTCAACATCTCAACCACTGTGCCGCGGCACTTCTGTGGGCCGCCAAATGTTAGAAATGATACAATAAAAATTATAATGTATTTTTTTAGTATGAGTAAAGTTTAAATTAAAGAAAAATGTATATATATATATATATATATATATATATATATATATATATATATATATATATATATATAGAAGAAGGAATTGTCCGATTGAAACGAAAATTGGTGGATAGGAAGACAATGAACAGAATAGTAAATGATTAAAATTTCAGAACAATTGAATAATTTATTGCAGAGTTACAGTAACAAGTTCAATAAGGTGTTGACCCGCCTCTAACCTGCATACAAGCTGCCACACGGCGTGGGATAGACCGATAAAGCTCCCAGATGGTCTCTTGCTGTATTTCTTGCCAAATTCGATCCAATTGTCAAACGAGGTCATCAACATTCCGTGCCAGATGCAATCGCCTTCCCATCATATCCCAGACATGCTCGGTGGGAGAGAGATCTGGTGATCTGGCAGGCCAAGGAAGAGTGTGACAAGCTTGCAGACAGTTCATAGCAACACGTGCCGTATGTGGTCTGAAAAACCTGCCCAGGGCGCTGCAAAAGGAACGGTAGCAAAACAGGTTTTAGGATGTCGTCGACGTACCGCTGTGCAGTAAGTGTACCTCTAATGACGACCAAAGGGGTCCGGCTGTCAAAGGAAATGGCACCCCAGATCTTAATGCCTCGTTGAGGGCCGGTGTGGCGTGCAATAGTGAAGGCAGGATCCTCCACTCTGCCGTCTTCGATGATCGTCAGGACACAGTTGGGAGCGGGATTCGTCGCTAAAGACTATACGTCCCCAGTCGGCATCATTCCAGCCTGATCTGTTCAAAAAATTATGCATACGAAATTTCAAAACAATCGGATGATTGCTTCTTGGTGTGTCGATTTTTTGTTATAGATTGTATATTTGAGGCATGTATTTTTGACAGCAGTTGTTAATTATTCAAACATATTGTTTTGACGTAAGATGTTACGTTACTAAGTTAATATTAAATAGTGTTGCCGTTAATTATTTTCTGTTATGTGTACTATAAAGATAATTCTGAAGTAAATAAAAGTATTTTTTAAAAAAATATAATAACTTCCTACTTTATTAAAAACCAACTATACTAACACACCAACCACTATTTTTTTTATTTATCCTATAGGGCCGTATAGAGTGAAATTGATATTACCTTAATATTACCTTGTAGGGTAAGATGTAGTAGCAGCAATATTATTAGCAATGCTAAATATTTTTTTAAAATTGTTATATTTAAAATTGCAATTGTATTTTTTTTTTTAAATTTCTCAAGAAATACTTAAAGTATCATTTTATAACTTCAAAAGTCCTTAGGTCGTGCGATTTCTCAAATGTGTCAAGAAAGTTTAAAGATTTCAGGGTTTTGAAAAATCAGCAGTAAATTACGAATGAAATAAGAGTGTTTTTGAGCACCCTAAGTCATTACATTTAGAAATTAACTGGTAAATTCTATCAATTACTGTGATTATCATTTGCAATAATTGCACAAAAATTCGCAAACCTGGCTTAAATATTTATGGCAATACCGACATTTGCATATTTTTTTTTCATCTGTAAAAATATTCTATAAATTGAACAAAATTTTTGAAGTAATTTTTAATTAAGAAAGAGCACATCATTTTAAAATTAAGTGAGATATAAGCATTTAAAATAATTCTTTTATATCACGCATGAGCGGAAAACTTTTCAATTTGTTATTGTCATATTTTTTTAAATCGTATTTAGAAACTTCAGAAAAAAAATCAGATTTGAATATTTTGAAAAATTAAAACGTTTCTCACAATTTTCTGAATAGCTTTTCGAAGTTTTGAGTAGTAAGGGGCTTTTCCCAAATTTCATTTTGAAATATAAACAAAATTTAATAGCAAATGATAATACCCTACATTGATTATCTGAACAACAAAATATGATGGTATGAGGAAAGAAAACATGTGAAATGAAGCATACTTTAATAGGGAATAGTCTTCAATAACGCTGCTGACAGTTTTACTAAGTCCGGTTTATAGTGCAAAACAGTTTCTGGAAAACCACTTACCATATGGAACTTTCCTTCAGACTTTACAATAGCTACTCAGAAAGTTGCTAAATGTTTTTTAAATTTTCAAGATATTCTTATCGGATTTTTTAATGCAATTCAAAATTTAGTAATGAAGAAAAAAATTTATTTGTACGTTTTTTCTGAGCGTGCGCAGTAGGAGAGGAATATGGCTTTAAATTCTCATACGGCAAAGTTTTTAAAAATTGTTTCAAATGTTAAAAATTATATTTTTAACTGATTAAAAATTTTTCAAAAATAATTTATAATTTTATTGAATATTTCTACAGTTATAGTAAGAAAATGTAAAGAAAAAATAGTTTGTTATAAGAAATGTCGGTATTTCCATGAATATGCTAAATGGCGAGATTTTGTGCAGTTATTGCAAATGATAACATAATTAATGCATATTACTAGCTTATTGCTATATTTTTGCTATAAGGGTTTTGCCATCTGCTTTAGAAAACATTATTTTTCGTTCATAATTTAATGGTCCCGCAGTGGACTGATCGTTAAGACACGGTTCCCAGCAGATCACCGAAGTCAAGCATCACTGGCTGCGGTCAGTGTGCGGGTGGGTGACCACTTGGATCAGTCTGCGTAGGGACCGAGGGTGTGCGGTATTGGTCCTCGTTAAACTGTGCTACCGTAAAGTGCTCGACTTCGCGCGCAGGTCGTCGGGCTACCAAAGCGGGGGTGCCATTCCCTCCGCAGAGGATCAAAATTGTGATGGCATGTCTTCGGATCATCCTCCGGGATGTTTCCCAGACCGTCGCCAATAGCCCATTGTGCAGCTCTAGTGCGACGTAAATTAACAACAACAACAACAACAACAACATAATTTAATGCTGCTAATTTAAACCTCTAAAATCTTAAAGCTTCATTGACAGTTATGAGAATCTGTACGAATTGTACGCTGCAGAAATTGTACGTTTTTACCTTAAACACCTTTTACGTTCGAAAATAACTTTTTAAATATCTCTCTTCAGAAATTTTAAAATCTGAAAGTTCCATTAGTGAAGGACATTGTATTTCTGTCAAGGAACCTGTATTCTTATTTCTTGAAAACTCTTGTTTTTCTTGAAAACTCTTCGATTAAATATTTTAGCTGCTAAGTATATGGACCAATAAAATAATTGCTAAGTTTATGAACCAATAGAATTATTGGTGAAGCAGGTTTTATTAATTTTGCTTTTTTGTTTCAATAACGCAAAAACAATAGCTATATCAAGCTATATTGAGTTAGGCTATTTGAAAAATTTTAAATCAATTAACAATCTTTGTTAAATTATAATTAAATAACCATATCACGTAATATACCTAGTAAAAATTTCTATTTTGATGCCTAACCTCTGTCAGCACTAACGAAACGTTACCAAATGTGGATGAAAAAAAAAGCTTTCCAGTGGGTGAAATGCTTTTTCAAGGTAATCTAGGACATCTTCTTTATATTCCAGATAAAACTATTAATTTGCAGCAATTTTTTTAAAATCAAACTATTTAGAAAACCAAATAAAACTTAATGTGAAAATTTTTACTCTTCTGCAAACATCTGTACCATTTTATAAGAAATATTTAAAAAAGTTTTGTTGTAAAGTATTAAGCGATTTATATATGCATATATTTTTTTAAAAAACTCTAAAATTTTAATTTTTAGCAACGACATCTATGCGCGAAGTTCGAATAAAAACTAAATTCAGTCGTAATTTTCATCTATACTTTAAATTAAAAAAGGTTAAGATCTGCAAACACTAAAAAGAAATTTGGAGCAATTATTAAAAGAAATTATAATAGGGTAGTATTTAATATACGTAAATTCCTTCATTCGTTCTAAAAAGTTATTATAAAAACAATTTACTATGCACAAAAGAAACTAAGTAAGAATTTATTCAGCACAAAAAATCTATACATCTTAACTATTTAGATCAAAGGGATTTGGAAATATCCCTCATTTTAGTTTTTATACTTTAATTCGTATTGCCAAGGCTTAAATTTTAATATTCAATATTTTGTTATTGAAATATTTTATATTTTGCTATTAAACAAAGCCGCTATATAAAAATTTAAAAAAATCCCCATTTGATTCAAAAGACGAAAAATTATTTCAGATATAAAAAAGAATTCTCTTATGTTCATCATTCATATTCTTCGAAATTCTAAAAGCAGGCAAAAGGATCTTTCTGACAATTACCGTTCTGAAAATGCAGGTTGCAAAATTGTAAAAATATTGTCAGCGCAGGAGTCGAAGTTTATATGCCACCTCTTAATAATTAAAAATCTGAAGCAGTCTCCTCTGATAAATCAAACAACTAAAATGAAATTTTCTGAATTACTATAGATTTAAATTAAGTTAACAACAAACTAAGAAATTTTAAAAATGTATCATTTAGGGGAAAGGAATTTTTGTTATTGCTTGAAAATTATTTATAGGTATGTTATTTTTTTTAATTTTAATTTATTTGTTTACTTATTTTTTCGATCGAAGGTAAGATTTTGATATTTTATAAAAGTGTGTGTCTTAATTTTATCCGCATCAAAAATCAAACGCATGAGACGCACATGGATAATACAGTTTTATTAGAAAATACCTCACCTTGTTAAGCTATCCTAGGTGGCAACAATGTTGTGAATTGTACATGTTTCAAAAAAAGAGTCGTCAAGATTTTCATCATTAATTAAAAAGTACAGGCATCATTTTAGATAACTTTTCTGCAGTATTATTAGTTAATAATTATTATTTAAAATATTTAATTATTTGAAGTATTTTGTTTTTATCAAAATATTGAAAGGATTCTAAAATATCTAAAATTTTATGATCTATTCCTATCTTATAAATCATTTCTTAAATTGCTCAAGTTTAAGATAAAAGTTATAAAATTATTTTCATAAATTTTGATATAAGCAGGTGTATACATGCCTAAAAAAATTTATTTTTATTTCGCAATCAAGATTATACGTTTTATCTTTTCCTATAATTTAAGGAGAAAAATTTATGTTTTTCAAAGTCGTTTAATATTTGTTCTTGCATAGTCTGTTCTCACACATGTCGAATAACCATTATTTTTTTTTAAAGAAATTTTCTTTTATTCGAATCGTAAAATTTAATTCTCTATAAAACTAATAAAAGAAAATTCGCAGAATAGGTAAAATCCTGAAAGTATAAAAGCAGGCAAATATTTCACCAGTGCAGATTTTCTTCGAACAACAAGCAAGTAAGTATCATCTTATTAATATTCTTCTTAAGTTGTTTCGATGAATAACTCTTTTTGGAGAATATGCTATTTTTGGGACAGGTGTGAGTTTGTCACTGTTATGCATGACTGTTAGGTTAAATTTTATCCACTTTTAAGATTGTTTTTGGAAAGCTTTGTCGCCCCATGCAATAACGCATCGTTCCATAAAATTTCACCAAATTGGCAAGCTTTTATTTAAAAAAAATGTAACTTTTTAAGCATTGAAGTTCTGAAGCCATGATATTTCTCCACAGGAAGAGGTTAATTTAAAATTATACCTTCACCTTCAATATACCGTACTTAAATTGCATCATTTCTATCTTTTTTATTTTCTATTATTCCTTCTTATTATTCTTTTATTATTATTCTTTTCTACCATTATGTGTGTTTTCTGAGCTGATTATGCAAATAACGCGTAATTTTATTATGAAGAAAAGCTGTAGTTTTCCGAATACGAAAAGAGTTTTTAGTTTAATCTCTTATCCCGCATTCCCATCTCTATGAAACATAATTCTCATCTAGAAGTAAAAATATCGCCAAATTGGCATTCTTTTTTAAATATTTAATAATTTTTTAAACATATATTTTTCTAGATATAATATATTAAAGTGATTTTTTTTCATTTAAGCTTTATTTTGCGGCCTATTATGTTTACCTTCTGATATCTTCCCTTGTGACAAAGATTAAAAACTTATGATAAAAGACTATGAACAAAGGTTCAGGAAGGTCCTGTATTGATTAGCATACAAAATGCACACGAATCATTAACATATTATTTCTCTTAGAGTCAAAAGACCTTCCATACTTGCTGTCACAGAGGACAATTTTGATATGTTCGATAACACCTACTTTAGCATCAAACCGTGATATGTATAGTAAAAACATAAAATTATGTTAATACCTCATTTGTTTTTGTATGAGGAGCTGTGACACTAGGAAGAGTATTTTTAATGTGTATTTTACATATTTTAAACGTGTTAGTGATTTAGCATTTCTGAACGCGTATTAATAACAACAAGAAAACAGAAAAAAAGGACCTTGCTAAATCTTGATCTATAGCTGCCATTTTTCACTTGAAAAAAATCGTTTTAACTGCATTTTACTGCGAGAAAGCCTTCGATGAAAAAAATTATGTGCTCCTTTTCGAAAATTACAGAATCAGTATGATTTTTTAATCTTTGTCTTTGCTATTATTACAAATAAGTTTAAAGATTTGTTGCCTACTTTTATTTCAACGCACTTTAATGCTGTATCTTTCTCTTAGGATAATCACGAAAGTATCATGTGTCGAAACATTGCAGTCATCTTCTTGATTAGCTTTGTGCTTTTCGCAGTTCAAGCTGAAGGTAAGGAAGACTTTCGATTATACATTTTTCTGTTTCTGAATCTTGAAGCTGAATTTTCTGTTAAAAAATACTACATAAAGAGTTTATTATGGATTAATAATAAAACTCAAGGAAGGAATTGCGTGCAATTATATTTTGAAAATTAATAAGAGATGAATGCACAGTTGCGCTACAAATGACGAACAGAACTTTTAATTGTGTTCTTTACAGCGGACGTGCTGCTAAGGAATATAGAGATGCAAAGATGTAAAGATAATTGGACACTGCGACCGAAAGGATTAGGGAGGTTAGAAACACAGTAAACCCGGAAAAAAGTTGTTTTTGCATAACAATAGCATTCATAGTAGTAGTACGGATGGTGTTTTAAGTAGAAATGTAAACAATAACAATCTCGAGCTCGGCACCTACTCTAGTTCCGGTTAAAAAGTTTACAGCTGCTTACTACATGTTATTCTGATAGGCGATGTTTTCAAACGGATAATTTTGTTTTCAATAAAAGAAATAAATTAGATAACTTCTGAGCTCAAATCTTCAGTATTTCATAAGATATTAATGTTATTATGCAATTCTGGGGAGTTTGGAGCGAAAATTTATTTTAGTTATTTTGTTATTTATTATTAAAAAAGGTGACATGGTTGCTAGATTTTGAATAACTCGCTTTTTTGGCAGTCTTGATTTGACCTCTTTCCATAAGTTTATTACTGTTTGTTCTTGGTGCAAGCTGTGCACCATCTTACGTTAGCGTTAACACTTTTAGCATTGTAAGCACAAGTATTGTTAGCATTGTAAACACAAGTAATAAGTAATCAAATAAATTTTTTGCAAGTATCTCAAAACACAACGATGCCAAATGGCTTTAAAATACAACGGAAACAGTAACCCGGAAATTTAGGCGGTACCGAGCTTGCAGCGTTCCCTAGTGTAGAAAACACCATCCATAGTGTGGCTTTCAGGAGAACTCCTCCAAACAACCGTCTCGCGTCGTGGTGGGTACTATGGTTACGAGGAAACGTCACTTCGAATAGGGGTGTGGGGTGAATAGTTTTGTTTTGATCTTTGCGTAGATCAACGTTAGTAAACTAATCGACACCTTCATTTTTTAATTAAACCCTTATTATAAATGTTCTCTCGCTTGTACCATACCAGGAGACAGCCAGAGACTTTTAGTCTGGAGGATTACTCCTCAAAGCCGCAAAATATATTCATTTTATAATCACAAAAATCTAGTACTGGACTGTGCAGGAAGCATTATATTGTTTCGTTTTTAACTGATGAAAGATAATTTTAAAGCTATTTTATGGTTATTATTAAGTTATTATAAAGTTATTTTAAAGATAAATAATTTTAAAGTTATTATAAAAATATTATCCTTCACCGTTGCATAAAACGTCAAAAATATTTTTTTTCTATTTCTGAAAATTCTTCTAACTTCTTTTAAGAGAATTAAATTTGTATGACGTTTTAGGAGCATGAAATGTTTTAAAATAATTATATGTAAATCATTAGCATTAAATAAACAAAATGGTTATAATAAAATCAATATAATGAAATCATTAGTATCAAATCAGCGATTTGATAATAAATAGAACTTTCGTAAGTGAAATTCTTAAAAAAAAAATTTTTTTTTTTAAATTTTGTGATATATATATATATATATATATATATATATATATATATATATATATATATATATATATATATATATATATATATATATATATATATATATATATATATATATATATATATATATATATATATATATATATATTATATATATTTCATCTTTAACAAAATTTGAGGTATCATTTTCGATACCTTATATTGTAAAATACTCGTAATAAGTAGTACTTATTTTTTTTTAAATTTAAATATTCCTTTCCTTTTATTTTCAAGTTAAGAAATAAGCATTGGAATGAAAAAAAAATGTTTTACATAAGATTTCAGAAGTGCATTATCAGGATCATGGAAAATATAAAAAAATGACTTATCAATAGATTTTAAATTAATTGATTCCACCAGTTCTTATTTTAGAGTGGAATATTATCTGGTTTCAACTACAATAGATTTTACATAAGAAAATAGGTTAATCATCGATATTATTTACAGATGTACATCTCAGAATAGTGGATTATTTAGAATTCTATTGTTCTTTATTTACTAGAAAAAAGTCTTAATAGTTGTTGAACTCAATCATGGTTGCAAATGTTTTTCTCACTATTTCGTATTATTATGAACTTATTTTTCTTTTTTTCAGATACATGTACAGTAGGGGGGAAAACATACAAAGTAGGAGAAAAATTCCCCAGTGATAAGGGATGTTTAATACAAACATGCCAGGCTGGAGGCTCAATCTACGGTACTGAGTAAGTATTCAAACTGTTTAAAACTGTCTTAGTAGTCTAGGACTAACTATCTTAACTATCTTATACTATCTTAACTATCTTAACTATCTTAATTATCTTAAACTATCTTAATTATCTTAAAATTATCTTAAGTAGTCTAGATGATTTTTATTTTATCAAAAAATTATCTATGCGTAATCTTTTTGCGCCTTTGAATAACTAAAGTAATATTTAGTTTAGGGTTCTAAATTTTCTTAAAGTAGTTTACTGTAATCACAGATATTATTTATATGCAAAGAATTTCGTAACATTTTTCAAACAACTTTTATAATTAAATTTTCTTTAGAGCCAAAATTTGACGAAAAAAAGAAATACTATGAAGTCTTGCACATTCGTCATGAGTTATAAAAATTGTGTTAGTAACTTTAAATATGTTTTACTAGGCCATAAATTTTTTTTCTCCAAAACTATACTGGAAGCTTAATGGCTTGAAATCTCTTCAGCTTCATATAGATGACCAAATGCCTTCCCCAATCATCTAACCCATTTTTTAAGGATCCATCTTTTAAAGTTATGTAATTATGACTCTGGTCATATGACGAAGATAACACATGAGCAGGTCCTTTCATCATCAAACTTCTACCTAGCAGCAAACGAGAGGACTTTCAGTCACGGCAGATTTAACGTTATAGATACTTGCAGTATTGAAGCACTGTTTGATGGAACTAAACCGCATTTGCGTTACATGGAGAGGAAAACCCTGAAAACCTCCCACGGTGAGACTGACTGCAGGAGGATTCTAACCCATGATCCGTCAACCATTGAGGATATTTTACGTTATTGCTGTGGTCGGTGTGGTTCGTATCGACTAGGCATTGCTGAGATATAAACCCCGGACACCTTATATGGAAGTGAACTCTTTGTCCCTGAGTCCTCATGGCTCTTTACACGTCAATAGCATAATCGGCTGCGAGGATTGAACTTTCTTCTCCAAGCTTTCTATAAATAGTGAGAATGATGTTTTTTTTCTAGTGCGCCACACGCACGCTCATATGAATGAACAGCACGATTGCAAACTAAAGGCATCGTGAGCGCAATGTCGAACATATTTTTTCATCGGTCTTTTAATTGCTTATTACCAAGATCACACTGACATAATACTGGCTGTTTTGAGAGGGTTTACTTTATTCTTAAAATCACAGAACAAATGTGGTAAAATCTGTTTTTAAAGTAACTTAAAGAGGAGAAAAAGATTTCATGTTTGCCCTTCGAAAGAAGTTAGGTTAGATTTTCACTAACATTTACCGTACTCACATTTTCCGTTTTAAGTCTGACAAAAATGTTATTAATTTTTCCTTTCTTCCTCTTATACCCCGAGAATCAGCCTTATTGATTTTTCGATCTTTAAATTTGTACATTTTTTTTAAGAAGCAATGTTTATAAAAAAAAAAAGAAATTTTTTTATTATTTTAGTTAAATTCGTATTCTTCATCTTCTTTGTCTCTAAGTTAATAGTTTAAGTCATATATATATATGTAGAGTTCTATAGAGTTTAAACATAATGATAATTCTCATTTTCTTTAAGATGCACGGATCATTTTACTAGCTGCTGAGTTTTTTCTTCCTTCTTTTCGTATCCCTATAGAATCACCCTTTTTTGATTTTTTAAACTTTGACATAAAATTTGCACAATGTTTTAATTTTTTAAAAAAATGGAATGTTAATACAAAAGAAAGACAATTGTATATTACTCTAGTTAAATTCTTATTATTGTTTTTCTTTGCCTTTATTGTATATTGGAATTACATACATTTGCAGATTTGTGTTCTCAATTTAGGCTTCTAAACCTTTCTTTTGTCTCTAATAGAATTTAAGCATAATGGCAATTCTAATTTTCCTTATTGATGTACTGATTTTTTTTCTAGCTGTGGAGTATACCAATTGCCGTCTGATTCCCCTTGCAAGATTATCGAAAAAGAAGGAAGATACCCCGAATGCTGCCCACGAACTGTCTGCCCAGGAGATGCTGACTTTTAAAAAAGCTTCACCTTTTCTTTAAACAAACATCATGTTTAACAGTAAATAAAAAGTACACAAAAAATTTCTTATTTTATTGACTTTTTAGCTACCTATGTATCTTCTTTTTTATATATCTTAGCTACCTATATATCTACCTATATAGCTTTTATATATAAAACTCTAATGATCATGCAAGAAGATATTCAACCTATACATTTTATTTTATTTTCAATTTTATAACCGTCGTTGAACAGTCAACTCAATTTTAGGATTACGACTTCTCATGTTCAACTCCGTAGCTTTGTAATTTTGAACCCACTCCAAAAGACTAGGATACTCCTTGATCAAATATTGAGAGAATTTTGTGTTTGTGGAGGACTTTTTGATGGAACTAACCCGCATTTGCGTTACATAGAGAGGAAATCCACGAAAACCTCCTACAGTTAGCATGAGATCAAGGGGACTATAACCTATGATCCATCTACCACTGAGGATTTCTCACGCCAGCACTGTGGTCAGTGCAGACCGGATGCGGAATTCGTATCCAGCATCCGCTGGGATTTGAACCCGGTTCACCTCATTGGAAGGTGAATGCTCTATCCTCTGAGCCATGATGGCTCTATGTATTTTATTTTTTAAATTTGCAACAAGGAAATCAAAATTGAATTATTAATGAGTGAGGCAATCCGAAGCATAAATGGTTCCATGGTTGAGTACGGCATGGTGTAAACATCGGCCTACTACTATTTGATACAGATTGTAGTACGCCATACAGTACGGAAGCATACAGTGAACAAAAAAAAATAAATACATAAATGGAGCATCCTGAATAACTTTTGATTTAATAAATAGATCTTCATGTTCTGAGACTCATTCTTAATGGTTCGAGGGGTTAACCTCAATTATGTTTATTAATGGGCCGGGATAGCCTGGTCGGTTGGGCGTTGGGCCCATGTCCAAGAGTTCGTGGGTTCAAACCCCGCCGGCCGAAGACTCCCCGGGTAGTAAAGTGACTGATGCACACTAAATCTGTCGAGTCGCAAAAGTCCTCCATAACAAATCAATACCTCTGGGGGTACTGGATTGGAGATCGATCGGTCTCTGATTCAGGTCAAAATTACGATCTGTAGATGAATGAATGGATGTATGAATGGGCCAGCCCTATAAAACGGGTGTGACATTTGATGTGTCAAAAGTAGTATTTTTGTACATTGATGGCTCCACTGAAAAACAAGAAACGCGCATTTTGCCTTAAATTTGCTTGGTTTCACCAAGCAGGCTTGCCCGTGTGGCAAGTGGCATTAGAACCAACCAACCATGCTTATTAATTAGAGCAGATCATATTTTAAGTAAAGAAATCAGAAGCAAAAGCATACTTTCTCTGAACAAGTATACACTTCTTATGATGGATCCGGTATAAGGGGTAGCCAAAATTTGGGAAATATGGTCCCCACAGTTTGGTTAAGAGATCGATCTAGACTTTGCGCTCCTTAATATTAGTTTTACTTTTCGCGTATTTCTCCTGATCTTGAAAATTTTTTAAGCGAATTGAAAAATATTTGTATGCAAATATAAAACTCATTTATCCAAAGATAATTCTATGCAAAAAAAAAAAAAAATTAGTAAATCATTTAAAAAGGTAAAAAGGTCGTCCTTTAAAGAAAATTATTCTGAGAGAAAATTATTTTTTTCCATGGCAACGAAAAGTTGAAATAAACTCTACAATAAGTTAGACAGAAATGAAAGGATAAAAGTAAATCATTTTCTTGTCAAAAAGTTATTCTACACTTTTTACTTCTACTTATTTACGTAGACAACATAATTTGAAGCTATATTTCAGTTTTATTGATGCTTCATAATTTATGTAAGAAAGCAATATGTTTCATCAACAAAAGTCAGGCGAGCAATGCTTTTTTCTTCTTCGTTTTCTAGCTTTTTTTTAAAATAAATTTTTCGATTTTCTGTAAAAATTTAAGAATTCAAACTGTTTTGTCTCTAGACACTGAAATTTATAATTGTGTAAATAGGGAAATTCTAGAAATAAATTATTTTACACGTATTTTCCTTGTAGAACCTAAATGTCGCATGTAAAATGAATGAAATATATATAAATCAAAGATTTTACCACATGTATATGTTGCATGTTTTTAGGGCATTATTTTAAAAAGAATACCAGTTTAAGTATAAAGTTCAACAAAAATACATATGTATTTAATGAGTGAGAGAATTTGAATCTCGCAGCAATTCACGGCGTAGGATTCCATGAAACCTCAATGTGTATATATTGTTAACAGACACATGAGAGCCGTGATGGTCAAGGGATAGAACGTTCGCCTTCCAATGAGGTGAACCGGGTTCAAATTCCAACGATGGCTGGTCGATACAAATTCCCCATCCGGCTCGCTCCGATCACAGTGCTGACGTAAAATATCCTCAGTGATAGATGGATCATGGCTGACATTCCCCTTGTCGCCAGGCTTACCGTGGGAGGTTTTAGTAGTTTTTCTTTCCATGTAAAGCGAATGCCGGTTAGTTCCATCAAAAAGTTCCTAACGAAGGCAAATTTCTCTCAATACTTGGAGTTTCCTTGTCATCTGGATTGAATTCAAAATTACAAGGCTACAAAGTTGACCGTTAGTAGTCATAAGCCTGAAAAAATTGAGCAGGCTGTTCAACAGTGGACATAAAATATAACAAAGTTAACAAAGGCATGAAATTTAACTAACAAATGAAATTTCCTTTTCACATTGGCAACGAAGAACTGTAAACTGAAATATCAAGCAAGTGGGCAGTCGTAAAAATGAGCACTAAATTGTAAGTATTTATGCATTTCTGAATCTTTCTCACATCGGCAACAAAAAGTTTAATCAAATTGAGAAATATGTTTGGCAGAATTGAAAGTGTAAAAGTCAAGGTTCCTTTAAAGAAACTTTTCTTTATTTTTGTTCCAAAATTGCTTATTATTTTACTTAAGTTAAACTTTTAGGTAACTGAATCGAGAAATAGTTAGAGGATGGTTGGGAATTGTTAAAAAAGTTGTGTTTTATGTCTTTATGGATATCTGAAATTTGCCCTTCCTTTGAGGTGACTTTAAACCGCCATCTTGAATTTACCTGAAGAAAGACAAAAAAAAAGGGGGGGGGTGAAACTAGACTTTACCTAATAGGCAAGTGATGTATTTTTCCTTTGTATTTTTTTCTCTAAATCGAATGAAATATAACTAAAAAAAAGTTAAAAGGACTAATATTTCAAAAGTTATTAAAGTTTTTACTAAAAATGTGTAGTTTTGTACCTATACCTATCTATATACCTCTTTAACCGTTATGGTATTTCATGTTGATTCCAATATTTTATTTCTAAGAAAATATGATGGAAATTTCTGATGGTCGAACATAAAGAAACCAACAAAACAAGTTTCTAATCTTATGTTGGACCATCAAAAAATTGTCCGAATTCCTACCTTGGGATGATGGTTACTTATGCTGGTTACTATCAAAGATTATGTTGGTCCATCAACGAAAAACCATCAAAAATTTTGACTTGGGTATACAACAGCGAAGTGTAACACCCTATGTATACTTTTACGCTTAATTGATTAGATGAATCCTAATTCAAATAGACTAATAGTTTAGAAGCTTTATGCGTAATCCAGCTTTTGAGTATAAAAAGTAAAATTATTGCATTTACATATTATTGCACCTGGCATTCCGATTTAGACAAGTGAGAGAATTATTTCTCTTATCTATTTATTATATAAAAAGTTAAATTTTTAATACTTAAAACTTAAAAAATTGATTTAGGTCTAATATATCAAACCTTTCCCCAGCATTGAGGAAGGTCAATATAGAATTTACTCAGAGGAAGGGTCAAAATACAACCCCTTTGCTATCTTGGCAAGTGATGCATTGTTTCCAGCGTACTAAGAGCACAGAGATTAGTTACTATCTTGTATAGGTTTCCATTATAATCAAATTTATTTGAATTGAGTGAATACTTATCTAAGTCGGTATATCTAATAGTTAAGAAGTTATTTAAGTTTCATATAGAAAGAGCAAATTCTGACTTACATATACCGAATATACATATTTATGCATCTGACTTTACTATCCAGGCAAGTGAGGTATGTATTTAAGTAATAGAAGACACACGTTGAACTATTGAACTGAAATGTTCTTACTAATAGAGAAAAAAAAACATTGAAATTAATATTTCACTGTCCTGGTTAACAGTGTCAGACTCATAAGCATGTGTGAGTCAGAAGCAAGAGCAATAATGAACCCTCAGTGATCAAACTACAGTCAAACCCCGCTATAGTGAACACGGTTTACAGTGAACACCCGGATATAGTGAACGAAATGTTCGGTCCCGTGGCTTGCTATACATGGATAATGTTATTTTTTGTGGATATAGTGAACCAAAAAAGTGAAGAAATTGCATATAATGAACTTTCTTCTGTCTTCAACTAATTTTTTTTGTAATAATTTTGAAATTTCTACTTAAAAAAAAAATACATATACCGATTTTCAAAACCATTTATAGTGGGGAATGCTCATTTTTTCCTGTTTGCTTCTTTTAGCTCACTTTCCCATCCCTAAACAAACAAAGCAGATGTTTCCAACCCAGGTTGGATCAATATGCATTTTCTGTCAGAGGGAATGAGCAATTATTCATTATTGGTCAAAGGGTTGGACACTAATATGTGTTGATAAGGCCCTCATTTCAACTTCTTTTTGCTCTCAGTTCAGTTTAAAAAATCATGCAAACAAGTGTCTCAAATTTAACTATGGCGAACAGTAAACGTAAAGCGTTCTCCATTGATGATAAAATGGGCATAATCAGAAAAATTAAAAATGGATGCAATCAAGCTGGTATTTGCAGGGAATATAAACTATCCGAATCTGCAGTTTGTAACGTATGGAAAAAATAGGCAATTAATAATTTCTGCTCATGAAAAAAAATTTAGATGGCAGAAAAAAGTTGAGAAAAGCAGATCACAAGGATGTTGAAGAAGCATTACTGAAGTAGTTCACCAATCGAAGTATCTGGACAAATGTCGATGAATTTGCGAAGTGATTTTATGAGACTACTTTTGTGTGCTCGAATGGCAGGTTTGACAGGTTTAAAAAGCGGAACGACAGAAATTCAGGAAAAATTATCTGAGAGTAGGGAATTTTTTCGATATCTGATGTTGAGGATTGCTCATCAGCTAAAGATTACTAATTTTTTTTTTTGTACGCAGGACAAAGAGTAATGAGAAATAACACATTTTTTGCTACTACATAATATTTTTCAGTCATTTAGTTAAATAATGTGTAATAAAAGGGAGTAGTTTGGGAACCATTAGTTAAATTGCCTGCGTAACGGATATAGTGAACTCCCGGTTATACTGAACAGAAATTTCGGTCCCTTGAAGGTTTACTATAGCGGGGTTTGACTGTATAACTGAAATTATCCTTTGTCTTCTTTTGATTATTTATTGTTCCTTTCAAAATTAAAAACTGTTTACTGTACACTTTCAATTGTTAAGTGTTCACTGTTAATTGTTTATTGTTCCTCCTCCCACTTTGATGTGAGGTGGACTGTCGTAATTACATGGATTAATTTCTAAATGAAACCTTATATAGCACGTATTTTTCGGTTAATTATTTTTTCTGTATTTAACTTTATCTATTTAATGAGATCAATAATAACTACTACTGAGCTGCGAGCTTATGATTACAGAAACAAAAAAAAAACATATAAGACGTAAATATACTTTACGAATAAGTTCAATAATTGGTTAATGATGACAACAGTATTTAGTGTTAATTTTTTGTTAGTAAGTGAAAAAGAGTATTAGAACTTTAAACAAAACAAATGAAAATAAAAAGAAATAAACATACATGAGAAACGTATAACTCCGCGTTTTCTTTTGAGTTTTTTTTTATTGTGACATCCTAATGCAGATTGCGTAATTGTGTTTAGAAATAACTCCGGCCGGGATAGCCAGGTCGGTAGGGGGCCCATGTCCGAGAGTTCGTGGGTTCGAACCCCGCCGGCCGACTGTTGGCCTAAATTGCATAAAAATCTAAAAAAAGTCAACTATTAATCTTTATTTAATTTGAAAGTGTATTACTTTGAGAGTCAATGTCATTTTCGTCATAGTTTCAAGCTTAAGCAATGCTTTCATCTGATAACTTCTTTTACGATGTTGATTGAAACCGTGTTACAAAATGATATTAAAGACAGAATTGATTTATTAGTAGCCTGTTTCACTGCGCAACGTAACTTAATATATTAATTTACAGATCCAATAAACTTTTATCGGAAAATAAAAAAAGAATTCGATAGTAATCAATAATAAATCCTTAGAAGATATTTTTATAACCACTTATCAGATTTTTCCTATTACAGAAAATAAATACAGATCTTTTTAGTACTAACAGGTATAAATACAAATTTTTACATCGCATACCTCCTTTTTTGGTATTAAAATAGTTCCAACTTCAAGAGCAAGTAAGTAACCAAAGGATTTAGTATTAGCTTAATTTGAAGCGATAATTTTCTAAATTTCTTACCTATTTATCATTTTTATTGAAAAATACTTAACAAAATTGTCTGTGTTTGTAAAATTATTTTTATAACAGGTTCGAGAAATATATTTATTGAAATGTACGCTATTGTTCAGTAATCCCGAGAACTTCTCCCGCATAGAAGTATAAGATAGTCTGATGCCATCGAAACATGATTTATAATGGGAGATAATTTAAGAAATCACGCGAATCTCACAATCTAATATATGAAACTATTAATTTCATACCCCTATTCAATCCCATCTTCGTAATCACAGTTACCGCCAGCACGTGATTCTGGTGTATAGAGGAGTTCTCGTGATGGTCGGACTGTAGACATTAAAGTGTAATTTGGCACATGCAACTAAGAGTAAGAGAATTAAAATGACAAATTGTAAGTGCAATGTTTTTGAGCTTGCTGAGATGATTTTTATATCAGTTAAGTAATCTAGAAAATTGCATAATAAATATATATTTCTATTTAAAAATAGCAGCCCATTAATAGGCCTCTGAATGTTGCAATCCATCTTTTTTTTTCATTTCATATATAAAGGTATAAAAGTTTCCTGATATGAAAGTTTTATGAAAAAAATGCATTGAAATTAATTTAGTTCGCAGTTTGGGAAAAATGATTGTGAATCTTAACATAAAAAATATATTGTATTAGTTTTAAAACAAAATTTTTTTATGAGAGTGATTTAATAGCATAGAAATTTGTGAAGTTTTCAAGGCTTCTGTGTTTATTTCATTTCGAGTGTCATTTTGGTATGTCCCTGTGTTTATGCCAGTTAAAAATTTCGGATTATAATCTTATTTTTATTGGCTAAACATTGAAAATGGAGAACAGAACATTATGCTATATCCTTGAATATGATATAAATTCTTTCACTTGGAACAATACCTTTCTTTTAGTGATTTTATTTAGTTCCTCTAAAAATTTAGATCTTTTTATCCATTAGATAGATCACTCCTTTAGATATTTTTGGACTCACAATTTGATACTGTTTATTTTTGACATATTAGGACTTAAATTATGTTTTAATAAAAAAATTATCTTTAATAATAAGTTGAATTTTAATTACGAAAATATAAATATTCTTTTAAACCGTACGGGCATAATAGAAAGCAACAAACAAATCTGAATGTATAATTGTATTCTTAAAAGTGAGAAAATTTATTAATATTATAGTTAAAATTACTTTCATTATAATGATTATAGCATCAAGAGCATTATAATAAAAGATATTAGTGATAAAATTATTTATAAAGAGTGTTAGCTCTAAGTATTATTAACTGTACTTAATCAGGTTAAGACAATATTAAAATATGATTTCATAACGCTTCAGAGAGAATGCTTTTGAATAAAAACCGTCCAATTGATTGTATAGCAATGAAATTTTTTTAATAATATTTTATCCTACTTTTTGCATATATGCTCTGAGTAAATATAGTAAATGATTATTAACATGAGCAGCAAGAAGTATTTTTTCAGCACAAATCATATTCATAAGTACTGTTGTAATAATATGTCTTTCAATTATGATAGCTGAACCGTGTTTGATGCTGAACTTAAGACTACCTAATATGGTGGACTCAGTGTGTGTCAGGCATTATCCGGATAGTTACACATAAATGCTACAGCAAGTATTTTTACATTCAGATATTAGCAGAAATATTGTGCAGTGTTCAAAATGAAGAAGCGAACATCACTTTTGATCTAATGATATGAAATTCACATACTTGAACTTGTTTGCACTCGTTAATTTTAGGTTAATGAGTTACAGATAGAATAAACAGAACTCTACTGTACAAACAAATCTATCCACAAAGTTAAAAAATAAACAGAGTGGAATTTTCTTTCATAAGAATATTCATCATAAAGAATATTCTTTTTTAAAATAAAATTCACCCTTATCTTAATGCTTTAATCACATGTCATTTATTTTCTCTATTCAGTGCATATTGTCATATAAATATAACTTTATTTCCGCAAAAAATTACGAATTATTTTCCAAATGCAAATATATGCCAAATAAGTATTTGAAAAATCTGTTTGCTTGTTCCTCTTTTAATAATGTATTATTTTTTTCAGAAACCAATTTTTCAAAACCTACCATGTTTAGAACATTGCTACTCTGTGTTGTTTTAGCATTGTTTGTGCTTCACACTAAAGCCGATGGAACAAAAGAGGGTAAAATATGCAATTATTTAATTAAATTAGCCTCCATATAAACTTTTTTTTTGCCGATTCTTAAAACTAAGCACCTACGTGTAATCCCCTATAAATTATTCAAAGCTACTGTAAAACTCGTAATATATGATTGCCCACTTAATTATTAAATAACATCATAGTTTTTTTTAACAGAAAAATACCTGCCATCTCTAGATAAATTTATCATAGCGACATTTTGAAGTGCGATGCTAGAATGTTACATGTGTCCGGTACTTATTCGTTTCAAGGGACGGTAAAAAATTGCTCAAACTATATTTGATGCTTAGGTAATTGTTGTAATAGGTACTACTTGTATTTACGCTATAGGCACTTAATATAGGTACGTAATACAAACTCACACTTAATCAGTTTTAGGAATTAACATTTGTTTAGTTTAATTATTAACTATAATAAATGAAAAATCGTGTTTTAAAAATAGAAAGAAAACGAAAAACTTTTTTTTCTTCTTCTATTGTTTCAGTTGTTTATGAGGTTATGCCACCTCAAATTATAAATATACATGTATATGCATACTGTATTTTTTTCTTCTATGAAAAACTGCTCTTACTGCAAATTAAAATTAAAGAATATAAGTTTAATTAAAAAAATTGCTGGAAAAACACACACACACACAAAATTGGAAGACAGGACAGATGGAAAAAAGAAACGAAAAAAAAATGGCTAATATAAACAAGAAAGAGAAGAAAATAAAAAGAAATATAAAATTTAAAAAAAATACGAAAATTGAAAAAAAGAAAATTGTTACCTTTTTTAATAACAGGACTATTAGTTTTTTTAATCAGTATCCTCAAGGATGACTATTTTTATGTCAAAGAAAAGGAGTAGGTTAAACCATTTTCATCACAAATAAAAATTAAATACAGTAATGAAATCAAGGAACTTCATGTTCAATGATTTTTTATGTGTGTCGTAGTATTTGATCATGTTTCGTAATGTTTTCATTCAAGGTTCCTGCCAAACAGAGGACAGAGGTAAAGTGGAACACGGTGCAAAATACACTAATGAAAATGAGTGTCAACAATACATTTGCCACCATGGGATTCTTACCACTCGAGGGTAAGAATTAAAATCATTTCCCATTTTTTATTCTCTTTCATTAAGTTCAATCACTCAGTCAATCAAAGTAGTTTCGATTATAACACAAGATTTAACTAAATTAATATTAAACTATTTATATTTTATTGCATTTGTCATTATTTATTTGAATGCTTTGCTGTTCAGAAAGATTGATAATATTTCATTAATCCCAGTTTACATGGAAATATGGTTTATAGGGAAAAGGAAGAAGTAATGGGTAATTTCTTTTTAAATATTCGTTAGACAATAAAGAAAGGAAAATGGCAGTGAACAAGTATTTTTCAACCTCCGTTAGACCATAGGGAAAACATGAATAACCAAAATTTCTTTGAAAGATCTTTCAGCTTTCAGGTGATGGGACAAAGAGAGGAATATTGAAGAAAAAAAATTTCAATTCCCGTAGGGAATGAAAATAGGTAGCGGAATAATATTTTTCTCTTTTCAATAGGGGTAAAAAAGGAAGGATGAATAAATTTTAATTTCAAGATATTTTAAACTGTCAGACAAAAATACGGAGTACTGAACAAATGAACGTTTTAAATAGCGCATACCAAAACAAAATTAATAAAGCTCTTCTAAAATTGCTTTTTTATATATTATGTGCAAATAATTTTGTAAATAAGAGTTTTAATTTAGCGTCAGATTTAGTCCAGCAGTATATGACTTCTAATAGAGTTGATAAATAAGTACTCAATGAATAAAATTGCTTATATCAAATAAAAGTACGACCTGTGTCCGGAAAAGAAATACAAAAGTAAATAAGCAAAATTATTCTTGTGTTATAAAGAGATTAGTTGAAAACAAAATTAAGTAGAGGAAAACTAGGATTTTGTGATTACAATTTTGGTTTAGATCCCATAAGGATATAAAGGTTTCAGAGATCTCGCTAACTGAAACGGTAAGGCTAAAACTCTAACTAACGTTAACATTAACTCGTGTGAGGGAATTTCTCTACGAATCACAGAAGCTAGAAAATAAAGATAGTGTTAAGATTACAGTAAGACAAAAGCTATGTAGAAGCTACCTAATATCAGAAATTAGTTCCTCAATTCTCAGGTGAGTTTTGGACTTCTCACTGCTTCTAGAAAGGTTCTACTGGTTCTGGAAAGTAGTGAAAAGTTAAGTGAAAATGAAACATTGATCTCTAAACAAGTGAGGCATTGTATCTTATGTGATATTTACGCTAAATAAATTAGTTCAAAATAACAAAATACAGAAAAAATTATAGTTTCACTCTTATTTCCATGTATTCCTCTACTGTTGCTATATAAAAAAGTTATTAAATCATTTATGTTGATTTGCGCTAAATTTTCTGAAACTAAATCCGAGTCAATGAGACCAATAGTTTAGAAGTTATAAGGACTCTGTTTAAGAAAATTACAACTTTTGACTTTTACAATTTGATACTATAACTTCGAAACTATTAGTATCCCATCAACTATTAGTTCCATTTTTTAATTCGATTAAGTGATAAAAATTATTTAAGAAATAATGCCCTAGTTGTCTAGATCATGATATTAGTCATGTAAAGGGTATAAGTTAAAAATTTCAATTTTACATGTAAAACTCTTATAATTTTTAAATCATGAATTCGTTCGACTTGATTTTAATTTTATTCGATTTAGTTTGAAAAATTTTATGGAATCTGAATCTAATTTAGCCTATACAGCAATATCTGATTCTGAGAGAGAAAGGCTTGTGTGGATGAGAAATTAGAAGGGACAGTTGGAATACTTTTGTTATTTATCAGTTGAAATTTCTCTGTGAATTTCGGCTTTCAGGAAAAATTGTTTCACACCTTCTTATACAGTTGCATATGGAGCAAATTTAAAAAACGTGTTTCTAAAGCTGGAAAGCTTTACTCGATACTTGAAAATGTAAAACTTTTGAACCCTTTCTAATTCCTTTCATTTCTTTTTAAAAGAAATGATTTTATACTTTAGATAAATAAGTTATAACACGTTTTAATATTCAATTTTAATATTTATTTTTTATAGTAATAGTAGAATAAATATTCAATTTTTTTATTCATCTCCACTGAGTTAAAAGTTAAAAGTTTAGTAAATAAAAAAATGCTAAATTTCATCAATTCTTCAATTCAATCAATTTTTTTAAGAAAACATGTGCATTTCTTGTAAGAGCTATATTTTCTATGCATACAAACCTTTCTAGTTTTCAAACCATAAGTTCTATCAACTTCGTTTCCGTTTCATTTGATTCAACATAACTACATTAGAAACATAACATCTTTTGCCTATAACAGATATGAATAGGAATAAAAGATCTGTTTTTACATAAAGCCTCCATAATTCCTCAAATATTTGTCTTATAGACTATTTGGTCCCATTCGGATTAATAATGTATTAGTCAAAATTGCAAAGTTTAAGTTTCCTCCCAATTGACATCCTCCGATTGAGAAATTATTTCAACGTCTCCTTTATAACTTTAACTAATCCGAACATAGCAAATAACGCTCACATCGTGGGGAAGGAAAGAAAAGTGCTAACTTCAGATGTTCACACAGGATCTGAACCACAACTTAAATCATTTTACATCATTCCTTTATTGTTTATGTGTTGCACAACATAGAAGCTGCCTTATAAAACCTTTACAATGAAATTACACCAATATATATGTTACTGTAAATGATTGAAATTGGTGCATGTTGACTTGCACCGGGGAATGTTAATAATCATATTGTCGCTTTGGTAAATGTACGAAATATATTCTGGGTCTAGTTAAGTGTCATTGCCCGGTATGTCCTACATCAATGTTTTTTAAGGTTCAGTGCTACTGCCCAGTATGTATTTAACCGGTACTCTGAAGACTGATGTTTCTCCTAATCTATCCTCAGCAGATATTAAAATATGGAATGAATATAACAATATAAAGGAGTAAATTAATATCAAATTGGATTTAACAAGCATTTCAAAAATTCGAAGAAGCGACTGTATGATTGTTGACATTCGCCGATGAAAGTTATTTTGAAATCTATAAAATATGTAATAAGATATTTCGAATAACATGACTCTATTATTTCTTGACCAAAAAAAAAAAAAAAAAAAGAAAAAAAAAACTAATTTGACGAAATGAAAAATTGACGAAAAAAAAATTTATTTGACGAAATGAATCTCGTCTCAAACAGATCAACATATTTTATACCAATTGACCATTGTTAATAGATTTTTTGTGAATTTTTATTTAGCTGTGGAATATCACAAGCCCCAGCTGACTGTGAATTTGTTGAAGGCAAAGGAGACTTTCCCAAATGCTGCCCAAAACTTCACTGCAAAAATGGACGCAAATTTTAACGAGAGTCTTACATAGCTGTCCCAATAGATCCCTTGTATATATATTGTAAAAGAGTATGTTAATAAATATTGTTGTTGTCTAGCAGGCTCAAAATAACTTGTAACTTATTTCAAAGTTTAAAATTTTTAGCTGGATATTTGGTCGAATTTATAAATTTCTTTCTATAATTTTTGTGCAAAATTATTTCTGTTACAACATTTAGCACTCTCATCAATTTTTAATTGAATAGATATAATTTTAACCTATCTTATTCAATAGCCTTGTTTTATAAATTGTTACAAACAAAAAAGACGATAAAATATTTAAATAAAAAATCAATTTAAATTAAAATAAGTAATGTTAATTTTTTATTAAAAAATAACTAAAATTGAAATTTTTTGATTTTTTTTAAGAAATTTAAAAAGTTAAATTTAAAGAAAGACGATAACTGATATTAAAACAGTATAAGAAATAATGAAATTTCAAAAAAGGCATTAAACTTATTAGAAAATCATCTTATTGAGATATTAACAAGTGTATTAAAATATAAATGTATTAAAACTGCAAATTTATTAAAATTCAAAATAAAATTAAAATTTAAAATTTAAAAAATTTATTTATATTGACTAAAAAAATAATTCAGTTTAAAAATATAGGCAAAAGTTAAAAAAAAATAAAAACAGTTCAAAAATTAACAGTTAAAATTTAAATCGAAAAAGACTGTTTTTATCAACACCATCAAACAGTAACTGTTATTACTTCTTAACACATCTTTTTTATTGATGATGCATGCATTTAAACAGGCAATTCAAAACACTTTTGTTCGCGTGCAGGTCATTGGGCTACCGAAGCGGGGGTGCCATCCCCTCTGCAGAGGATCAAAATTGTGATGGCATGTCTTCGGATCATTCTCAGGGATGTTTCCCAGACAGTCGCCAATAGCCCATTGTGCAGCTCTAGTGCAACGTAAATGAATTACAACAACAACAACAACAAAACACTTTTGCAGGTAATTTAGAAAACACAATATTAATCCATGCAGCTACCCTTCTCTTTTAAGCCCAAAAAAACATGTGTACTGACTTAGGCTTTGTGTTCTTTAATTATCATCTTTATAATATATTTTTAGAATTCTTGCCAAAAATGCAGTAAACGAGAATCTGCATATTTGGGGAGAGAAATTAATACTTATTAGATAAAAAAAAAAACTTTTATAATTTGTGAAACTGTTTAATTTAAACCGATTTAACCGCGTTTTTAACCAAGAACAAAAATTCTAAGAGCTTAATTCAAAATACGGGGGAACAAATTTTTAGAACAATGTCGTTTTTAAAGCAGTTATCAACTCGTTTTTAAACCATCAGATTTCAGAAATGACTAGACATAATTGACTCTAAACTCCCAATGTATACCAAAAAGTCCTTTTAGAAGTAAAGGAATCGATACTGGTTCCAGACTCATTAGTCAATTGTATGATTAGTGCGCATGTCATTACCTAATTAATGTTTAAACAATTTAAAAATATTCTTCAAGCATAGATGTGATGAAGATTTTATTTCATTTTACTTTGTAATTGTCGATAAAAAGTCGACCCAATTTTGGATTTACGACTACTAATGTTCAACTCCATAGCCATGCAATTTTTTACCCAATCTGGAAAACAAGGGAATTCCTGGATCAGGTATTGGGAGAAATTTGTCTTCATGGTGGGCTTTTTGAAGGAACTAGCCAGCATTTGCGTTACATGGAGAGGAAAACCATGAAACATTTAACGGTTAGCTTGATGACAAGGGGATTCTAACCCATCATCCGTCTACCACTAAAGATAAGTTACGTTAGCACTGTGGTCGGTGCGATCAGAGGGTGGAATTCGTATCGACCAGTCACAGCAAGGATTCGATTCCCGTTTACCTCATCGGAAGGGCAACCGCTCTATCCCTTGAACCACCACGGCACTGTGACGAAGATATTTTTTAATATATCCCAGAAGCAGAAAGTGCCTAAAACTGTGACGTACGTCGCAGAACAAACGAAGTCCTGCAGAACAATTTGTATCTTCTGTAACCATTTTTATCAAGAGAGCTTCTAAAGCAAAGCGTAAAAGAATTAAATTCAGAGATTTAAAATTTCATAAAGCTTACGACTTTTTATACTTTCTATTCCCCTTTCAGAAGCAATTTGTGAATCGTGGGGAACCACGATTGACAGAATTGTTTCTAAAAGAACAAATGCTTTCGACGGAGATGAAGAAGTTGATGGAACAACAGACCAGCGAATGTCTGTGTTTGCAAATGGTGCACCATCTGAGCACTTGTCCCTTCGAAAGATTTTTAAGACATCCCTTATTTCAATGTTCGGACCTTCATATCATAGGCATATAATTAATATACATCATCATTGTCACTAACAAAATTTTTTACTTCAAAAGTGATTTATATATATATATATATATATATATATATATATATATATATATATATATATATATATATATATATATATATACACTATCTACCAATAAGTATTTGGACGCCTATGCAAAGGACTATATCTGCGGTCCTGAGATACGTCACGCCCTCTGCCGGTATATATTGTGTAGGGAACAACATCGGTATTAGCCCCATGCACGATACCTACTGCACTATTTTGGATGACAATCCAACGGTGCAGCAGTTTTATGGGATGGACCTCTGTTACTTCCAGGACGACAATGCCAACTGTCATGTTGTGAGAGTCACCAAGGCTTGGTATGGTGCCAATGGTGTTAATTGAATGTACTAGCCTACCTATAGCCTAGACCTGAACTCTATCGAGAACCTCTGGAACGATTTGGATCACCGAATTAAGGGGTGTACTACCCGTCCAAAATCGGTGAAAGAACTTACAAGTCTTTTCCAAGCCGAGTAGAAGAAAATACCACTAGCCGTCACACAAGGACTTGTGGAAAGTATACCCCGGAAGGTTCACGCTGTAATTGCCTCTCGTGGATTGATTATGAATAAAGTTTGTTTTTCTTTTCAATCACACGTGTCCAAATACTTATTGGTAGATAGTGTATATAATGTATCACTTAAGAGAATTGATCCTTAACGGGCTTGGCTTACTCGAAGTATAATGAAAGGAACAGTTTCTAACGTAAAGAAATGCCACGTTTCAACAACTAATCAGGATCGAGATATTCACACTACGTCATTATAAGATTTGTTTTTCTGTTTTCATGTTCATTTATTCCTGTTTGTTACTATACTGAATAAACTGTCATTTAACTTTAAGATATTATTTTCTGCATTTAATGATCGTATAACTGAACTATTTCAACAGGTTAAGGACTCCAGCATGCAAAACAAGGTATTAAAAGAAGTAGATTCTATTTATTTGTTATTAGGGTTTGTGTGAGCTGTAAGCTGGGATTTATCTCGTTGGTTGCTATATCACTATAGCTACCAAAAATATAGATAAAAAAAATTAAATTTATAAAAAGAGCTATTTTTTCCTTTTTATAAAATGAAGCCAGGATTTTTATTTTAATTAAGTAATATAGAGAACGACAGGGTATTGCACTTTCTGGTAGAGTTTTACAACTCAAGGATCTTTTTGTGGAAAGTTAAGATAATGAAATGGTTGAGTTTGGTGGTAGTTAAGGACAGTTTCAAGGCTAACTAAGCTCATATTCCGAAATCTAGAAATTTCAATTAGTTACTATAATGAATCAATGAAAACTCCAAGTGGAAACATTAAATGGTAAAAGTGATTAGGAAATTTGGCAGTAAAGAATTCAGTTTTCTTTCAACTATCATGCGGATGTTGTTGAAGGAAAGATGCACATGATAGATTAGCTTGAGCCAACAAAACTTCTAAAACTACCGGATGATGATGATCTCAGAAATTTTAATAAGGCAAATAATTGTGGTATGATGGCGTTAACCATTTCCATGAAAAAAGATACATTGAAGAAAGATAATAAATTTGATAGTGCACGAAAAGTTTGGCTGAGCTTAACAAAATTTTTAAAGCTCTCTCAGACTACCAGACTTAGAATAACATTTATTTTCAATTCTTTAAATTTAGTCATGATGATATGTCAGCTCATTACTCCAAACTCAAAGATTAATAGAACGATATGAATAGTGGTGAACATGGAAACAGGCTACCAAAAATGTTGTTAATTTGCCAAAATTTTAGAGACTCTTCCTCTCAACTATCATACTCCTAAATCAAGTTGGCTGCCACAGTTGTGAACAAACGAAAAAAAGATTCAAGGTTCATTATATTTTCCTTTAATTTTTTTAAATTAATTTTTTTTAACTTCATTTATTTTTAGCTATTTTTTTTTTTTTTTTTTTTTTTTTTTTTTTTTTGCTATTAGAGAATAAACAGTTGTTTAACTTTAAGGTGTTAGTTTCAGTATTTAATGCCTGCATAAATCAGTTATTTAATTATTTCTGCAAGAATCTCTGAAGAATGAATGGAATGAGTGGCGTAAAAAGAAATGAGGAATGAGGCTCTAGGAATGAGTGGCGTATAAAGGCGGCTATTAGGAACAATTCCAAGTTTCTTCTGGCAATGAAGCAGATTTTGATTTCAACTCTCACTAGCAACAAAGAATATAGAAAGGAGGAGAAGAAGTCAAGCTCTTGGAATACGTAAGTAATACGGGGAATTACTCTGTGTGGTATGCTATACCAGAAAAACAACTTACAGGGTGAGCAACACACTAAGATTTAACAGAGCATCATGTACTAAGATCCAGCGCATGCGCATAAGAAGCAAAGTGATTGCCAGAAGGTACGACAACTGTAAGACAGTTGTTGGGTAACTCCAAATGTAAGGATGAGTAACGCTACCTCTTGCACAGCCGTTTCATTCTTTCTTTCTATGTCAAAATGTGTTAGCAGATTTAATCAACATGGATGATATAAATGTATTCTCAAAGAGATGTCTTTATCAACAGCACAGTACCGCTTGTCAATAGTGTAAGAATTTTCGGAGCAAACCAACAATTAAAAAAGGAAAGAATCGTGATTGCTTTATTACGGGTCACTGGTTACCGATTATCGATTGTTCAAATGCTTTTTTTTTCTGGTTTGACACCAAATAACCCCCCCCCCCCCAGCAATTCAAATCATGGACTGCAAAAACTGTCTCAATTGATGTTTGTCGTCTTACTGGTATACAAATCCTGGCTATATACATGTTTCAAGACGTCGCAAAATATTTTTCTTTCTTCAGTATTTATATTTATATTAAAATCACCGTCAAGACTGTTATTATAAGTTAATAATCATAAGAATATTAAAAAATTATTGTTATGTAAATGCATTAAGAATGACTGCTGGGGAAAATAAAAAGGAAAAAAAGAATTCTAAAGATTATCAAATAGCAGTGGTCGCCATAGCAACGCATGCGATGACAACGCATGCGCACTGTTTACCATTACTCTTGAACACAGTTGAAGAGTGTGATGAAGTACAAGGTGCGCACGCCATCAAATCCAAAACAACACCCATTTTGCCAATGGGTAATAAAAAGAGAAAACTTTTCTTCCTCCACCCAACCCAACTAATTGGTTTTAGAAACATTAAGAGAACTTTTGAAATATTATCTTTTCACCTCGACTCTTTCTTCTTCTACCCAAAGGAGAGGAGTTTGTTAATCACTGGTGGTTGGAAGGAGAAGAGTTAACCCGTTTCAAAAACTACTGCTGTTGTGCACCTAAATGCCTTTTTTCCCTTTATACTCAGGGCCTGCACCAAATTTTGGTGGTTTATATTATGCCTTCCATCCTATATATATTATTTGCTACGGATTCTTTAAATTTCTGTAATGTTTTCCCTCTTTTCTATTTCAAAATAAATTTACTTTCATTGCTGTGTATACTTTATTTACTTCCTTCTTCTGACAAGGATTCCATAAATATGCTTGAAGGGTGGTCATTACGAAAAACCCAGTATTCCAAAAGTTTTCTTAAATGTTTCTTATTATGAATTCCGTATTGTTTTTAAATGTGAATCAAAACTATCTAAGATTAAATTATTTAGTTTAAATCTTCCTAAGAAACATATAAAATACAATTATGTAAAAAAAACATATTTTATTTTACATAGTTATTTTATCTCAAACTATTAACAACTGAAGGAAGATTGACTTAATAGAAACTTCAAAAGAATGTTGTTGCTATGTATTGTTTCAAAATAAATTCTCCTCTTATGGCTTATGACATCTGACATTGACATTTATTTAATAGTGTTCTTCGCTACTGACTTAATTTTAGCGCAATATCCCTTCACTATTTTATTACACACATGCGTGTGATCTGGAACTTTTCAAGACAAATCTAAAATTCGAAACGCAAAGGAAAAAAGTTTTAATTTTCCTATTTTAGAAAAAAGTGTAAAGGAAAACTATTCCCATACCAGACCGACAATAGCTTTACAGTTAATTTTATGACACTATTTATCAATTTCAGGATTTGAGCAACAACTTCCTGAACGAGAAATGTTTTGTTTGTTAACACATTTCATATAAAAATGTTATAAAACCATCTTTCATTAAACAAAACAAACTCAATCAATTTTTGATTGAGAGTATAAAAATCATATTTTGAGTTCAATATCATCATTCGCCCTTTGTTTGGCGTGGAAGTAAGTACCTCTTATGCATATTTCAGGCTATTTTTTTTTCTTTTCAAATTTTCTATTACATATAGTTTATTTTAATAACGAGTACACATTAATAACTGCTTTAAGAGACATCTTTCTTTCCAACTGAACTCCCCAGTTGAGGAAGGAAATATATTTCTGATAGTCATCCTAAATATGTTTTTTAATAGTTTTTTTAACTTAATTTTAACAACTAAACTTAAGATGAATATTTACAATATATAATAATATTCTTTGAAATATGCAATTTATTGCTAATAAAAAGTTGTTTCCTCTAAAGTTATTTTTCCCTTTTTGTTGGAAACTATACATTTTTCAAATCAAATATGTTTTTCTCATTCACGTCTGGCCAGTCTTGAGAATGAGTGCCTTTATTTAGGAGAACCAGATACATGTCAACTTTTTCTACCTTTATAAAGCAAATGATGTTTTTATGATATCAAGTATAAGCAAACTACCATAAGTTCATAACAGCTTTTAAACCATAGAACAGTGTTTAGAATATTTCATTTTTCCTGTGTTAACTAGATTCTTTTTCGGGGACATTTAATATTATTTAATAAATTTCAAATTTTGATAAATCTTTCAGGGGACCTGCTTTGCAAAAGTGACCATGCTTCGCACCTCATTCCTCTGGGTCATTTTAGGCTTGGCTCTGCTTAGCACGAATGCTGATGCAAAAAAAAATCGTAAATAATACACTTTACTACCTATTTACTTTCACTTTACTATTTACTCACTATTTATTCCACTTTATTATTTACACTTTATTATTTACACTGTCATTGTGATCCAGATAAAAATTCTTTATCACACGGAAATATATTTTACATTTTCGATAACTTTCTTCCGTGTTTGTAACGACGAAATCTTAAAATTAAAATTTTGACCGCATCCAGGCTAAAATAACAATTGGAGAATTGTACCTGCTGACAATGCAACTTTTTAAATCGTAACCAGACTCATTCAAATAGACAATGGTATCATCCCAGAGACTTTATTGTCAACAAAAACTCTGACTCCTTTTCCAGAAAACAATAGTAATCAAAATTTTATCTTTATGTTGGACAGAAATAAAAATTCTGATCACTTTCCGTAAAAATGAAGTACTAGCACTATAATTCTTATTTTTTATTTATAACCGTCGTTGAACAGCCGACCCACTTTTTTGCGTTTACGACTACTAATGTTTAACTCAGTAGCCTTGTAATTTTGAACCCAGTCCAGAAGACAAAGAAACTGCTGGTTCAAGTATTAGGGGAAATTTGCTTTCGTGGATAACTAACTCGCATGTGATTTACATGAAGAGGAAAACCTCGAAAGACTCCCATGGTTAGCCTGATGGCAAAGAAAATCTAACTCATGATCTTTCGAACGCTGGGGATATCTTACGTCAGCACTGTGGTCGGGGCAAGCAGGATGCGGAATTCGTTAACAACCTTTGCTGGGATTCAAAACCGGTCCTCATTGAAAGGCGAACGCTCAATTCCCTGAGCCATTACGGCTCTATATATTTTTCAAATTGGCAACAAAGAAATCAAAATTGAATTATTAATTGAGAGAGCAATCCTAAGCATAAATGCTGTCATGGTTGAGTACGCCGTGATTTAAATCACGGCTTACTACTATTTGAGACAAATTGTAGTACGCCATACAGTACGGAAACATGCAGTGCGCAAAAAAATAATAAAATAATAGGTCAACCCTGAATAACTTTTGACTTAATAATTGGATCTTCATGTTCTGAGACTCAATCTGAGATATTTTTCGCCATCATTGTGGTCTGTGCAAGACGGATACAGAATTCGTATCGACCAGCCATAGATGAGATTCGAACCCGGTTCACCTCATTGGAAGGCAAACGCTCTATCCCCTGATCTACCACTTCTCTCGAATTTAATGGTTAAATTTAATTCTCCATTGAATTTAACCTTGAGTTCAGTGTTGCCTGACAAGGCAAATATAAAAAACGTTTTTGTCCGAAACAAACAGAATTTTCCTCCGCTCACATTTTATCGCCATTCATCAAAATTTTTATCCGTTTTTCCGACTAGCTACAGGGATTAAATCTTAATTGGAACTATGCACTCGATGACATTACGAGTGAAAATTGTTTCTTAAATCTTACAATCGAAATTTATTTTACTTCCGATTGCCAGCTTCCTTTTGAGCACTTTTCAACATGGAACAGGCGATGAAGCTTAATTTTTGAATTCATCAAGCATATTCTGAAATTATCAAGAATGATTTCAAAATTCATCATGCACATCCTAAATTCATCATGCATATTCTGAATTCATCATGCATATTCTGAATTCATCATGCTTATTCTGAATTCATCATGCATTTTTAATTCATCGTGCATATTCTAAATTCATCATGCATATTTAATGAGGCGGAAGAGCTCCTCTTAATAATACAGAATTTTATAGTAACCTATGGCAAGAAATGTCATCTTATGTCGCTTTGGTTGCCTGCTCATTATTAACTGACTGTTCATATTTGAAACAGCACATATTTTTCGTAAATAAACTTTAATTTTATGTCTTAATTTTATATTAATTACATATTTTTAGAAGTTATTAACAAAATTGTATTTAAATAGACTCAGAAAATAGCTATTTCACTTCGATTTAATGCAGAAAATCTTGTCGAGCGTTGTTTGTCAAATCTTTATATTATGAAAGAAAAAAAAATTCTGGGTCTTTTTCAGTGCAATTTTTGGCGAAAATTATCAGGAACTTAAAAATTAAAATAGTTTTAATCGACAAATTTTCTGCTTCTTTTGAGCACAAACAACCATTTCATAAAGAAAGGATAATCTAAGATGATATTAGAATTGCTAGTAAATTATTAATTTTTGTGATATGCCATATCTCCTTACAAACTATTAATGGCGAATGCACCATAACCCTAAACAAAATTAACAGACGCTAGTTTAGAAGGAAAGAAAAATAATAAAATGAATTAATATTCGAAAAACATTCTTTTTTATGTGGATTAAAGAAACAAAAATAAATCTGTTTTTTGTCATACCTATAACGGAAAACGTTATGCTCATTATCTAAATTAATAGAATTTTTTTAACACTGAAAGTTTCTCCTAGGTCAGAGATGCATACTTTTTCAGAGTGTGCAGTTAAATTATGGTTGATTTTTTTTAGGTGTCTAGTTTGCCACTTGTTATGCTTGTTAGAATTTTTAAACCACTGGTTTGAGTTCAAACAGTAGAATTATTCTTCGTAACTGTATTTGCAGGTTGCTTATTTGAATCAAGATGGTTTCTTACAATCCATAAAATAGAATTCAATGATGAATACACCTACTCTATACATTGCCCGAATATACTATTATGGACATTGTTTCTATAATTTCTGATTTAGTTTTGGTTCGATCTTCACAATTCTTCATACTCACGCACTTTTCAAGAAATAGACCAATCATCTCTGCTCTATAATACGGCTCAAAATCGGACTTCTTTTGAAGGCTGCTTTTAACAATTTATAATATTTGACAGTTGCTGAACAGCAGACACAAATTTGGGTTTACGTCTATCAATGTTGTAAATTTGTACCAAGCTTGTAATTTTGAACCAAATCCAGAAGACAAGAGAACTCCTGAATCAAGTATTGGGAGAAATTTTGCCATCGTGGAGGAATTTTTGATGGAACAACCCCGCTCATGTATTACATGGAGAGGAAAACAACGAAAATCCTCCACGGTTCGGTTAGTCTGACTGCAAAGGGGATCTAACTCATGATCCGTCTTCCACTTAGGCTATTTTACGTCAGAACTGTGATCGGTGCAAGCCGAATGCGGAATTCGCATAAACCAGCCATCGCTGAGATTGAGCCACCATGGCTCGACTGCTAATATTAAATTTTTTTTTTTTGAAATATTGTCTTCATAGAATGTTATTGAATAAGAGTAATTCTATGTGTACTTTTTACGTGCCACTAAAACGCATGTCATATATCGGCTAGTGGCACACGCGCCATGGCTTTGGCATTACTTTTAGGCCATTCCAAAAAGGGTACACCATACTGGTTTTTGTGTTAGGTGATCCAAAAAACATAATAATTAATTCTTTGTTAGTTTTTATTTTTAATTTAGTTTCAATTGTTTATTTTATTGTATTGTATTCCGATCTCTTATTCAAAAGTAAATAAAATGTTCGTTTTCTTAAAAGTGCACTGTACACATCGAATTATTCTTATGGTATTTTTAGGCTCCTGCCAAACAGAGGACAGAGGTAAAGTAGAACATGGTACAACATACACTGATGAAAATGAGTGCCAGCAATACGAATGCCTCTATGGGATTCTTACCACTCGAGGGTAAGAATTAAAATCATCTCCAATTTTTCATTCTCTTTCATTTAGTACAATCAGTCAGTCAAAAAATTTCTGTTACGACACAATGTCTAACTAAATGAGAATTTAATTCTTTAGGGGTTAAACAAGGAAGAATGAATAAATTTTTATTTCAAGATATTTTAAATTATCAGAAAAAAATACGGAGTACTAAAAAAATGAACGTTTTAAATAGCGCATACTAAAACAAAATTAATAAAACTCTTCTAAAATTGCCTTTTTATATAAATTTAATATTAATTGTCTTTTTATATATATTAATAAAATTGCCTTTGTCTAATAAGATTTCGGGGGTAGGAATTGACTCGGAATTAACATTTAACTCGGGGGAAGGAATTAAAAATATGATATTTTCTTATGTCTTTTGACAATTCAATTAAAGACCTTTTTCTAATAAACGTGTAGCGCACTATTACTAAACTGGTCTGAAACTGGTACTATTCATTAAAAAGTTTAAAAATTTAGAATATACTATTTTTTAATTATAATCAAGTTTTAGTTTGTTGCATTTTCAGCACACTTGTTTTGGTTGGTAAATATTTAAATTGACATAAACTTGACTAATTTGACTACTTATTAAGGCAAATGATTAAGCATAATTAATCTGACAGAAGCCAAGGACAGAAGAAAGGATGAAATTATCAGTAAATGCAGAAATCAGTAAATGGCTTAAATAATTATACTTGACTCTGCATATTAATTAAAGTTAAGCATTGTGCTTTAGTATTTAATATATATTTATATACATATATATATATATATATATATATATATATATATATATATATATATATATATATATATATATATATATATATATATATATATATATATATATATATATATATATATATATATATATATTATATTTTTTAAAAATAAACCTTGTTTTTCTTAAAAAATTTCAAAGTGTGTAACAGAATTTTAAACTAATCAATTCATTAAAAAGTATTTTGATAAACTATAACTAGCTGGATTGCTGAAAACATGAAGCTATATAAATCTATTTATTATTTATTGTTGAATCTCTATTAATTTGAGTTAATTAATCATCAAATGTGTAAACATAATTTCAAAAGAGGAAAACACTCATTTTTTTGTTACTGTTTGCTTTTATTTATATTTAAATATTTGACTTGATTAATACCAATTAATGTCATACACTAATTAACATTGTAAAAATGTGACAATAAACGTACAAACAACCATGCTCCATAGCAGAAAATAAACATAAAGAAACTGCAAAGTATTTTAAAAATCATTGTTTCAGGAACTATTTGCAAAGTTTTCAAAATATCAGATCATGTCTTCTTGTTTATTTTTACATTCTTCATTTTTAGAATAGCCAGTGATTGATATCTGTAAATTTCACCATAACCATTTATCGAAGAAAATAGTCTTTTGTAAATCAAAATATTAAATGAATCGAATATGATTATCGGAATTTTAAAATTTATACAAAGGATTTCAAAAATTATATTTTCTTTTCTTAAAAAAAATTTTTAATCCTTAAAAAAATTTCGTAAAATAATTTTTAAAAAAAAAACATTTATTTCAAACTCTTTAACAAAAAAATAGGTTTTTTCCGAATCACTCAAGAAATTTTAAAAATAGAGTTCGAATTTGCAAAACTTTAAAGATTATACTAGTCGATTTGATTGACTCATCAAATAGTTTAGTTTTAGTTGTTTTTAGATTCATGATAGTCATAAGTAGTAATTGATACAAACTATTAATCATTGATAACAATAAAATATTAAACCTTATACCAGTGCCTTATATTTTTTTAATTTTGTTTTCAGTTGTGGAATATCGCAGGCCCCAGCTGGTTGTGAGTTTAAAGAGGCCAAAGGTCCATTCCCCAAATGCTGTCCGAAACTTCACTGCAAAAACGGCTTCAAATTTCAATAAAAACATTGTTCCAAATATCACGCAATTGTAAATTTTGTAAAAAAAAAAGTATTTTTATTCAAAAAGGGTTCTGTAATAAATTTTATTTCTACATGAAGAGCTCAAAGATTGCTAGAGTTTAGCTTTTGTAATCAAATCTTTTCGTTCAAGAATTTATTCAAAGTATCAACCTATATCTTAGAAATTGTTTGTGAAGAAATTGATTTTTGAGAAATAGAAATTTGTGACTCTGATTTGCTAAATGAAAAACGTAAACAAAAATGCTAAAAGGCAAATTTTCAATAAAAAAATATCTAGTGCTTAATAATGATTGTCAATTGGTTGCTTTTAATTTAATTACTCTTTACGATGCTAATTTTTTAAGTGTTTGTAAACATAAATTCATAAGAAATAAGAACATTTACGGTAGATCAAATATCGAAATCTTAAAATCGATTTATATATGTTAATTTTGAAATTTCAATTTTCTTAAAGAAGTTACTGTTACTTTACGAAATTGCGGTTGTTGGAATTTTTGTAAGTGATATGATGGATCATGTACTACATTGCAATACAGTTTAATTTAACCTATTTGTATGTATCTGTTTCACTAAAATTATTGCTAGCAGAAATTAATTAGTATTTTTAGTCACAGAAAGCGATAAAATTGCATCCCAGTAAATGATAATACGATCATTAAATTAAAAGTTATTAAGGTTTTCTGATTTTATACAAGTAACGCTGTACAACGTTTACTTCCAGGGCACAGACATACTTTGAATTTTATAGCATCATAATATCCAACGTCCAATATATTGGGACAAAAATTGATACAATTTTATCACTCAAAAAATAATATTTGCAGAACAGTTTTTTCTGTTTGTATGCTTTTAGAAAGCGATTGTCTTGTAAAAATACAATTATATTTACTCTGATTTGTCAAAATTTTGATGATAAAGAACTGCAGTAATGTGTAAAGATATAAATGTTTGTAAACATAAATTCATAAGAAATAAGAACATTTACGGTAGATCAGATATCGAAATCTCAAAATCTATTTATATATGTTAATTTTGAAATTTCAATTTTCTTAAAGAAGTTACTGTTGCTTTACGAAATTTCGGTTGTTAGAATTTTTGATAGTGATATGATGGATCATGTACTACATTGCAATACAGTTTAATTTAACCTATTTGTATGTATCTGTTTCACTAAAATTATTGCTAGCAGAAATTAATTAGTATTTTTTGTCACAGGAGGCGATAAAATTACATCCCAGTGCACTAAAAGTTATTAAGGTTTTCTAATTTTATACAAGTAAGCTGTGCAATATTTAATTCCAGGACGCAGACATACTTCAAATTTTATTGCATCATAATATCCAATGTCCAATATATTAGGACAAAAATTGCAATTTTATCACTCAAAAAATAATATTTACTTAGCATTTTTTTTCAGTTTGTATGCTTTTAAAAAGCGATTGTCCTTGTGAAAATACAATTGTATTCACTCTCATTTGTCAAAATTTTAATGATAAAGAAATATATTAAGAATGGTAAGAAATTTGAGTCAAGTAACCTGTTATAAAAGTTCATGGCATATAAATACCTCATTATTTGAGAATAGTAGAATTTGAGAATATTATAGACGATTGTAAAATGATAATATTAAGATTATTCTACAGAATTAAAAAATGCTGAAAATTAAAATGTAGCATTTTTTTGTAATAAGTTATAAATAAAAGTAGCTAATAAATTTTTATTCATTGTAATTCGTGAAATTTTTTTTCCTATAAGCTACTTATTTTTATGTAAAAATTGCTTTTTTAGCATCATTAAGAAATAAGGTCTCTCTGGAAGATACAATATAAAAAAATAATTTCTCAGAAAAAATGGTTAAATAACAATTTATCTATTTTTTATTTTGCCGTATTCAACCGCAACACTCAAATAACCATAAACAAATAAGGTATTAAAACTATTAATTGTGCGAAAATCGTTTATTCACTTGCTTCACCGAATACGGTTAAACAATCACAGTTTTATCCCTGGAAACTATGTCCTAAGCTAATGATAAGCTAACACACGTTCTTCGAAAGATGAAGGCTAAGTCAAGTGATAAGGATTGCTAACTCAGATTTTTACATTTCGTCATCGGATGCCTAACATAGTAGGGAATGCTTATAAATAATATTATAGTAATAAGTGCGTGGTGAATATCTTACCATTTAGAAACACCTTACTATTAATTGTGTGGTGAATACCAGCCTTACTACTAGGCACATACATTAACCGAGAGGGCAAATCCGTCAATTTAATGACCGGCTGAACGAAGTCACGAATCCAAGCAGTCTCATCACAATATTCTCTTAATTCCTTTAACACTTTTGAAGTTTCTATCCTCCGGCGTGACTTAATATAAATTATAGTAATAAGTATGCGGTATTACCTTACCATTTAATAACACTTTACCATTAGTTTGGGACGAATACCAACCTTGCTACTAGGCACATATTTTAACCGAGAGGGCAAATCTGTCAATCTCATGACCGGCTGAACGAAGTCACGAATCCAAGCAGTGTCATCACAATATTCTCTTAATTCCTTTAACACTTTTGAAGTTTCTATCCCCCAGCGTGACTTAATATAAATTATAGTAATAAGTATGTGGTGACTACCTTACCATTTAATAACACCTTACCATTAGTGTGTGATGAATATACAACCACACACTTTACCATTAGTTTGGGAAGAATACCAACCTTGCTACTATGCACATATTTTAACCGAGAGGGCAAATCTGTCAATCTCATGACCGGCAGAACGAAGTCACGAATCCAAGCAGTGTCATCACAATATTCTCTTAATTCCTTTAACACTTTTGAAGTTTCTATCCTCCGGCGTGACTTAATATAAATTATAGTAATAAGTATGTGGTGACTACCTTACCATTTAATAACACCTTACCATTAGTGTGTGATGAATATACAACCACACACTTTACCATTAGTTTGGGGTGAATACCAACCTTGCTACTAGGCACATATTTTAACCGAGATGGCAAATCTGTCAATCTAATGACCGACTGAACGAAGTCACGAATCCAAGCAGTGTCATCACAATATTCTCTTAATTCCTTTAACACTTTTGAAGTTTCTATCCTCCGGCGTCACTTAATATAAATTATAGTAATAAGTATGTGGTGACTACCTTACCATTTAATAACACCTTACCATTAGTGTGTGATGAATATACAACCACACACTTTACCATTAGTGTGGGGTGAATACCAACCTTGCTACTAGGCACATATTTTAACCGAGATGGCAAATCTGTCAATCTAATGACCGACTGAACGAAGTCACGAATCCAAGCAGTGTCATCACAATATTCTCTTAATTCCTTTAACACTTTTGAAGTTTCTATCCTCCAGCGTGACTTAATATAAATTATAGTAATAAGTATGTGGTGACTACCTTACCATTTAATAACACCTTACCATTAGTGTGTGATGAATATACAACCACACACTTTACCATTAGTTTGGGGTGAATACCAACCTTGCTACTAGGCACATATTTTAACCGAGATGGCAAATCTGTCAATCTAATGACCGACTGAACGAAGTCACGAATCCAAGCAGTGTCATCACAATATTCTCTTAATTCCTTTAACACTTTTGAAGTTTCTATCCTCCGGCGTCACTTAATATAAATTATAGTAATAAGTATGTGGTGACTACCTTACCATTTAATAACACCTTACCATTAGTGTGTGATGAATATACAACCACACACTTTACCATTAGTTTGGGGTGAATACCAACCTTGCTACTAGGCACATATTTTAACCGAGATGGCAAATCTGTCAATCTAATGACCGACTGAACGAAGTCACGAATCCAAGCAGTGTCATCACAATATTCTCTTAATTCCTTTAACACTTTTGAAGTTTCTATCCTCCGGCGTCACTTAATATAAATTATAGTAATAAGTATGTGGTGACTACCTTACCATTTAATAACACCTTACCATTAGTGTGTGATGAATATACAACCACACACTTTACCATTAGTTTGGGGTGAATACCAACCTTGCTACTAGGCACATATTTTAACCGAGATGGCAAATCTGTCAATCTAATGACCGACTGAACGAAGTCACGAATCCAAGCAGTGTCATCACAATATTCTCTTAATTCCTTAACACTTTTGAAGTTTCTATCCTCCAGCGTGACTTAATATAAATTATAGTAATAAGTATGTGGTGACTACCTTACCATTTAATAACACCTTACCATTAGTGTGTGATGAATATACAACCACACACTTTACCATTAGTTTGGGGTGAATACCAACCTTGCTACTAGGCACATATTTTAACCGAGATGGCAAATCTGTCAATCTAATGACCGACTGAACGAAGTCACGAATCCAAGCAGTGTCATCACAATATTCTCTTAATTCCTTTAACACTTTTGAAGTTTCTATCCTCCGGCGTCACTTAATATAAATTATAGTAATAAGTATGTGGTGACTACCTTACCATTTAATAACACCTTACCATTAGTGTGTGATGAATATACAACCACACACTTTACCATTAGTTTGGGGTGAATACCAACCTTGCTACTAGGCACATATTTTAACCGAGATGGCAAATCTGTCAATCTAATGACCGACTGAACGAAGTCACGAATCCAAGCAGTGTCATCACAATATTCTTTTAATTCCTTTAACACTTTTGAAGTTTCTATCCTCCGGCGTCACTTAATATAAATTATAGTAATAAGTATGTGGTGACTACCTTACCATTTAATAACACCTTACCATTAGTGTGTGATGAATATACAACCACACACTTTACCATTAGTTTGGGGTGAATACCAACCTTGCTACTAGGCACATATTTTAACCGAGATGGCAAATCTGTCAATCTAATGACCGACTGAACGAAGTCACGAATCCAAGCAGTGTCATCACAATATTCTCTTAATTCCTTTAACACTTTTGAAGTTTCTATCCTCCGGCGTCACTTAATATAAATTATAGTAATAAGTATGTGGTGACTACCTTACCATTTAATAACACCTTACCATTAGTGTGTGATGAATATACAACCACACACTTTACCATTAGTTTGGGGTGAATACCAACCTTGCTACTAGGCACATATTTTAACCGAGATGGCAAATCTGTCAATCTAATGACCGACTGAACGAAGTCACGAATCCAAGCAGTGTCATCACAATATTCTCTTAATTCCTTTAACACTTTTGAAGTTTCTATCCTCCAGCGTGACTTAATATAAATTATAGTAATAAGTATGTGGTGACTACCTTACCATTTAATAACACCTTACCATTAGTGTGTGATGAATATACAACCACACACTTTACCATTAGTTTGGGGTGAATACCAACCTTGCTACTAGGCACATATTTTAACCGAGATGGCAAATCTGTCAATCTAATGACCGACTGAACGAAGTCACGAATCCAAGCAGTGTCATCACAATATTCTCTTAATTCCTTTAACACTTTTGAAGTTTCTATCCTCCGGCGTCACTTAATATAAATTATAGTAATAAGTATGTGGTGACTACCTTACCATTTAATAACACCTTACCATTAGTGTGTGATGAATATACAACCACACACTTTACCATTAGTTTGGGGTGAATACCAACCTTGCTACTAGGCACATATTTTAACCGAGATGGCAAATCTGTTAATCTAATGACCGACTGAACGAAGTCACGAATCCAAGCAGTGTCATCACAATATTCTCTTAATTCCTTTAACACTTTTGAAGTTTCTATCCTCCGGCGTCACTTAATATAAATTATAGTAATAAGTATGTGGTGACTACCTTACCATTTAATAACACCTTACCATTAGTGTGTGATGAATATACAACCACACACTTTACCATTAGTTTGGGGTGAATACCAACCTTGCTACTAGGCACATATTTTAACCGAGATGGCAAATCTGTCAATCTCATGACCGGCTGAACGAAGTCACGAATCCAAGCAGTGTCATCACAATATTCTCTTAATTCCTTTATTACTTTTGAAGTTTCTATCCTCCAGCGTGACTTAATATAAATTATAGTAATAAGTATGTGTTGACTACCTTACCATTTAATAACACCTTACTATTAGTGTGAGGTGAATATACAACCACACACCTTACCATTAGTTTGGGGTGAATACCAACCTTGCTACTAGGCATATATTTCAGCCGAGAAGGCAAATCTGTCAATCTCATGATCGGCTGAACGGGCTCACGAATCCCAGCTGTTACATACCAATATTCTCTTTATTCCTTTAACATTTGTGATGTTTCTTGCTTCCGGCGTGACTTTATATGAATTATAGTAATAAGTGTGTGAGGAATAGCCTGCCATTTAGTAACCTTACCATTAGTGAGTGGTGAATACATTACCACGCACCTTATCATTAGTGTGTGGTGAATGCCAACCTTGCTATTAGACACATACTTTAGTAGAGAGGGCAAATATATCAATATCATGACCGGCTGAATGGGGTCACGAATCCCAGCAGTGACATCACAATATTCTCTTTATTCCTTTAACACTCGTGATGTTTTTTTGTCTCCGACGTGACTTGATATGAATTATAGTAATAAGAGTGTGGGGAATAGCCTACCATTTAGTTACACCTTACAATTAGTGAGTGGTGAATACATTACCACATACCTTACCATTAGTGTGTGGCGAATGCCAACCTTGCAATTAGACACATACTTTAGTAGAGAGGACAAATATGTCAATATCATGACCGTCTGAACGGGGTCACGAATCCCAGTGGTGACATCACAACTCTCTTTATTCCTTTAACACTTTTTAAGTTTTTAGCCTCTGCCATGACTTAGGATTATTGGAAAACAAAGATCTCAAGCAGGCGTAAAAAACCACAGAGCTGCTTAATAGAAAAAAAGTCTAATACTCCCCATCTCTTACGATAGATGGCAAAACTTGATGAACTAATTAAGCCACATTCCACTGTTCACTTTACAAATCACTTTTTAACTTCAATGTCCAGTTAAATTTAATTGGTAACGGTCTTGAACCCATAACAGTTGTAACTGGTTTCAAAACCGTAAAGGTAAAAAAATGTTCCTAACCTTAAACTTTATGGTTAATTAGATGGACAGTCTGCTGCCGTTTATTTTATCCCTAATTTTAGAAGGAAAATTCTTACAATGAAAAATAATACAAGATATTTTATCATGTAATCGGGATTGATTTAGTCGTGATCAACTATCACTTAATCCTTTGTATTTATTCTTTCAAATGTTTCTGCTTAAATATAATGAAAGATAGTTCTATCAGCATGTGCTTAAAAATGCTGCTTTGTAAGATCGTGACATTAAGATATAATACGATTGTTATGATAAAGGCTATTGAAGTTTCCAAAAGACCTGATTAGAAAAAAACATCATGAATTCTGATCATAAAATTTTCATAAACAAATAAGGAAGTAACCATTATTTCAAGCAGCAAATACTATATTTATCTTAGATTCTTGTATCTTTTTTCATAAGAAAGATTTCGTTGCAAGTTAAGTTGTACAAAAAAAAATGTTAAAATTTGTGACTCAAATGCGATTTCATCAATTAATCACCGAAATTACAATAAATCCTTGGTGATTGCTTTTCGGATAGAAATCACTGTTTTTAAAAGAGATAACTGGGCAAAATATATTTATATTTTTTCTTCAAAAACTATATTATATTTTTATGACTTTTTTTAAGTTTGGTTCCAAAAGCCTACATGCGATGTAATACATATTGCTGAAAAGTAATTGCTGTATTGATATAAATATTCGACCGCACTTTTTGCGTAACGAAATAGTGATTGAAATTCGAGTTTCAAGTTTTTTTTTTATTAAAAACTATTTTTCAATAAACCATTGAAAATATATTTAGAAAAAACATATTTAAAACTGATGGAAGTCAAATAAATATTTTTGATGAGTCTAAAAGGAGAAAAAATAGGAGAAATAGGGTAAACTAACCAGTGAAGGATCACTTAAGCTTCGCTTGCCTTTTAAAAAATCATATTAATTTCAAAATTCGTAATTTCAGTTAAATGACAGTGTCAACATATTTGTTACTAATTGCGAACTATGCAAAAAAATTGTAGAGAACTTACATAATATTGTTTTAAAGTTTTGGAGGTTCAAATAACAAGTTAGTAAGAAGACCCAGTGAAGGAACAGCTCTTACCAGTGAAGGAACACAAAATTGCCCAGTAAAGGAACACTTAATTTTAGTTATTTTTTAATGCTCTTTATGAATTTTTTAGCCATACAAATATATAAAAACAAGACTATTTGTGAAATTATAACATACAAGTACTTGTAAAATGCTAACTTTTTTCTGTAATCATGAACTAGAAATTAAAGTGATGTTAAATGCAAAATAAATATTAAAAAAATCATTCTTTCTTATAATTTGACAGTCAAATCTAAATCATTGTGTCATCCGATGTTGTTTATTATCATTATTATTTTATCATCTTTTTGTTTACTTTTTTTCCTTGTATTTCTTGAAGTTTTTTTTCTTTTTCAAGTATTTTTTCTTTCCTCTTCTTCTCCATATTCTCTTGTTTTAACTTTTTTTTAGATCTTTCAGCCTCTTGAAATTTTTGCCATTTCTCTGAAGTTAGTGCAAAAGGTAATTTATTCGTTTTTCTTTTTATTTGACCTTTCTTTTAATCATCAATATTTGGCCAATTTAAATGGTTCTTCCAAACTTCTTCTGATTTTTCAGCAACATTTCTAGAATTCCTTTCTCGAAAATAGACGGGGGAAAGTTGTCTTGAAATTTGAGGAAAATCCATCTCTTGTTGACTTATATTTAGAGGATCTTCAGAAGTACTGATTTTACTTATAGAATCATTTCTTTTTTCAACTAAGAGAGGATCAGCATGAGAACTTATTTCAAATTCGATATCCAAGATGCATTCATTATCAATACTAGCTTCAGTTCTTAAGTTTGACTTAACCAAGTGGTCTTCTTTTAATACGACTTCTTCCATATTGAAAAAAGTACAGGCTCTTGGACATTTTCGATATTAGACTCTTCAGTCAATGCTGCGTTAAAAATTTGCAACAGATCTTGAGGTATTTCCCTCTCAAGCTTCTGAAGAAATTGAGTATCGTTTCTGTTTAACTCTGTTTTTTGTTGAGGAGCTTGCTTCTAAATTTTAACATAGTAAATTAGTTTTTATAAATTATATAATCACGTTGCTATCCTATAATGATAGCTTATTAGGAATTCTTGGTGCAAAAGCCAAGCTAAAAAATTTTCTATTCAAATTTTTATCATTATATTTAATTAGTTTACAATTTGTAAACATAATTCATTACGTTACCTAACATTTGATGTAACTACACACCCCATTAATAAATATAAATTATAATTTTTTCATAAATTAAGCTATTAAATTAATATTTTGAACTGAAATTATTTCAGGAATTATTCATACAATTTTTAACAAAATTTTGGTTGTCCTCTATATAGCAGAATTACTTATCCTAGAGTCATGTAAAATCATATTTAGCACATTAATGTTCATTCACTGGAAGTATTCCCAGTGAAGGAACGTGCCTGTTTCTTCAGTGGTTAGAAGTTGTTTTTTTGTCTTTTAAACAGAATTAGGATGTATAATATGACTAGAAGTAAAAGAAAATTAAAAAAATTCTTTTATTTTCATTAACTGGGAAAAGAACCCAGCAAAGAAACACTTGTTTCTTCATTGGTTTTTCATCGTTTGGTGATCCAGTGAAGGAACATGCCTGTTCCTTCACTGGTTAGAAGTTGTTTTTTATCTTTTAAACAGAATTTTGATGTATAATATTTCTAAAAGTACAAGAAAATTAAAAAATTTCTTTTATTTTCATTAACTGGGAAAAAAACAGTAAAGGAGCACTTGTTCCTTCACTGGTTTTTCATCGTTTCGTGATCCAGTGAATAAACACCCCCTTATCTCAATACTTTATTATGCTATGGTGCTTTAAAAAAATAAAACGTAACTTCAATAAATTTATTTTGAATTCTCTTTTTCACAGAGAGAAAAATAAGACTATTACATGCAATTAATTCCACTTCAAACATATAAATACAAATACTCACCTTATAATTTTTACAACGAAACAAGGTGTTGCAGAGATAATAACAAATTCAAAAATTTTTCCAGAGAATTCTATTTGACCAGGTAATCCAAAACATTGCTAGATGACTTCTTATTGTTTGGCAGTAAGCTATTGTTACCAATCAATCTGAAGAAAAACTTTCAAATTCTTATTTTTAATCAATATAGTATATGAAATGTTCCTTCACTGGTTACCCTATATTTGAAGTTAAAATAGATGATTTCTTAAAGCTTGGCTTCAGAAGTTCTGGTGTGACATATGGTGGTTCAGAGTTCTGGTGTTATATATGCAGATGAAAGGTGATTGAGAAGTATATTTTTGCGTAATATAGAAGAATTTATTTTTTATTTTACTTAACTGTTAAAATTTTATTAATCTATATAAAATGTATATATTTTTAATAAAGATTTTTTAATAAAAGAAATTGATGGCCAATAATGAAAAAAAATTCCTTGCCAGTTTCTAATTCTATGAAAGCTCCCTAAAATGCCCATTTTTAATCTTATTTTCTCTGGTAAGATTTCGGTTTTCGATATTAGAACAGTAATTCTTAACTAAAAATAAAAGGCAAAAAATAGAAACAAGCAAGGAAAAAAAGGGGATGAAGGCTAATAAGGCAGTTAGGATTGGAGAGGCTGTTTTCTACTAAAATTACTCCCTATCAATGATATAATTACCCTTTTACAAAATACTAGATAAATGCTTTGAGGAAAAATTACGTAACTTTGACCCTGGGAAAAATTACGTAACTTTGACCCCGGGAAGCTGAATATGCAACACACGCGTGAATATGTTTGTGAAGTTAAGCAGCCGTTACCCGACTGTACTAAGCTTTTCACGTGTGGAAGGAGGAATTAAAATAATTATATATGTATATATATATATATATATATATATATATATATATATATATATATATATATATATATATATATATATATATATATATATATATATATATATATATATATATATATATATATATATATATATATATATATATATTTATTAAGTCTCCTAGTGGACTGATCGTTAAGACACGGTTCCCAGCAGATCACCGAAGTCCAGCATCACTGGCTGCGGTCAGTGTGTGGGTGGGTGATCACTTGGATCAGTCTGTGTAGGGACCGAGGGTTAGCGGTATTGGTCCTCGTTAAACTGTTCTACCGTAAAGTGCTTGACTTCGTGTGCAGGTCGTTGAGCTACCAAAGCGGGGGTGCCATCCCCTCTGCAGAGGATCAAAATTGTGATGGCATGTCTTCGGATCATCCTCAGGGATGTTTCCCAGACCGTCGCCAATAGCCCATTGTGCAGCTCTAGTGCGACGTAAATGAACTGCAACAACAGCAACAACATATATATTGAATGATCTAAATTGGTGGTTGCTGTTTTCCACGAATATTGTTAACTATCACATAGTCACTTTGGTAAATGTCCTAAATATACACTAGGTCTAGTTAAGTGCCATTGCCCGGTATGCATTTAACCATACTCCGAACACTGATGTTTCTCATAATCTATCCTCAGCAGATATTAAAATATTGAATAAATGTCATAATATCAACGAGTGAATTAATTAATATCAAATCAGATATAACAAATATTTCGAACATTCCCCACAGCGGCAACGTCATTGCTGACATTCACCGGTGAATGTCAACATTCTCTTGATTTCGGTCATTCTCGGTGACATATATATGTAGTTTTTGTAATCTGAATCCTATACCTGATTTGCATTTATGCAGCAGTAATAAATATAATGCAGTAGCCATTTATTTACAAACGTAGAAAGTAGTCTATTATGGAACGTGTAGAGAAGGATTGGACACGTACCCCTTGCCCTAATCCTGATGGTATTTCTTCGATCTTGTCTGAAATATAATGATGCAGGTATTGATGCCTTGTTTTGAATAAAAGGGGAACTTTTTTATGATGAAAAATTGTCTTCTATTTTCATGCATGCAACTGTGCGCAGCAACCAAATGCTTAAGTTTGATCAAAATAGTTTCCTGAAGTAGATACGACACGCCTTTTCTTTCTTCTTCAATTATTCAGCTGACTCGCCATTAACAAAGACAGCAACAGAGATATCTCAATTGGGAACTAGAAACTAATCGCATGGTTGTGTTTAATCATGTATGTGTGCATGGTGTGTTAACATACAGCATTAAGGCTGGGGTCTATTATCACACTGAAAAAATTTTCGAATCAGATTTAGTTTGATACCGGCAAATGACGTTGCGCGTATGCCTCGCACTAGATTTGCTGACTCACGTGGAACGTCACTTGCAAGCTTGCCAACACTTGTATTTAAAAAGTTTAGTGACTTATTAGGAGAATATTTTTATGAGAAGTTTTTTGTCAATAGAAATTGTTAGCTGAATAAAACTAAAAAATAGTATTTAGCAAAAGAAATAAAAATTTCCTTTATGTCAAGCTATAAAAGACTTTATTACTTTATAAGGAACAAATATTCTTTTCAGAAACTTTAACTAGATCACAAGTTTACTGTCCATTAAAATACTGTTCAAGTTTTGAGTATATCAGCTGTATTTTGACTGGTATATCAGATTACGAAGTCTTTTTCACAATGTTCGACATGTAAATAAAGGGATTTTTAAACATTCCAAAACTGAGACTTAACATTTTATTTCATACACTTTAAATTCCATCTCGACATTAAAGTCAGATCAGCATTCAACTAGAATAATTATCTACGCTTCCACTATATATTATGTTTACAAATGAAGAAAGATTCTTATGGCTGATAACGGTACAAACTTTAGTTCTGAGGATTTGAAAAGATTTGCAATATTTATAATAAATTATGACGAAATGCAAAGCTATGAGTTTGAAAACATACAATATTTTAAATATAAGATCGGCATGTTTTTCTTTTTAAAACAAATACATTTATTTCGAAGTAACTATGGCCGTTTTATCATTTTTGAGAACTTTATTCTAACAAAATATGCTATCTATATAGATAAAAAAAATTCTTTGACATTTTTTTTAAAGGGTCCAACTTACTATTAAGTTGGTGTTGAGCTAAAAATTACTTGCTGAAATTCCTTGTCAGCATGGTTAAATAATATTCGGTAGTTGCAAAAGCAACTTCTACAATTTGCTCTTTAGTCTTATAAGTTTAAACACTTTCATCAACATTCACCTACATTTTTGTGGTTTATATCCACATTTCTGCACCATGATTTCAGTTTTTTGCAAAATATATTAACTTTATTACTCGTATCGAACACCTGTGTGTTTTCATAAAGAATGGAGATATTTAATTTCTCGAATACGGTAAACAAATGCATCAAATTCATTTCAAATAAATCATTAATCTCAAAATTTCCAGACTTTCTTTTTAAAAAAAAAAAAAAAAAAAAAATGGCAATTTCATCTTTTGACACAGCTTCTCTATTTACTTCATGCTCGTAAGCCCGTTTTTACCCTTAAAAGTAGTTTCACAGAATAAAATTCAATAATTATGCTATTTATAAATTTTTCTCATAAGGTTTACAATGAATATAATTAAAACACTACACTATGAAAAAATTCTGGATAATATTACAGTAAAAAGTGCTGGCACCCAGCCTGCAGCATCAGTAAAATCCATTTATAGTGACATCTGCTTTTACCACAAAATTGAATATCGTAATTTTTCTCTGAATTATTTGTTTAATTACGAAGATTTAATACTTATTACTGTAAAAATTAAGTTTTGTCAGATAAGTTTGGGTGAAATAAAACGGAGCAAAAAGCTCCGTTTTATTTCACCCAAAAATGGATTTTACGGCCAAAGGTACTGGCACTGTAATACCGATACTGTGGAAATAAGTGTCTTACAGATTCTTAAAAGTGACGCTCAGAAGAAAATTACTTGATAATGGTAAATTTTGACTACCATGAGCTACTCGCGAGAAATACCATCACGCCAAATGAGATTAAATAGAGTTAATCTCTATTCCGAATTGGTGGACTACAAAAAAAAGCGTTTTACTTTTTATAATAACGTAAAGTCACCGGGAAGAACAATAAATACTAAAAAGAAGAAAAAAAGAACGAAACAAGTAAGTGACGTCTTCTTAGAAGCTAAAATCGGGTAAAAAGAAAAAATTGATCCCCCAACCGATTTATTACGAGAAGGGACTAATAATTGTTTGTCTTATTTTATTTACTACTAGCCGCCTAAGGCGGCCAGCTGTCCGCCACGCTAAAGGTTTCCACAAATAAAGTTTTTTAAAACATAGCAGGAAATCAGTAGACAATTAAAGTGTTTCTGTCCTGCAATTTTGTCTTCATATCCAGTTCTGCTGCAGATGTGTTATAGCTCTTGAGGATGTTTGAAGATGTAACTTTGCTATGGTAACCTAACCTATAATATAACTATCAGGTGGAGACTTGTTTTTTTTTCTTAAAAAAAGGTATGGTAACCTTCTTAATTTCTATTTCTATATCGCTACAAAAATTAACGTCGGGTAGACTATATTTGAGGGTGCCCCTTGATTCTCGCCAAGTTGTGATCGCGGTTGATCGCCAAGCTGGGCAATGTTGAAACCCAATCGTGATTCTCAACGGTTCAGATTTTAGCGTTATTAATGTTCAACGGTATAAGTAATTTCAGAGGTCCATTAGTTCTTCGTTAGATACCGGCTGGTAAGGTTACTTTTACTTCTGGTCAATAAGATCGAAGGTATGTGGGCAGTCATAAAAAGGGACTTTATAAAAAAATGTCATCACCAGTTCGGTACCACAAACGCCATTTTCGATTCATATTTCGCCGATTTTATGTGACGATGGAGGTACACAGATTCTATTCACGATAAATTTAGACAGTATCTAACTGTTATTAGATAATTCTGTGCACCTAAATCTGAGTATATTCAAGCTTAATGAAGAAGTGAGTTTTTTTTTTCCTTTTCTTTCTGCACCTACTCCATTAATTTTTGCTTCGATTCAAAATCCTTTTTATTGGATTTATTAATTTTGCTTATATTGGGTTCATTGCAAGCTTTATCCGATGTTTTGTTGAAATTTTCCAATGTTTTTTGAAATATCATTATGTTTTGGCCGTTATTTCTGTTACCACGGTGTTCCGCGCAAACAGGAATAGCGCCAAACATAAGTCACCAATTTCGCCAAGGGGCATCCTCAAGTATAATTTTCCCTTATCGTCTTCGCTAAAGAAAAAAAGAAAAAAAAGAGCGTGGAAAGAAGAAGAAAAACTTATTAAAACAATTATGAACAGCGATAAATATATCAAAGCGTAGCGTTCTATTTACGTATCTAATATGTTGCCACATTTTTAGTACAAAAGTTAAAGTTTTATCCACTTTGATAAATGTAAACTAATGCGAACCTTACAATTAAATTATTAATTCCTTCGTATATTATTGGTTTAAGTTGTCGAAAATTAATATTTCAATTGTAAGGTTCGCATTAGCATACATTTATAAGAGTGGAGAAAAGTATATGCATTTTTTAATAGTTTCTTGAATATGGCTCTTTGAAGACGAAAAAGCATAGATTTCCTTACAAAATGACTGATAACTAAGAAACTAATCCAAATTTTTGAAAAAGAAAAAAAATACTTCTTCATTATGTCAAAACACAATTATGTGCCGAGTTTCGTGCCTGGGCGAGGCTTCTGGGGCGATATATTGTGATTACAGACACACACACACACACAGCCGCTTTTATTATTATGTATAGACTACTTATTTTATATACTACTAATTTTGAAAATAAAATTCATACTGTTATTTTCCTCGATTCATAAATATCTGTAAAAATGTGATTTACCTGGTTCTTTTACTAAACTCTTTAATTGCGTCGGTAAATGCCTTTCAGATTTGTGCATGACTTCTTACTGTTGTTAAGTAGAGGTTAATCGACTCACCCGGTACCGGTATTCAGCTAGTATATCGTTGCTAGAGGGCAAGAACAATTTCTCAAAGCATTTCTTCTCTCATGCATTAATCTTTCATTTAAGTTATAAAAACTCTTGCTGTAAACCTATTTAGTATCACAGGATTGGTAGCAGAGCTATTTATTTTTTAAACTTTTATCGTCCTGTATTGTCAAAAATTGGTGTCCTCTTGTCCAAGTGTAGGATATATGCTTTTGTGGTATGCTTAATCAGTATAATTTTAATCATTTAAAACTGAATATTGAGATTTTCTTTTATAAGGTGTGAGAAGATATAAAACAATACTAACCTTTCCAGTACTGTAATCTATCCTCTGAATTAAATAAACAAAATATCCGATTTTCACTTCTTTCTCGATTTCTCCATCGACTTTCAAAGAAGTCATATTATTTTAACTGTTTTGTATGCCCTGCAACCTGGTGTTGATTTCTGAATTGAAGAACTGGTGAAATCTCCCCCCCCCCCCTGGTGAAGTCTCACCACCAGGACTACATGCAAATTACAGCACAAATATAAATATGAATAACATTATGAAGCCAAAATATATATCTCTTAATATGTGGCCCATATGCATGTAAAGATTAAAAACAACAAAAATATGGAAAAAATCTACTGTTTATTTATATGAAACTAATCAATACAGTAATCTAAACATACTTTGCAAATGAAAATATCAATATTATTTTATTGATTTAACTGCATTTTGAAAGACAACTGTCTAATTATCCCCGGTTTCAAAATAAAACAAATCTTAATCAGTAAATAACATCATTTGTACACAATTATATGTTTTATTTGAATTGTTTGTCATTAAATTAAAGCGTTGTCTTATTATCTTTTTACATCATAAAAAGATAATCGTCTTCTTTTATTTTTTGTGCATTGTCATTGAGCAGAAAAACCATTTGAGAAATAAAGGTATCTTAGATGGAAAATTTATATAAGTTCTAACATGTAAATTTCAAATTTTTTGACTCATGTATGTACCAGCATTTATTTCTCCTCGCGTTATTTTTTACTATTATTCAAAATTAAACGCTTATAGCCAAATTTGTTTTCCATTATATTATCATAAAATGATCGTATAATATTGTATTGATGTCCAACATCTTATGATAAGAATGTTTAGTAACTGTTTAATTTTTACAATAAATTTTATGCAAAACCATGTTCACTTAATGCATGCGATTCAGTAATGAATAATTATTTAAAATTCTAACGACGTATATTAAGAATTTTATTTGAGCACTATAACTAAATTACCTCTTTGACGAAAAATATTTAGTGAGTTTTTTAAGCAACAAAAATTTAAGAAAGATTTTTAAAAATATGTTTCAGAATAATGTTGCATAAGTAGGAAAGAAAAAACTTTCAACTGAAATTTTTAAAAGCTGAAGGTATTAATCTTTATTAAATAGAATAGGTATCTAATTTTGTGGAAAACAAAGTTTATGTTGTTGCAATAGCTATTATTACCTGATATCAGATTTTAACTGAAAATTATACAACAATTATTAAGCCAAAATAAATAATATATTTGGGGATCACCGCTGCTAGCTGTACACGTCACTCCCGGAACTTCTTTCTCAGTTTACTTCACATTGCTTTGCTTGAATACTTTTGTACATTAGCCCTAATTTGTATGTATACTGTGTGTTGTGATTTGTTTATATGTCAGTGTTAGGGTGTAAGCAATCCAACGTCCTTGTACGTTTGTGTACAAGTCTTTGGAATCCTAATTTTCAAACACTTGAAGGGTCAACATATTCTACATAGATAAATAGCTGAAAAGAACCAAAGAAAAAGATTAGAAAATGAAAAAGAAAAGCCCATCTGACTGATCTTCATTGATTAAGCACATCTGCCCATGAGACATCATAAAAAAGAAAATTATTCCTATTATTATTGAACCAGCGTAAATTGGTAAGTATAATTGTAACAATATAGTATTAAAATAAAATATAACTTATAAAACTCATTAAAATATTTAAATAAAAAAATATGAACTTAATAACGAAATTAATTAAAATGATTAAAAATAATAAATAATAATACAAAATGTGTAAAAAAATATGATCATAAATAATAAAAATACATGAAAATTAACTATGAACTTATAAAATTATAGAACTTTTTTAGTGCTAATCTTGTCCATTTATGCAATGCTGTGAATCTCGTTTTTTTTCCCAACTTGTATTTTAGTTTCAGACTTTTGATCGTTGTCCACGTAACTAAGAAATTTTGTTCAGAAATTTGTAACCATCTATGTTTGAGTGTCCATGCTTATAGTAGCTCACTTGTCTGATATTTTAGCACTTTGTTTCCTTAGCTAAAAACAAGTGAAGATTTTTTGTCCCTGCTTTAAATAAATAGATATTAAATTCGTGTAAATATTTGATGAAATTATCGCTTAGCCATTACTTATAATGTAACTCAATAAAACGTAATCCATATCTAATAAAATAAACTTTATACCTTTGCTGCTAAGAGTATAAAACTAAAGGTAACTAAAATACTAAACATTGAAATACTTAAGGAAGATAAATTAAACATCGTCTTTAAGTAAGTTGTATTTTTTTCAAGCATCTATATTTTCCTTTTATAATGTAGCTTCCCTTCTTTAAGAAAATCTATTAATAAAACTTTAATAATTTTTATGTTTTTTAATTACTACTAAAATATGATAATCTTTAATTTTTAGCATTTTTGCATTGAGTATAGGATATTTTTAAAGTGTATTCCTTTAGTTTTAGTCAAATCCACTATACTAGAAATATATATTTATATGTGAATGATAAAAAAATATCTTAAAGTTTATTTAATTCAAATTTCTTATAATTTGCATTATAATATAAGACCCCAAGCAACAAGTTTAAATCCTTTTATTTTTTACACAGGCAAGCACTTTGTAAAAGCATACAAACAGAAAAAAACCTCACTTGAAATGTTATTTAAGTGATAAAATTCTATTAAATGCTGTCCAGTGGAATTCAGGACATTGAAGTTCAGCGTTACCCTTAAAGTAGCCAAGAATTCTTAAAAAGCTTAAGATTTATTTTTCTTTAAAAATACTGTATAAAAATATCTCAAAGGGGATGCAGCTGATTTCTACAAAATTTTAATGAAATGTGTAAAGTATTGAATCTAATGAAATGCGAAAATGAAATGTGTGTAGTTTCTGTGTCGCCTAATTAAAATTTGTTTTTCCGACAGCTAAACTACTACTATCTATCTAAGCTACTAGTTCAAATTATGCTCATTTTTTTTTTGCATTTAAAATTACATGCTTAAAAATGATGTGAAAATTTTATATCTTTCAAATCAAATTTTTTTCGACTACTATTAAAAGTAATAATAAATAATCAATATTTTGAACTGTGTCCATTTTTTTAAACAAGCATTTTTATCTTTGTCCAATTTCCTTAGCCTGCTATGTCCAGAATAAAAATTTCAACGACGAATTATTTTCTGAATCTCAGGCCATATCATCAATCATCAAATTAACACCAATTGAAATTCGTCAAGTTTTCATAAGTAAACTAACAGGAAGATAATAAAAAAGAAATAAAAATTTAAAGTTCGAAAAAATTTTTGTTTTTTAAATTGACTAAACTTTTGATTATGGTGGAATAAAAACGAAAACCATAAGGCTCAATGCTTCCGTAAACTTTATAATAAAGACGCCAAAAATTCCCCCCTCTCGTTTTTTAAGTAGGCTGAAACCTTATAGTTTGTCTAAGCTAAGCACTCCTCCCGCCACAAAGTCTAAGGCCGTCTGGTGCTATGGAAACAAGAATGGCGCATTTCAGGGAGGATAGCTTCACTTTAGGATTTAACACAATACACCGAAGAAAGAAATTCTCTTTCTCTCGCAGACCCGACCCAAAACTAGTCCAAAACAGTGACCCCGCATCCCTAATTGAAATAATCACGCCTCGTTACCATAGTCACCGCCACAGGTTCAGACGAATGTCTGGGGGAGTTCTTATTTTAGATAAACTATACATTTCTCATTTTTGGTCTGACACAAACAGAATTATTGTCTCATTTCTATTTAACTGGCAAAACGTAAATTTTCTTAAATTTCTATTTCATTTTAAATTTTTTATGACTTTAGTTTCGCTAAATAACATATAAAAACTCAGTAAACTCATTATTTATCTTTTTGCAGTTAAAGGACATCAAAGTCATGTTGCGGAACACAGTTGTATTTGCTTTGATTGGATTGGTGCTGGTGGTAATGACAGTTGAAGCTGGAAGCAAGTAGCTATCTCTGTTACACGATTAATGCGGGTCACACGCTGAAGGAACGAGCGAGAAACAAGAAATATACGAGAAACCAGTTTCAATACGATCGCGTTAGGATGCGCAGAAATGTACGCATTCTGAAAGAAAATTTCCAGAATTTGCCTCATGTACGGCGCTAGCTTTCTGCTCATTCTCTCAGTGTGTGGCCTCCCCTAATTTATCTAACATACATTCATATCAAGTAGCATGTTTATAATTTACATTAAAATTGTTATCTTTATGTTGCTATTATATTTATAGTAGACATTCATTTTTACCTAGAACAGTTTTTCAGATGATACTATGAAACGGAAAAATAAGGAATTTTGCGAAGGTGGCGTTTCTTCCTTATTTAAACACAGATTCCCATAACACCGAGGAATCCAAGATGCCTTTAAGATATAATTTCTCTATTTTTTTTCAATTTATTATTATATTTATTTTGCATATTTGCCCGTTTGTTTATTTTTCATGAAACTAAGTTCACAGTTCAATCTTGGTAAGCGAAATTAAATAATTCAGTTAAAGCTTAGTGCAGTCTTGTTACTTCCGACTCTTGAACTATAATTTAAGTATGTGTTTTTTTTAAAAATCTATTTACAATTTTTTTTTCCAAATGCTTATAAACTGAATTTTTATTCCCATTTATATTCTTTAATTCTATTAAACTGACTTTATTTAATTGCATAATTTTATCACTTGCCGCCAACGGCGTTCGTCTGTTCAGAGTACACGAACTTACCTCTTTTTGGAACACCATCTCTTGGAACTTACTACTGCACGGATCAACATTGACCTTCAGCATACCGAACTCATTGATTTTTTTTCCATTTTATTCAACATATAAGAAGATTTGTTCAATTTTAACTCAAACATTATTGTAAATGAGCTTAAAGATTGAATACTGCTGGAATATATATATATATATATATATATATATATATATATATATATATATATATATATATATATATATATATATATATATATATATATATATAGAATCAGAATTTTTAATCAGATATTAAATTTTGTGTCACCCGCGAACACTCAATTTGCTTTCCTTATAGCAAATATTTAAGAAAATGTATGAATTTTGTAATTATACTTTTATATATATGTTTTCACACTTTCGTGAGTGACCAGTTTGGTCAGATCAATAGCTCACACACAATTTGGACTGTATTAATGTTTTACTCATTTATTTTGTACCAGCATTACAGACTCGCTCGTGAGCCCGTTACACATTACACATACACATACACTGCTGCTTCCAGCACTCAGTTCTAAAATTAAATTCAATTTACGCTTACAGCGCCATCTATATGTTTAATGGGAATTAACACTCCCCACGATTGAAATTGTAAATTTCAATAAATTTTACACAATTAACAATATAATGTTATACAGAAGAAAAAAAAATATATATATGAATCATACAATTAACATTGTGACATAAAGCAGACATTGAGATATTAGACTAAAGCTAATTTTCTATTTGCACAATTACTCTATGGGAAGAATACAAATGTCACGAATATTTCTTTGAAGTTGTTTGCCATTAGGTAAACTTAACTTCACTACTCTTATTTTTGTGTGACGGCCAGGCATCACCTCAACAATTCGTCCTACTAACCATTGCTTAGATGGTAAATTCTCTTCCTTTATCAAACACAGGGTTCCTATTTCTACATTATTCTTTTCAAATTTCCATTTATTACGTTCCTGTAAATTATTAAGGTAATCCCTTTTCCACAACTTCCATATTCTCTGACTATACTTATTAATCTTTTGCCAGTTAGAAAGCCTATTCTCAGTTATATCTATTAGTTGGGGTTCAGCGAGTGAGGTGATGACCTATCAAGAAATGACCAGGTGATAGAGTTTCAAATTCATCAAACTCCGGTGATAGTGGAGTGAGAGGTCTGGAGTTCAAAACACCTTCGATTTCAGTCAAAATTGTCAAGAATTCTTCTAAAGTTAAATTTTGATTGCCAATTACTCTTTTTAGGTGGAACTTAAACGACTTCACACCAGCCTCCCAAATTCCCCCGAAGTTTGGTGACCTTGGTGGGATGAATTTCCAATCAATCCCTTCATTAGTAAAATAACTGGCTAACATCTCATCTGGGCAATTTATCAATTTCCTTAACTTCTTAATCTCAATGTTAGCACCGATAAATGTTTTTGCATTATCGGTCATAATTTTTGAACACTTGCCCCGTCTCCCAAAAAAACGTTTTAGACTGGCAATGAACGATTGAGAAGTTAAATCAGTTACAAAATCTAAGTGTATTGCCTTGGTACACAAGCAAATATAAACAGCAACATAAACCTTATTTGTGACCCCTTTTCTCTGGTTTTTGAACTTAATAGAAAATGGGCCACAAAAATCAATTCCCGTGATGTTAAATGGATAATTAGGTCTTGTACGCTCCTTTGGTAGATCAGCCATTATTTGTTTACTCATAACCGGTTTGTTTTTAAAACATGTGATACAACTATGTACAATTTTCCTACAATTATTTCTACCGTTAAGAGGCCAGAACTTTTGTCGAACTTGATATAATAATGCTTGTGGTCCCAAGTGCAAATATTTTAAATGACAATATCTCAAAATTATGGTGGTTAAAGAATTCTTACCCGGTAAAATGATGGGGAACTTAGAATTAACAGGCAAGTCAGACAGAGATAATCTGCCACCAACTCTCATCAGCTTATTTTCATCTAGAAAAACACACAATGAAGACAACTTACTGTTCCTCGGAACAGGCTTACCCTTTTCCAAGCTTTTGATTTCCTCTGGGAACTCACTTCGTTGTAAACATTTTAACAACCAAATTTCAGCTGCATTTAATTCACTTACTAACAAGGGACCAATTTTTTTTGCATCTGGATTTTTACAATTGTAAATGAATCTGAAAAGAAAACTCAATACATGAATAATTTTAGTATAATTGTTAGATAAGGTAAGAATTTTCTCAAAAAGGGAAGCATTATCTATAGAAATTAATGTCACTAAATGGGAATCACAGTTCTTTTTAAGTTCAACTTGGTACTCTTCTTCATGAACAGTTTGCTCCTCATAAGCGTCAGGAATGTTCTCTTTAAGGAAGTCAGGACCAGACCACCATTTTGCACTGCCAAGAAGAACGTCAACAGTCACACCTCTGCTTAACATGTCAGCGGGATTGTCTCTACTAGGACAGTGGTGCCATGACGTCTGGGCTGTCAAGGCTTGAATCTCTTTTACACGGTTCGCCGCAAAAGTTTTCCATTGTTTGGTTGAACTCTGAATCCAGTAAAGTACGATTTTAGCATCAGTCCAGAAAAAGCTTGTTGATTGATGTTTTTGGTCGATGACCTTCTTCACCTCTTTAGCTAATCTTGCTGCTAGCACAGCACCCATGAGTTCCATCCTCGGTAGTGTAATCTTCTTCAAGGGTGCAACTCTGGTTTTAGAAGACACAAGATTGGTAATGATTTGATCTTTGACTCGTATTTTTATGTACACGGCGGCTCCATAGGCCTTGATACTAGCGTCTGAAAATGTGTGGATTTCGACACATAAATTCTCATCACCTGTAGGACTCATCACATGTCTAGGAATTTTAAGATCTTTTAGTTGAGAAACTTCTGTACACCACTTCTTCCACGTTTTTGCAATGTCGGGTGGCAACTCTTCATCCCAGGTGATTTTCCTCTGCCAGATCTCTTGAAATAAACATTTAAATCTGATGGTGAAGGGAGTGAGAAGACCTAAAGGGTCAAATATTCTTCCTGCAGCCATTAGCAAAAATCGTTTGGTATTTTTATCCTGTTGAAGAAATTCAAGCAAGCTATCTATCTCCACGGTGATAAAGTCACTAAGGGGATTCCAAGAAAGGCCTAGGACTCGATGCAGATTTCCTTCGACGTCCTCTGGGTGTAGTAGATCAAATCCTTCTTCATTCAATTTTTTCATAAGATTTTCATTATTCGAAATCCACTTTCTTAGGTTCATTCCAGCATCTCCCATGATTTGTTTCGCTCTTTTAGAAATTTCAAAGGCTGCTTCTTCACTGTCCTCTCCAGCTATCAAATCGTCAATGTATAAACAGTCATCAAGTACTTGTACTGTGGATGGAAACTCTTTACGGTATTTTTCTATATGCTTTTTAATGGTAGCTGCCAACAAAAATGGGCTAGAATTCACTCCAAATATTACTCGCTTGAATCTGTATATCTCTATATGTTTTAGATCCTTTCCAAAAAGAAATCTCACAGCGTCTCTGTCTCTATCATTCAAGGATATCTGGAGGAATGCTTTCTCGATATCAGCCAGAAATGCAATTCGATTTAAACGAAAATGGATCAGAAGATAAAAGATATTTGGATTCAGTTTAACCCCTTGAAACAAACAATCATTCAGAGATAATTGTCCGATTCCTTGTGCACTAGCATCGAACACTATTCTAATTTTGGTGGTTAATCTCTCCTTTTTATTGACAATCAAATGGGGCAGGTAAAACACAGGCTTATCATTTGGTTTTGAATGATCCAATACTCTCTCAATTATTCCTTCTCTCAAATAAATTTTTAAAGTTTCGCAATATTCAAAGTATAGTGAATTATCACGATTCATTCTTTTAATCAGGGAGTCAAGTCTCTTCTTTGCAATGTTGAAATTATCATCTAACTCCTGCCAGTTCCTCTTCCAAGGTAAGGTTACCTCGTACCGCCTGTTTTTAAAGCTCACCGTGTCATTAAAGTTCTTTAGGTCTTCGTTTTCGTCGCTGTTTTCATTCTCGTCATTAATGCCAATGGACTCTAGCTCCCAAACTCTACTAATGGACTTTTCTAATTCCATGTTATCCTTTATTAATCCGCAGTGAACCCTATCATAATTTTTTGTTGGTATGCTCCCACTTACCACGTAACCGAATACCGTATTTTGTAAAATTAACTTTGTATTAGGGGGTTGTATTTGCCCTATCCTCATAATTTCATAAAAATGTTCCGCGCCTATAAGTATATCAATAGGATCTGGCATGTTAAAACTTAAATCCGCCAATTTCACATCTCTCAATTCTGGGAAACTGCATTGAATTGGTTTAGATGGGGTAAAATCCATTATTCTTGGAACAACTAAAAAGTTTAAATCTAAATTAAAATTTCCCTCCTCATTTGTAATGGTAGTACTCACTCGTGATTTTATTTCTAATGACAATTCATTTAATCCTGACACTGAGGCATTTATTTTTTCTTTCCTTAAATTAAGTCTATCAGATAATCTTTTGCTGATAAAATTCGAATTCGCACCCACATCAAGCAAACCCCGGCAAGGAATTAAATTGTTTACATTATCTTTTATGTAACAAATAATCGTACTAAGCAAAACACATTTTGATTGTATTGAATTCGAATCGAAACTCGCAGCCGCAAAATATTCTTCGTTTTTGTTTTGATTAACTTCCGCACTTCTAGAAGGATTGGTAATAAATTCAGCTGCGGTGGGGGAAAGCACGCTTCGACTAGCAGTCGCCGATGCCTCATACGGTTTTTTCTCAGGAGAGAAATGCAAAGTCACGTGATGACGCCTTTTACAATTCTGGCAAGAATACTTAGATTTGCAATTTGATACTCTGTGGTTATTTCCTAAGCAATTAAAGCATAATTTATTAGTTTTAACAACTTCTACTCGATCATTTACGGATAAGTTTTTATAAGCAGGGCAGTTATATAATGGATGATTTTCACTACACGATAAAACACATTTAGAAATTTTAGCATCTGACAAGAATACTCGCGAAGCATTTTTTGAGTGGGGATTTTTTACGTTTTCTAAACTATTGACTAATTTTTCCCCACGCGATGTGTAGTATAGATCGATCTCTTTCGATAATTGAGAGTGTTTGAACCAATCGTCTCCCTGTTTCATACTTATATGGTATGCGGTATCTTTGTCAAGTGTTTGATAGATTTTGTCTGATACGATTAACTCTTTTAATGTTTCGAAATCCGACACCTTCCTTAATTTCAAATAATAATCATAATTTGTTATCAATCGAGACGCGTATTGTACGTGTGTTTCGTTTGGTTGTCGGAATGTATTTTTGAAATGTTCTAAACACGATTGAGGGGTGGGCTCAAATTCTCTTATTACGATTGATTTTACTTTAGAATAATCATTTACCTCGTTATCTTTTATATAAGTAATCACGATTGTGGCCTTTTCTCCTAATAAATTTAACAGAATTTCCGCCTTGTATTTCTCGGGTACACTTTTAAAGTTAAATGCTCTTTCTAAGGATGAGAAAAAATAACTCCAACCTTCAGGTCTACTAGGAACTTTAGCTGTTAGAGTCCGGACACTTTTGACGAGTGAATCCAGCGATTCAGTACTTTCGGAGTTCTCAAATTTGTTTTCGTTTCACAGTTTAGCTAGTTCTAATTCTGCTTTTGTTCTCTCAAACTTAAATGTTTCTAACTGTAACAACGATTCCTTTTCTGCTTTTCTATCATTAATTATAGTATTTGCTATGTCAGTAGCAAGTTCTGGCTCTTTAACAAATGTTTCGTTGTTTTTTATTAAGTTCGTTAGCTCAATAATAGTCATAGTCTCAGTAACATTTTCACCTAACTCAATGGCAATTTGCCTTAAATACTCTTTTTTCGCTCCTTTAAACATAGTTTATATTTATATATAGTCAATATAAAGTCAATGCACAATTTATCTCAATCAAATTTCAAAACTGGTACATACCTTTTAAGTGATGAAATTCGTATTTTAATCCATAGGTTTTAACTCACCTCCGTTCTCGGAGGACCATTTGACCAGTTTGGTCAGATCAATAGCTCACACACAATTTGGACTGTATTAATTTTTTACTCATTTATTTTGTACCAGCATTACAGACTCGCTCGTGAGCCCGTTACACAATACACATACACATACACTGCTGCTTCCAGCACTCAGTTCTACAATTAAATTCAATTTACGCTTACAGCGCCATCTATATGTTTAATGGGAATTAACAGTGAGAATAAAATCATTGATGACAAATTGTCACTCAGTTAAAAATTTACTTAAATGATCGAAATTTTTTAGTCTTTCGATATGAAATAGCATACAGGCCTCACTTCTATCAATATTTTAAAAAATTGTGGACTAATGACTTTATCAACAACTTTTAAAATCCAATTTTAGTAAAACTCTGATTTACTCTTAAATATATGTAATAAATCATTTTAAAATTTGGCATTATGGTCTTAAATAGCTTATTTTGAAAATCATGTTATTTATTCTCTGAATTTATTTATGATACAAATTTAGAGAATACTTTTTTATAATATTTTGTAATCTTCATGTCAATATTGTGTTTTGTTCTGCAGAAGATTGTGGTAAGCATAAGGATGGGGAAACTTTCGGGACGGAACATCCCTGTGCTCGAAATACTTGCAATGATGGCAACCTCTCTGCTGTAGGGTGAGTAAATTCATTTAAATATTGTGTACAAATTTAGCAAAAGTTCACACAGAGAATGTTTTTCATAAATGGCTAAAAAAGTAACAAAAATGCCGCAGTTTCAGTGTCTTATACTCGATTCAAAGCAATTATTAAACTGTATATACTATCTTGTCACAAGGATTTATCTAGGTTTCAGAACGTAGAAATAGCTTAAATATTTGAGAAAAAATTAACTCTTTAGAAAATCACTGATTTGGCGAGTTATGATTAAACCATTATAACAATTTCACTTAGATGAAAATCCTTGAAATTAATGATCACTGGCATTTTTGAATTCTTGATAAATGGGACTCCTGTGTTGCTTTGCCCTACAGTCACACTCTCAGGGATATTTTCAAAATTTATCATTTAGTAATACACATTTTTATTTAAAATGATAATTAATTTTTATTTTGATAAAACTCTAGACTTGCGAAAATGAAAGATTTTTATTATTTATCATATTTGATTCTTTATTAAAGTAGTTTATGATATTTAATGTATAATTGCTTTCCTATATCACTCTGGAACGGAATAGTATAAAATTTGAAACTGCACCATCAACATCTTCAACCCACAAACTTTTTTCGGAGCAATGTTTTTTTTTTTTTTTTTTTTTTTTTTTTTTACTTCCTCTTATGGTTTATCCAAGAAGTTTTCTGTTTTCAGAGCGTTTGAAAACGTTAGAGTTTTTCCAAAATCGATTCGATAGATAAGAATTTCTAACCTCAAAATCTATTTAAAAATGGTTGTATACATTAAATGCATGAATATATCATTTATTAGTGGAGACAGATACAAAATGTTTTATTTTTCTATTTTTGCTTCCGGTTGGTCAAGTCTAATAGAGATAAGTTGGCAAAGATTCTCTCTTCTGGAATTTTACTTAAAATAAAATTTTTAAAATTTTGAGCAAATAATTTTTTGCGTCTTAAATTATTCCTAAATACTAAAAAGTCGTACGCATCGTCGTCATTGTTTGAGTTATTAAACTGTACATTAGATTCTGTTTTAGTAGAGCAAAACCTATAAAACAGGAAATACGATAAAATAAAACAATTTAACGTAAATTCGAAAATTATTAATCTGCAAGATTTATAGTAAAAAATACCACGTGGGCTACTCTGCAGTCCACATAAAACCAATAATAGAATTGAAATCGGATGTGCCGAAAGGACCCATTTAAGTTATGATCTCAATGCGAGTTTTCCTTTAGGAATTCAATTTATTTAAAAGTTATTTTAAGTTCTTTTATGGTGATTTTTTGTTACATCTCTTGCTTTAAATCAGTGTTCCTTAACCTTTTTGATATAATGGACCCCTTTTAAAAAATTTTAAGAGGTCACGAACCACGCCCCTGTGAAAAAAACAATTGCAAAAAACGTCAATCATTAAAAAACATTTGATTTTATTATTTTAATAGAATGCAAAATTTTTAATGTGAAGGTTGCTGCTGCTTTTCCTTACTTAACAAATTGAATTGGGGGATAGTTTTCAACAAAGCAAACGGGCAACATTCAATCGATCTCGATGTTAAATTTTTATTGTCACAATTGTGAAAAATCCCGCTTCGCAAAGATACACTGTAGCAAACGGAATTATAGCTGCCATAACTCGCTTTACAAGCAATGGGTAGGCTTCCAAATGTTTTAAAAATTAGAAGTAGCCAGCGGACCTCCAAAATATAACTCATGAACCCCTTAGGGGTTCATGAACTACAGGTTAAGAAACCCTGCTTTAAATAATGATTATGTATGCATTCTTTCAGAAAAATTTTCCTTCTTGAGATCTTCAATTTATAAGTCCCTGCTTGAATTGACGTCAAAAGTAGCAAAAAAAAAAATTCAATATAATAAAAAAGAGCGAGTAAAAGATTAGATAAACTTAAGTTTTCACATTTGTATCGAATTTTTTAAATGGCTCAAGAGAGAGGAACACTGTTTCCAATTTCAGCTGTTATACGGTATATTTCTAACACATGCTTTTAGAGTGTGGCATTTTCAAAAGTTAATTTTATCCCCAAGAACAGCTGAATATTTTTCAAATCTAGGTTACCATTCCTTTCCTTACGATTAACATATTACCAAAATGTGCTTTTATAAAATTGTAATAATTACATATTTTTCAAAAAATTACATCGACTTTTGCGTATAAAAACAATTGTTTTACTAACGATCTTTAATATATATATATATATATATATATATATATATATATATATATATATATATATATATATATATATATATATATATATATATATATATATATATATATATATATATATATATATATATATATATATATATATATATATATATATATATATATATATATATATATATATATATATATATATATATATATTAGATTTTTTTTTAGATTTTAATTTAGTGCGAAATGTTTTGACAATCATATTTTTCTTATTGTTTTAGGTGTGGACAATTCCAGCTATTGAAGGGTTCTAAATGCAGACGAGAAAAAGGAAAAGGACCTTATCCTAAATGCTGCGAACATCCCGTTTGTCCCGGTGACCCAACTTATTGAAATATTTAAGTGTGGCTGTGTGACCAGAAGTCAAAAGAATTATTAGTTGTATATCATTTGCCTAAATGGGAATAAAACTTTTTTATAGCCAACAAACTGCATGAGAAATCAAAATATTTGCTAAATTATTTATCCAGCAGTATATATCGAGCTCAAAATAGTTCAAACGTGAAAGAATTTTATAGAATTATTAAAACGTTTTATCTATTGTCAACTTAGTTTTGCCAATGGTTAATTTTAAGCTTGTCTGTAGAAAGCAACACGACTTTATCTTTATAAAAACAAAATGTGTGTGTAATTTTGATACATAAGCGTCATATACGTCTAGGGCAAAAAAATCATCGGTTCAATGCTAAAACCTTCTTCGAACAACTGTTTCATCTGCAGAAAAATATACAATTTCCTCTCTAATGATAGAAATTATTAAAAAAACCCTCTTCTGTTGTTTGTTTCGATTTTCTTTCTTTTTTTTAAAATTCATTGTGCCCCAAATTGTCTTCAAATTAGTCTGAAAGGTCTTAGCGCCTCGCTGAAGCAATAAGCTAAACTATCACTTACACGGATGAGTTTATTATTTTATTTATACTTCAGGTTAAAAAAAGGGAAACTCGAGAAATATACGTAAGGTAAGAGTTAATTGCATTAAACTAAAGATAATTAAGCCTTTACTAACTATAGTTGTATTGTTAATAATTTGTATACTTTACTTCGATACCAAAATTAACAGATGTTGCAATACAGAATCAACAAACCAAATAGTCCGCAAACCAGCTCTCAAGATATACAAACTAAAAGAAATTCCGTAGTTAAGCATTAATACTTCGGTCTAATTCTACTCCTTGCCGCTAGATGGCGACACCTCTTTTCCAATAAAAAAACATTGAATTTCATTCCATCACACTATCATGTTGTGCCAGCGTTTTTGTATAATGTTTCTAACTAGTAAGCATTTCCTTGAAGGGGTTTAAAGTACTATTTAGATTACATGATGTGTGTGTTGCTGACAGCTAATATACAATAAATATTATGAGCAAAGTAAAATTTTAATTTATTACAAGTCTAAAATTGATTAATCGCTGCGCAGATATTTTTTTTTCCTCTACGTTTTGAAACCTCAGAATTATCAAAGTAGGCACCATTGCAACCGTTTTGTCCCTCATTTTCCTAATATTTAAAACTATAATATGTTCAAATTTATAAAACCCCAAAAGCACGATCCAGAAATTTTGTATATAATTAAAAATTCTAATCGTATCATTAGAATTAACTTATTATTATTATATTATTTTTTAAACTGATATTATTTAATGCGATCACTTAAGATTAATACTGCAATTAATATTAACTACAGACTACAAAAACTACATTTAATATGAATTAAAAACTACAAAGACTTCAATTAATATTAAATATAGACTACAAAACTACAATTAATATTTTTAATTCAATGGTAAAGAGGGTGCCATTAAATATGTCAGAAACAAGGAAAACAACAAGTACAGAGTAAAAACTAATTACACATTTAAAAAATATTCTGGCCTCAAATAATATATAACTCAGCCATCTACAGTAAAACCAAACAAGAACCAATCAAATTTAAAATAAAAATAAAAATATGGAAGTGAATAGGTTATACTTAGAGAATGCTTTTAACGAGAATAAACATTAGTACTCTTTAGGTACCCAAATACTTTAGGGAGGGACAAAATTTAGAGCTTTTAATTTATAAATTTTTATTTGGATTTATATGCGAAATATATATTAAAATATATCATGAAGTTCAAATGTACTTTCTCCTTGTATCATTTTACGCTAAAAATAAGAATAGCACAATCAAGCATTTTATTTCGCTACATAGGCTGTTTAATATATAAGATAATATGTATTTTTTTAACTTTATTTCAATGAGATATAGATTTTATATAACTTAGGTTTAAAGAAACCTGATTAACAAAAATTTACTATAAATAAGGAAACACGTGGTTTCAGATAGCTTTGAAAGTGCTTAAAATACATCATGAATTTACATTACATAAAGAGTTAAAGATAAATAATTATTTAAGAATGGTTAATAAAATACCAATTTCAAACTCATTTTGGATTCATCAGAGTTCTAAACTTCAAAAAATCATCGATGTTTCCTTTTAAATAAGTAAAGAAAAAATAATCTACAATAAAAATTTTAATAATGCACAAAGATAATCCTTTGATAAAAATCATTTACCACGACTCTCTCTCACAGGAACTAGATTTTTTGTATTAGTATAGGATTGGTGACTAAAACTGGTGTCAGGAAACATTAATCATTGGTAAAGGAATCATTAATGTTTTCTTTTAAATAAACAGAGAAAAAATAATTAACAATAAAAATTTTAATAATGCGCAAAGATAATCCTTTGGTAAAAATTATTTACCACGAGTCTCTTTCACAGGAACTAGATTTCTCGAATTAGTATAGGATTGGTGACTAAAATTGATTAATGCACTCACTGGCAAATGTAGACCTATACTGAAATAAATGGTTATAAAATTGTGACTCACAAAATCTTTTTATTGCTATAAGAGTTCTCAAAATTATATTTCTTCTTTAATGTATTTAATAAGAAAATATATTTGTCATAATAAAATTTATTTCGAGAAAATAATCAGTCTTCAGTTCTAAATTTAATATACGTCCTGAAATTAGTAACATCAGTTATATTTTCTACACAAATAATTGTTATAAACTGTAATTGCTTGAATCATTCTATCCCAACAATAAACGGATAACAATTTGCAGTTTTATTGACCTTTGTTGTTTGTAAAAAAGAAGAATCTTTAACTATAAAATAAAAAATATAAATGAAAAAAACTGAGCTATGAGAGTTGTCGCGTTGAAGATGTATATTAAAGTAATGTCAATATTTCATAAAACTATCGCATGCTCATTGCAAAAAATAATGTACCATAAAACATTATTCTATATATCATAAAACATGTTTTATATTGTCTTTGTCATTTCTTCTGTATAAAAAAGACTCGATAAACACGTTGATTCTAGAAAAAAAAAAGCAACACTTGGAATAGGGAAAATCAGAGAGTAAGACATATTTTTCTCTTTCATTTCCTCGTTTTAGATAATCAAAACTGTCTTTTCTCCACATTTTGTATGCAATAACGAATAAAATTAATATTGAAATATTCTAGAAAGTTAATAACGAGATTGCTCTACGGCTACCGAAGATTTTGCAATAAAATGCGCGTTGCTAGGCACCCTCTTTTCGCCAAAGCGCTTGGCTTCAGACTCTGAGTACTTCAAGGCGTGATGCATGCAAGCAATCGTACGTACAGCACGCTCATTAAAGATTATTTATCCATTGACTTTATATATATATATATATATATATATATATATATATATATATATATATATATATATATATATATATATATATATATATATATCCTTTCTGAGAGGTTATTAGATGACTCCGAAGCATCGAAAGATTAAGAACAAAAAATGTCACAAACAAAACAAATTTTTGGTATCAATCTTTGCTTTAGCTATTTTTATATTTATTGAGTCGTTTTTCCGCTTACTGTTCAATGATACTATAGTGTTAAAATTTTCATTCTGAAATTATGGCAGCAGTCTGTCTATTGAATGATTCATGAAGTTTACTGTAAAGGAGCATTTTTTTTTTAACTTTACGGTTTTGAAACGGTATACCGCTAGTATGGTTAAAAAAAATGTATGGAAAGCCATGCGCTCTTTTAATCATATACGACTTGAATGGTTTCAGAATCGTAAAATTGAATTTTCACTGCACATTGAAGATAGTTTAGTAGCGCTGTGTATCTGTTATCTACGCGTGCATGGGGAGTATCGTATTCTAACGGCTCAGGACACAAATTAGTGATACAATTAAATTACAATTAAATAACGCAATAATTATTATAGAAAATAGCAATTAATTATTTTGCTATTTAACCATTTTTCTGAGAAATTTTTAACGGCAATTTTTTCCTTATTTTCATAGAAAACTTTTGTGGTATTAATAAAAGGAGCGTCAAATAAGGATAACTATGATACGAAGCGTATTTTGCTTGTTACTTACCATTTCTTTTTTTGTAATGGTTGCTGCAAGTTCAGATTTCCCAGTCTTTTCGCCCGTAGCAGTAAACTGTAAGTATCAGCTTTTATTTTAAACAATCCCTTTTATGCCATAAATATTTTGCTAATAACTTTTATTTCTATTGCATAAAAAGTATTCAGTCAGATTTGGTTAGAATTTTTATTATGCACTACAATTTATACAACAAAATTGCAGTGCAAATCTACGTTATTGAGAAAAAGTATTCAAAAGTATCTGGATCCTCAATCTGATGAAATTGATGTTATATTCGCGTATACTGTTGGAAATATGAACAATGATATGTATATAGCAATTCTGGACAATGTTGTTTTCCTAACTCTATGGCAGATTTCGGAGCAAATCCATTTCTTTCGGAGCAGCTTAAATGACCCTTTCATGCATCGAACACAGATATGATTTAATAAAATACTATTCAGAAAGTGACCTGTCATTCTTAAAGTTTCAATCATAGTCCCGCAGAACACTTTTGGTGAGAATTAGAACTCTTACTGTATATTTATTTACATCTAATGATGTAAATGCAAAGTGGATATAGTGTAAAAATTATTTAAACAAGAGTAACACATGTCAGACTTGTCATGTCTGAAACACATTTTGAAAAAATGACAAGAAATAACACCATAAAAACTCCTTCCCCCAAAAGATCTTAGCAACAGGGGGAGAGGAAAAAATTCAATTTTGGAATCATTGAATTCATCTTTTGAAAATATTTTCCTCCTTCATTATTATAATTTAGATACGATGTGTAATTCTCGAGGTACTTGAACAATACTATACATTTTGGACACTCTTTATGAGTATTCAAACGATACTAATTGTAACGTAGCTAGTGTAGGAAATGTAAGGGTAGATAGCATATATAGCGTACCTGCCATAAAGTAGAACTTGCAATAAACTCTGTTTTCGATCAAATAAGTGCAAACAAGCAAAATCTTTTAAACAATTAAAACGATAAAGCTTCTGAGGTTTAATTTTAAAAAAAAGCATAGTGCTAAAAATATGAAGAAAATTATTTTTTAAATATATTTCTTTTGATTGCACTAGTTTTAACTTTTGAACAATGTCCGGAATTGGAGTCAAAAATCCTCCCTTGTATCTGTTTTTCAAGTTTTGGGATGTTTGAACAATTTTTTCCGGAGTTATAGCAGAAACACGCATACTGATTTTTGCCTTTATAATAATAGACTCATTAAGAAAACGAAAAATGTTACGTAACTACTAATAAACGACCCATTTTTGCTTTAATTGACTGAAAATTAACTAAGTTTCGAAGTCAATTTTCCTTAACTCAGCATTTTGCCTATAAACATTCAATTGTGATACCCTGTATATATGTAACTGTGAGTTACATATGGCTCTATTTAGAAATTAATTTATAATTACAACCGTCCACTGCCTAAAAAGAGCAGGACGAACTACAAACAATTAAAAATGAACAATAAATAATTAAAAATCTAAAAAGGAACAATCAATAGTCAAAAGAGGGCAAAGGCAAATCTTTCTAGTTTGAAAAAAGTGACCTGAAAATATATGTTATTTTTTTTTCTACTGTAGGCATTGAACTCTTGTTCATTTGCTCTTGAAGATGCCGCAACTATTGCTCTTTAACGTTACCCGGTGGGCACCTGTGAACCTTAGTCACGGAGACGAGCAACATTGCCCATACTCTCCAAAGATACCAGTTCATATATAGGGTCACATTCACACATCACACTACAACACAGAGATAAACATCCATGCCTTGAGCGGAATTCGAACCTGCAACCATTGGCTTCGCAGTCAAGTGCGCTAACCACTCTCGGCCACTGGCCGGCTGGCATATATCAGTAGAGAGTACTCTTATTTTGAACAAATGTTCCGCCAAGCTGCCTCAGGCCACTTCGTAGTCTAAAAATTTTACAACCTCCTTTCTGGGATTATAGTTTTGTTATTTTCGATAATCTTGTACGCCCTCCAAGGTTTAACCTTTAGCGCTGTTATTCATTTCATTAAATTTGCCAAAACTGTATCTTCTTAGTGTATCTGATGTAACAGATGCGTTTTCATGTTGTTCCGGTTTTCGTTAAAAAGTCTACTTGTTCACCACCTTCTATACCAAAGTGTGAATAAACCCACTGAAAATTATTTATTTTCTATAATTTCAGAAAGTTTCAAGTTTGCTTAAGTTAAATTATGATTTCAGTTTCAAAACAGCGGTTTTACTAATTATATGACTGATATTTAATCAACTAGGATAACCACTCTTGTAAACATGTTTTTTTATAGTTTTGAAGTTTTCGACTCTGTAAAAAATTTCGAGCTATGTTGCGCCAAACTTTGGTATTCATTTGCTGGCTACATAAATGGTGCTCAGTTTTACTACAGATTGGTGCTTTCACAAGCTCTAGCTAACGGAAGAAGGTTGCACCAAAAATGAGCATTTTGAAAATACCTAAAAGCAGGTAAAAGTTGCACCAAAAAATAAGTGATTTGAACAGAACTAAAAGCGAAGGAAGGTGGCGCCATGTTTTGGTATTTTTAAAGTGCTAAGAAACAGGGAAAGGTTGCACCATTATTAAGCATTTTTTAAGAGACAAAAAGCAAAGAAAGTTAAGCATTGAAAGTAATCATTCTTAAGTATCTATAAAAAAAGGAGGAGAAAATGATATCATAAATTGATATTTTATTAATCCTAAATTAAGAGAAAAAGTGTAATCATAAGTGGGTTATTTAAATAATATGGATCAGTTAACTTTTCTTATCTTTTAGTATGCATGTAGAGCACCAAATTTTTATAAATTAAATTATAGTTTAATTATTTAAACTAATCGTGTGGGCTGAAGAAAAGATTATATCTTTTTTTCCCGGTTTTTTAAATAAAATTTCTTTTTTTATTATTATTATTATTTTTTTTTATCTATACATAATAATAAACGCGGCTGTGTGTGTGTGTGTCTGTAATTACAATATATCGCCCCAGAAGCCTCGCCCAGGCACGAAACTCGGCACATAATTGTGTTTTGACATAATGAAGAAGTATTTTTTTTCTTTTTCAAAAATTTGGATTAGTTTTTTAGTTATCACTCATTTTGTAAGAAAATCTATGCTTTTTCTTCTTCAAAGAGCCATATTCAGAAAACTATTAAAAAATGCATATACTTTTCTCCACTCTTATAAACGTATGCTAATGCGAACCTTACAATTGTAATGTTAATTTTCGACAACTTAAACCAATAATATACGAAGGAATTAATAATTTAATTGTAAGGTTCGCATTAGTTTAAGTGGATAAAAGTTTAACTTTTGTATTAAAAATGTGGCAACATATTCGATACGTAAATAGAACGCTTCGCTTTGATTTATTTGTCGCTGTGCATAATTGTTATAATAAGTTATTTTTCTTCTTTCCACGCTCTATTTTTTTTTCTTAAGAGAAGACGATAATTTTTGTAGCGATATAGAAATAGAAATTGATACCATAAAAATTATATAGAAATTGATACCATAAAAAATTAATTCATTTTCGTGTTCTTTTCATGTATTTAGCATTTTAGTTTTTTTCTTCTTAAGCGTTGTAGCTATATAAAATAGGAATTTAATTATTTTTGAAGGAACGATCACACTTACCTTGGATCTCTTTGGTTTTTCTATTCTTTATTTTAACAGTTTTTATTAAATGTAATTAGTTATTTTCAGAAAAGTTTCAGTTTGCAGGTAAGCACTTAGATTTTAATATTGAAGTTTCATGATTTGCTTTCATAGTAATTGTTGTTCTAAAGTATTCGTTGACTTCTTAAAAACCCGATTACTGACATGGCAGAACCGCCTTCCAAAAAACTTTGTATTTTGTCAAAGAAAAAGATATTAAGAGATTCTCAAAGAAGAAGAAGGGCCCAAGAAACGTCTGTGGAACGTGAAAGACGGATGGAACATGACCGAATTTTGACAAGCAATTCTAGAGCCCAAGAAGTATCAGAGAAACGTCAAAGAAGATTAGAAGAGAATCGTGTCTCAACTAGCAGTGCTAGGGCCCGAGAAACACCTGAGGAACGTCAAAGAAAATTGGAAGAGGATCGTGTCTCAACTAGCAAGGCTAGGGCCCGAGAAACACCTGAGGAACGTCAAAGAAGATTGGAAGAGGATCGTGTCTCAATTAGCAATGCTAGGGTCCGAGAAACATCAGAGAAACGTCAAAGAAGATTGGAAGAGGATCGTGTCTCTACTAGCAGTGCTAGGGCCCAAGGATATGAAGACAAAATTGCAGGACAAGACCACTTTAATTGTCTACTAATCTTCAGATTTCCTGCTATGTTTTAAAAAACTTTATTTGTGAAAACCTTTAGAGTGGCGGACAGCTGGCCGCCTTAGGCGGCTAGTATATATATAAACTGTTGTTTGTTATTTTTTTACTTATTATTTCCCCCCCCCCTTTCTCTTCTTTCATATGCTTATAATTTTTCTTTGTTTTATTCTTCATTTTGAACTTTTACATATATATATATATATATATATATATTTGTATATATATATATATATATATATATATATATATATATATATATATATATATATATATATATATATATATATATATATATATATATATATATATATATATATATATATATATATATATATATATATATTTATAAGAAGAGAGTGGAATGATAACACATAGCCAATCATAGAAGACTTCTTGTTAGTAACGCACAAAACAGCCAATCAAAATTGAGACCGCATGTGAGTGAAAAGGTAATAATTTTTAATAATGCTGTCTGCAGAAGTGTTGCAACTAAACTTAGCAGCTAAAGATCGTTGCGATTTTTATTTTGCGCTGAATGTGTTAAATATATTGATCAGAGTTTACTTTAGAGTACTCATTTGTTTTTACTTACTATCAAAACATCGTTCGCCCAAAAATATTAATTAACAGTTCCTATTAGCTTCATATATTTCTTAAATAATGCATAAAAGTGCAAATCTTTGGTACAAAAAATTATGTGAAAAGAAAGATCAATGAAAAATGTACATAGCTAGGTTTTGTGAATTTCAGAGATCTATTGTAAATAGTTTTCAATTTTATTGTTTTCGAATTATTTTTTTATAACAATTCAGACAAAAATGTTTATTGATCATTGATAACATAATTATTTCATTTTATATTTGTTTTTTTATTGGTATTCAGTATGACAAAAAAATTAAATTGCTTAATTTAATTTGTCGAATTCCAGTTACGTATGTTTTTATTATATAATTTGCTTTTTGTCTAATTGAAACTAAAATATTTTGTCAGTTGACAGTATTGAAGTTAATTGGGCAATTACTTGCATTGGTATTTGCTTTTGAAATATTACTTAGCATCAACTTTCTAATGTTACATGTTTTAATTTGTTTGCCATATTTTAAAGTTTTTTTTCATCAGGTTTTAATTGTTTTCAGTTTAAAATTTAATCTGCTGGGGGGGGGGGAGATGACGCACCATATAGGGTGCGTCCGGAATCCTACAAGATCAACAATGGTTTGAGATAGGGATAAAAATATACTTGAGGTTGCACCTTGGCGAAATTGGCTACTTATGTTTGGCGCCATTCCTGTTAGAGTGGAGCACCGTTGTAACAGGAATAACTGCCAAAATATAATGATATTTCAATAAAATATTGGAAAACATCGGCCAAAACTTTATAAAATTGGAATGAACCCGATATGAGTAATGTAAAGAAAAGGAAGAAAAAAACAACTCCCTTCTTCGTTAAGCTTGAATATCCTCAGATTTAGGTGCACCGAATTCTCTAATAGCAGTTAGATACTGTCTAAATTTATCATGAATAGAATCTGTGTTCCTCCATCGTCACATAAATTCGGCGAAATACGAATCGAAAATGGCGTCTGTGGTACTGGGCTGGCGACAAAATTTTTTTCGAAAGCACCTTTTTATGACTGCCCACATACCTTCAATCTTATTGATCACAAGCAAAAATAACCATACCAGCCGGTATCCAACGTAGAACTAACGAACCTCTGAAACTACATATATCGTTGGCAATTTAAAAATAACGCTGAAATCTAAACCAATCTGAATCACGATTGGGTTTCAACATCGCCCAGCTTGGTGATCAATCGCAATCACATCTTGGCGAGAATCAAGGGGCACACTCAAATATAGTCTACCCGCTGCCACGCGTGATTCGGATACGGAGATTAATTTCCAGCTAATGCCCTATAGTAATGTGTTAAATAATATTGCTTCCTCGCTCTATGTAAGTTTATAATATTGTTCGTATTAAAATTGCTTTATATAAGTTCATAATACTGATAATAAAGGACCTCTGACATTTCACAATCCTATCATATTCTCTCTATGTGATGTAGGTGTGGAAAAATAGCCAGCTAATCTCCAGGAAAATGACTTTAATTGCGTAGCAATTATCGGGGGTTGGCGAGCGATAGCAATCAGGGGGTGGAGCCCTCTGGTATATATATATATATATATATATATATATATATATATATATATATATGTCATACAAAAATTAAATACTTTTGTATTAATAAAAGAATTAAAACTCTTTCGTTTTCATAAAATGTCTTTGTTAAAGAATAAGCGTAAAGAGATTCTATTTTGGGAATTCAAGGCTGAAAACATACCATTGAAATATAAATAGATTTATATTTCAAAGGAAGAGTTATTTTTAGAATCTTGCCCTCTTTCACTTCCATATTAGGAAGCAGTAAATGATTTTCCTTAATGCCTAAGGTTACAAGGAATGTACGAAGTGTGCCTTTTTACCTTAAATCTGTGTTGGTATAAAACGTAGGAACACTAGTTTTGCGTGTCCTTTTCATCATGATGTGATTCTGATAAGTTGTTCCGGAATTGTCAGAAGTCTTGTCCATCACCCTTCCGTAGGGAGTGTGGAAGTGAACTTTTATCAATACCAGCCTACATTTAAATAAACCTGTTTAGAACGTCTGATGGCTTACGACTGCATTATTTCAAGCTAAATACAAGACTGATAACAGGGATGTAGCCCTGTTATTACATATATATATATGTATATATATATATATATATATATATATATATATATATATATATATATATATATATATATATATATATATATATATATATATATATATATATATATATATATATATATATATATATATATATATATATATATATATAGAGTGGCCAAATATTGGATTCGTCAACCCCCTAATCTCAATTTGAGGGAATATTCCCTTCCAATATTAATTACATTAACGTAGTAAAACAAAAAATTTGACGTAAATTAAGAAATGCGAAAATAATAACGTAACTTGAAAATAATAGCAAAAAATATACAGATGCAGATCGATATTCAAACATAATTTATTAATTTACAATCACCTTTATGTTTGCTTCCACAGACAGAAAGTAATAATTTTTATGCAAAATAATAATCTAAAAATTTAAATATATTATACTTCTTACATATTTTTACGTACATACCACAGAAATCATGAGAAGAATACAAAAAAAAAAAAAAAAAAAATCATAGCTCGAAATTTTTTACAGTGTACCATAAACTCCCGTCAAATAATTCATCTGTCTAACCAGTAAACAAATCTGTCTTAAATCCGGGATCCGTCGGAATATGAAACACAGATCCATTCCTTTTCCTGATATATTTAATTAATCCTGCACAAATAAGTTGCTTCAATACTATCTTCTTTTTTCTTTCTTCAAATTGCAACATCCATATAATATACATAATAATGATTCTCTTAACTTTTTAATTCCTTTTTTTTCTTTAATTTTTGTTTTTCATTTCAGTTGACTGCGGTGAACATAAGAATGGAGAAACATTTCAAAAAGAGCATCCCTGCCAAGAATATACGTGTACAAATGGCTTCTTGGGTGTTAAACCGTAAGTGCGTTAAAAAAATCATAGTTTTTAAAATTTTTGAATATGTTTCTTAATATTAAGGTTATTGATTACTCTCGTAAAAAAGGAACGTTTTACTATTTTATAAAGCATACGTCATAGTCATAATATTGATCTAGGAGACAGTGTCAGGGGATACAGGAGACACCTTCAACCAATTTTTACTTTTTATTTTGTTATGTAGAATATAATAATTCTTATAATTAAACTTTTACCAATAATGCAGTAAGATACAACGTCCTATATATAGGACAGCACTGTTTAAAAATATAGCGATTTTTTTTCTGCATGTATGACGTAACAAAGGGATAATGTAAATATACAATTCGATTTAACTTCGCTGATTTTAAATTTACTCGCAATAAAAAAATCATGAGAGAGGAAAGAAATTCGATAAAAATAAATTTCCACACAGCTTATGTTATATAATTATCTTATTATCTGAGATAAGGGAATTTTTTTATGACCAAAATTAGAAGAAAAATATCCTTTTGAAAAAATATCCTTTAATCTTCAAAAGAAGACTAAAGTTAAAAATTTGAGAAATAATTAATAAAAAATAAAAAGAAAGTTTATTGAATTATATTTATTAATTTTTTTTTAGAAAAATATTTAATACCAAATTCTATGAGTTTAATTTGTTCTGAGATGCATATTTCTATGTAATCAACATCTATCTACATCTATCATGCAACCTGTTTCTGTAACCGATCAGAAATAAATTTTTTGATGGAAAAAAATTTCCTCTGAAAAATTAAAAAGTTCGAATTTCATATCTGTCTTTTTAATAACGCAATTAAATTTAGCAGTTGATTAGTCTTAATCTTTATAGGAATCATCCATTCAGCTTCTTTTCATTAAAGAGCATTTAGTGTATCATTTTTATTAATTACTTTTTTATTTTATTGAATATAATTTCAGATGCATTGGAGTACCGATTCTAGAAGGTTCTGGATGCAGAAGAGGAACCGGAAAAGGACCATACCCTATCTGCTGCCACCATCCTGTTTGTCCCGGTGATCCAGGATTTTAAGAATCAAGAATTGTCTTGGAATGCTTAACTTAAAATTAAATGAATATTTTCTGCAAAAAGTTTCTTAGTACTCATTGAGTTTCAGAATTACAGAGAAATATTTATCCATAATGAACTTTACTTCAAAAGGGCTGAAAAAATATTTTAATATTTCTTATTAGACCGTTGAACAAAAATTATACATTCTGTGATATGTAACAAAATATTTATAAACTGTTTTGAAAAATACAAAGCCCATTTAAGTGACAGACTTTGTGTAAGAAATTTTTACTATTTAATTAATGAATTTTGTAATATAATATTTTGTTTCGTAATAACTAATGTAAAAATGACTACATTAATTTAAGAGTCCGTTTTAGACTTCCAACAAAAAATATTTGTTGTATTAAAAGAACATGTTGTATTGAAAAGGAATGCTGAAATTAATACTAAATAGAATAATAAATAAAACATTTAGTAAAACATCTTAGTAAAATACGTCTTTGAGAGGAACTAATGAGATTAAAGTGAAAAGATGCATAACTAAAAAATAAAAACAAATTATAGAAACTCAACGAAAAAATAATTTTACTTACGTAATAGCATTTTTAATTTGATGCACAATATTATTGACGTGGAAAAGAATTGAAGTTGTAATCATTAAAATTTGAAACAATACATCTGCTTCCAAAAGGAAAAAAATCATAACCTTAACTCATAACTTGTAAAAACAACTGTTTTCAATTTTTCACAACTGTATTCACACTCAAGTAGACATTCAAATAAATAAAATGATTGACTGGAAAAATTTATTTTTAGAGCATCTAGTCGAATTTAATTAATTTGTGTTAAATAATTATGCAATTTAACAATACTAGTCTAAAGGCTTTTTTGAGACAAAAATCCTCAAAATATTGGCTTATCATTTGATTTACAAATAGAGTATATTTGAATACCAAATTGATCCCTGAAACGATAAAACTGTTGGAAAGAAAGTTCCAATTACGAATTATCAAGTCACTGGTTGTGCAAAAAGTGTAACTGGCAAAAACACTGTAATTTCAATTGAGACAACTTGTCATTCCATCAAAAGCTGCAAATTTCAAGAATATCGACTTAGGCATTAAGACCAAGCAGAAAACACAATACAAACAAATATAATTTTTATGAGAACAAATTATGTCTCGGATTTCCGAAAAAAAAATTAAGTAAACGAATTTTTACAGGGTTCAATGTAGCGTTGTAGCTTAGACAATCAAGTTAAACAGCATTGAATAAGAGGGAGATTAAATAGAATTAGATTAAATAGCATTGAATGCTCTTTGGATAGAACTTATATTTAGTTGTTTTTTTTCAGTAAAATTTTAAAAATTCAAGCAATTAAAATGTAGTTTTCAAGCATCTTGTATAAGCCAAAATAAATCAAATTAATCAAGCTCTTACAACTGTCTAGTCGTCAGAGGTTTAAATTAATACTATCTCAAGACAATAAACTATCAGTATAAACTCATCTATATTGGATGATATTAAAACTCAATGAATTACATGGATAAAAATCGAATAAGGATATTTGTGTGTAAAGCACAGAGAAATATATGAAGCATTCCCATTTTAATGCTATTGCGTATAAGAAAGTTGTAAAGGGCGCTGAAATAACAAAACTGTCTCCCAAATAGTTTTAGCGTCATGCTACAATGAAAAGCTTAACCGAGATTTATGCATTAAATCGTTCTCTTTCACTGTCTCTGATTAAGTTTGTTATATTCGATTTGTTACTTGCATTAATTTAGTTCTATAATAGTCCTAGCAATCGAGAACAATAAATGACGTTAATCGGAAAAATTAGTAGGAGTTCTTATTTTTTGCTCACACATTTTTTGGGGTCCTGAACCCGAATCGGATCTTATATGATCTTAGTCTGTGCACACTGCAAGAATTTTCATCGTAAAATTATTGTAAAATAACAGACCTCTAAATAAGAGTCCATCTAACTAACCCTAAAGTTTAGGGTTAGGAACATTTTTTACCTTTACGGTTTTTAAACTGTTTACAACTATAATGGTTATAAAACCATGAAAACAAAAGGCATACATGGCATTGCTTTTACTTTCTTTACTTGTAACGAAAATAAAGGAAAAAGTTTGCATTTTTACTTGTACCTCATTACTTTTTTAAATTTAGTAGTTTTACTTGTTTTTTCTTTGCTTTTTTCGGGAAAAAGTCAGGTATTTGTAGCGAGAATAGGGAGGACAAAAAACGTTATTTTCTTTTTAAATTTAAAAAAAATGATTTCTAAAATTAAATTTTAATTTTTAGAAATTTTACTAACTACAAGCCTTTACTAACTATAATTGCATTGTGAAAAAAATTGTATTCTTAACTTCGATAACAAAATTGTCAGATGTTACAATATAAAAGCAATAAATCACACAGTATCCACAGCTGCGCTCAAGATATCTAAACTAATAGAAATTCCGTAGTTATGCATTAATAGAGTCAGACCTCGATATAAGGTCATCCGTATATATGGTCACCCCGCATATAAGATCACTTTTCCAAAGTACCGGCTCACTGAATAGGAATTCTTTGTTACAGATTATCGGATATATGGTCAAGCTTTAAAAATCGTTATCGCTTATAAAGTCATTTTTTACTGAGACGTAACATGGTGTCCACTTTATGAATAGCAAATTGTTTTCGTCCTGCTGGTTTTGTGATTTCTCTGAATATCGTGGATGACGAAACCGAAGAGGACAATATTCCTCTATCTGTTCTGATGGAAGATTTGAAAAATCGTGGCCATGCCATTGAAGGGGAGGCTGAATATGGTTTGATTGATGAGGAAATTGCCACCAATTCTGAAGATACAATTTCTGAAATTATTTCACAAGTTGTGGACAATGACAGTGATACTAACACTGCAGCTGTAACCCAAAGGAAAGCGTTCAATGCAATAAATGTAATACGAATTTTTTTTACAAATCATGAGTGACCTGAGAAACATTTTGATAAGTTGCAAAATCTAGAAAGCATTGCTCGAAAACTGAAACCAAGAACGAGACAGACCTGCATGAATGATTATTTTAAATAAGGTAATATGTAATGTATGTATATACACTTTGAGGGAATTTGTAAACGACTTTATTTTAAATAAAAAAAAATTAAAATCAAACTTTTTTTAATTCTTTACTAATTTTTTTAAAATTTATTGACTTAAATATTTAATTTACGGCTGATCGTTTTCGTTTGTATTACCATTTTTAAAAAATCATAATGTGCACTATTTACGTGCTTAGTTATGAACTGCTAATGAATCGGTTAAAAGGTCACCCCGCTTATAAGGTCACTTTTGCGATGTCCCTTAGGGTGTCCTTATATCGAGGTCTGACTGTACTTTGGTCTTGTTAAGCTCATTGCCACTCGATGGCGACTCCTCTTTGGCACCAAAAAAACATTGAATTTCATTCCACCTCACTATCCCGTTGTGCCAGCGCTTTTATATAATGTTATTTGCTAGTAAACATTTCCATGACGAAGGGAAAGAGCACAATTTTGATTAAATGATGTGTGTGTCTGACAGCTAATATGTTAAATATCACTAGCAAAGTAAAATTTTAATTTATTCCAAGACTATAACTGATTGATCATTCCTCAAAAAAATTTTTTATTTACATTTTGAAACCTCAAAATAATCAGACTAAGCACTATTGCAACCGTTTTGTAACTCATTTCCCGAATATTTAAACCTATGATATGTAAAAATTAATAAATCCCCAAAAGCACTATCCAGATATTTTGTATATTAATAATATTACTAATCGCATCATTAGAATTAAATTATTATTACTATTATATTATTTTATTATTTTTTAAACTGTTTTATTTAATGCTATCATTTTATATAAATGCTACAATTAATAACAAATACAGACTATAAAGACTACAATTAATATTTTTAAATATAATTTTTTTATAAATCTTTGTTTTCTATGTACTTATAAAGACTCAACTCAGAGAATAGACTATCCATTAGACATTATGCTTATATTTAGATATTTTACTGCGAATATCGAAACTATTTTGACAAAAAAGATCAAAAAGTACACATAGACATTTTTATTTTAGCTGTAAAATATAAAATTATAGTTTAATCAACCAATCCGTAGTAATTTTTTAAGACATATGCATAGAAAATATTCATGCAAAATTTCCAGTAATTCAAATTAAAATGTTTTGAGATATTGCATTCAAAGTGAAGAAAAATGACCGAAAAATTAGTTTTGTGAAAAAGGACAAGGCAATAAAAACATTTGCAAATTTAGAATGAAATGCAAATGTCTTCAAATTTAAGAAAAAAAAATGCAAATTTCAATGCAATAATAAATATAAATTATTATCATTTTTTTAAAAACCGTTATATCTTTTGTTCGATTTGCCGTACAAAACAAGAATCAGACAATTTTAGTGAGAGGAAAGTTCATAGTTTTATTTTATATTAAAAACAAATAAAATGATAATTTAGTCCAAATCGGATTAACGTGAGTAACGGATGAGTGATAAGAACAAGAAAAGCAGCTAATTTGGAGGAGACAAGTGGAAAAAGAACAAGAGCAAGTGCTATTGACGAGTCAGTGCGTGGTATGATCGTGTGCTGTTAACCCAGTGAGCTGGCCTAGAGAACTAAGAGTCCTCTGTGCCACTAGTAGCATCGAAGTGTAACATTTACACCAATAGAATCAGAATGTTTGTTACCTATTCCGTGGAAGATGATTACTATCTATCGTACTATATACAATGCTTCAAAGGTTAGGTTTGCCGCTCTTGCCATAGAAAAGCCATGCAAATTTCTATGGTTACCATACATTACCATAGGTGTTTCTATGGCAAATTTCTATGATAAGTGCAGCTGAATACATCAACTTCGAGCTAAAGGAAAACAAACGGAATAATCAAATAATGGGTATCAATCATAACCACTGCATTCCTGCACAAAATTGAACGACACAATTAAAAAAATAAAATATGTTACACTTATAACTTACTCTTGACTCTACTTAAATTTATTAGGCTTGGAAAAATACATTTTTAGAAGAAGCTTCCGAGGAACTTCCGAGGATGGATAGTGATGTAGCCCCCCAATAGAGCACTATAAATGACGTTAATCGGAAAAATTAGTAGGAGTTCTTATTTATTGCTTACGTATTTTTTGGGGATCCTGAACACGAATCCGATCTCATATGACTTTAATCTGTGCACACTGTATGAATTTTCAATGTAAAATTATGGTTAAACAACAGACAGGCTGTCCATCTAACTAACCATAACGTTTGCGGTTAGGAACCTTTTTTTTACCTTTACTGTTTTAAAACCGTTTGCAACTTCAATGGTCATAAAATCATGATTACAAAACTGAACTAACTGGCCATGTAACTGGACATAGGCATACGTGGTATTACTTTTACTTTCTTTACGTGTAACGAAAATAAAGAAAAAAGTACGTATTTTTACTTGTACTTCATTACTTTTATCATTTAGTACTTTTACTTATTTTTTCTTTGCTTTTTTCAGAAAAAAGTACAGATATTTGTTACGAGAATGACGAGAAAAATAAACATAATTTGTTTTCTTCAAATTTTTAAAAAAAAATTTTCCTCGAAAATTTTTTCTTGTTTTCTGAAAATTTTTAGGTGTTTTTTTATATATATATATATATTTTTTATAAATTTAGGGTAATATGTATTCTTTAGCAGCTAATTTCTTTTTTTCAAATACCCTTACGCCCGTCCACAATGGAGGTGCAAAGAGGTCTAAGTTCACAGCATAGACGCTGGCGCAAGTTCCTAGAAACTAATAACCATTATCCCACCTGCTTGATCAATTTTGTTTCTATCAGAAACAAAACGTTCTGATAGAACAGTAAAACATTCCGTTCTGGGTTTAAAAAAATAAATTAAAAAAAGTAACTATTTTAAGAAAGCTTTAGCAGAATCTGCTACTAAATCAGACCCTGCTCATCCAGCTGTAGGATGGGAAAATACTTCTATAATTCAAAAGTCACTGGATCCTATTTTTATTGATTCAGAAAAAATGTTCTCGGACCCCTCTTTCTCCCCCCATGGTCAATTTCGTAGGTGTCTGCAGAGTCCTTTGTCTGTATTTAAGAAACAGATTTCTTTTTTTGTGGAGGAAACTTTCTGAGGACTGTATATCTTAACAATTATTAATGAGAAAAAACAGAGAATCACAACCTTGGACTTTAAATGAGCTCACCAGGAGGACCAAATTTTTTGGTCATTCTGCCGCTGAACACAAGGCTGCAAATATCTTTGATTTCAGCAATGAAATTTAACCCCACCATAAAACTTGTAAGCTACAAATCGTTTGTGGTTGTGGCCTTTTACATGGTGGACGCCAGAGGACGGAAGCTTGAACGACGAGAAACCCACTAATCTGGTCAGCAGAGGGGGATGAGGAGGGATAGATTTATGAGGAATTGGAATGCAGAATGCCTTATCTTATCTTCACAATGTTTTCTTGTTGAATATAACATTTCTTTCAATTTCTTGATTTTGTGGGATATCTATTTCATTGAGGGACAAAAAAGCTCCTAGTTCCGTGGTTGTGGGAAGCCTATTAGAATGCAAAACCCCTTATCTACATAATTTTTATTAACATTATATTTATCATTTTTGAGTACTTTATGAACAAGCTATGTCATCTATATATTAAAAAAATTCTTCGGCAGTGTTTTGAAAAGTGTCTAGTTTACTATTAGGATGGCGTTGAGCAAAAGATTACTTGTTAAAATTCCTTGTCAGCATTGTTAAATGATTTTCAGTAGTTACAAAAACAACTTCTGTAATTTGTTCTTTAGTCTTGTAAGTTCAAAAACTTTCATCCACATTCGCATTAATTTCCATGGTTGATACCACATTTCAGTTTTTTACAAAACGCATTAACTTTATTACTTATATCAAACGCCTGCGTGTTTTCTTAAAGATTAAAGATATTTAATTTCTTGAATATGGTAAGCAAATATATCAGTTTCATCTCAAATAAATCATTAAACTCAAAATTTCCTGACTTCCAATTTGTTTTCGTTTTCTAAGAAAACGGTGATTTCATCTCTTGACAAACAGCTACTTTTACTTCTCTATTTACTTCATGCTCGTAAACCCATTTTTACCCTTTAAAGTAGTTTCACAGAATAAAATTCATTAATTATGCTATATACAAATTTTGTTCACAAGACTTACAATGAATATAAATAAAACACTACACTATGAAAAAATTCCGGATGATATTACAGTAAAAAGTGCTGGCACCCTGCATGCAGCATCAGTAAAATCCATTTATAGTGAAATCTACTTTTACCACAAAATTGAATATCCTAATTTTTCACTGTATTATTAATCTAATTACGAAGACACAATAATTATTTCTGTAAAAATTAAGTTTTGTCAGATTAATTTTTTTGCGCCGTTTTATTTTACCAAAAAAAAAAAATGGATTTTGTGGCAAAAAGTACTGGCACTTTAATACCGATATTGTGGATATAAGTGTCTTACAGACTCACGTTCAGAAGAAAATTACTTGATAACGGTAAATTTTGACTTTCATCAGTTACTCGCGAGAAATATCATTACGTCAAGTGAGATTAAATACAGTTAATCTCTATTCTGATTTGATGGACTACGAAAAAAACGCGTTTTGGTTTCTATAATAACGCAAAGCCACCGGGAAGAACAATAAATAATAAAAATAAGAAAAAAAAGACCGAAACAAGTAAGAGATATTTTCCGAGAAGCTAAAATCGGGGTAAAAAGAAAAAATTGTTTCCTCAACCAATTTGTTAGGAGAAGGGACTAATAATTGTTTTTTTTTTTTTTAATTATCTCTGACCATTTTGAAAATAATAATCATATTGCCATTTTCACTGATCCATAGATACCTCTAAAAATGTGATTTACCTGGCTCGTTTGCTAAACTCTTTAGTTGCGTCAATGCCTTTCAGATTTGTGCATGACTTCTTACTATCGTTAAGTGCAGATTAATCGATTCACCCGGTACCGGTATTCAGCTAGTATATCGTTGCCAGAGGGCAAGAACAATTTCTCAAAAAATTTCCTCTCTCATACATTAATCTTTCATTTAAGTTATAAAAAATATTGCTATAAACCTATTTAGTATCTCAGGTTTGGTAGTGTAACTATTTATTTTCCAAATTTTTATCGTCCTGTATTATCAAAAATTGGTGTCCTCTTGTGCTAGTGAGGATATATGCTTCTGTGGTATGCTCTATCGATATAATTTTAATAATGGAAAACTGAATATTCAGACTTCGTTTTATAGTGTATTAGCAGATATAAAATAATATCAACCTTTCAACTGTAATTAACAAACTGTAATTTAACCTAACAAACTGTAATTTATGCTCCGAATTAAAAAAACGAAATATTAGATTTTCACTTCTTTCTAGAATCCTAAATTGACTTTTAAAGAAGCCATATTATATTAACTATCTCGTATGACCCACCCCCTGGTGTAGTTTTCTAAACTGAAGAACTGTATGGAGTCGCCCTACGAGGACTACGAGCAAATTACAGCCTAATTGCGAATAGGAATAACATTATGAATCAAAAATATATATGTCCTAATATTTGGCCCATACGCATATAAAGGTCAAAAATAACAAAAATTATGAAACACCCTAGCGTTTATATGTAATTAATCAATACAGTAATCTAAACATTCTTTGCAAATAAAAATATCAATATTATTTTATTGATTTAACTGCATTTTGAAAAACTGTCTAATTATCCCCGGATTCAAAATAAATCAAATTTCAATCAGTGAACAACATCATTTATACACAATTAAATGTTTTATTTGAGTTATTTGTCATTAAATTAAAGTGTCGTTTTATTATCTTTTTATATCATAAAAATGTAACTGTCTTTTTTTGTGCATTGTCATTGAGCAGAAAAACCATTTGAGAAATAAAGGTATCTTTAGCTGCGCTGAGCTAGAAAATTTATATAAGTTCTAACAGGTAAATTTCAAATTTTGAACTCATGTATGTACCAGCATTTATTTCTCCTCACTTTATTTTTTACTATTATTCAAAATTACATACTTATAGCCATATTTGTTATCCATTATTATATCATCAAATGATAGCATAATATTGTCTTGATGTCCAACATATTATGGCAAGAATGTTTAGTAATTGTTTAATTTTTACAATAAACTTCATGTAAAGCCATGTTCACTCAATATTGCTATTCAATAATGAATTAAAAAATAACTATTTAAAGTTCGAACGACGCATTAAGACTTTTATTTGAGCACTATTACTAAATATTTGAAATAACTAAGAGAAAAATAACTAAGTTTAATATTTGTTCGAATAAAATAGGTATCTAATTCTAAGGAAAACAGACTTTGCGTTGTTACAATAACAATTATTACCTGATATCGAATTTTAACTGAAAATTATATCGCAGTTATTAAGTAAAAATAAATAATATATTAGGGGATCACCCCTGCTCGCTGTACGCGTCACTCCCGGAACTTCTTTGTCAGTTTACTTCACATTGTTTTGCTACACAGTTGAATACTTTTGTATATTAGTCTTGATTTGTATGTATACAGTGTGTTGTGATTTGCTTATATGTAAGTATTTGGATGTAAGCAATCCAACGTCTTTGTAAGTTCATGTGCAAGTGTTTGGAATCCTAATTTTCAAACACTTGGAAGCTCGGCAAATTTTTAATTCCTACATAGATTAGAAAAAGGTTAGAAAATGAAAAAGAAAACACATCTGGTTGATCTTCATTGATTAAGCACATCTGCCCATGAGACATTATAAAAAGAAAATTATTTCTATAAGTTATTATTGATTCAGCGTAAATTGGTAAGCATAATTATAACAATATAAAGCTGAAATAAAATGTAACTTATAAAACATTTTAAAATATTTATGTAAAAAAAATATGAACTATATAGAGAAATTAATAAAAATGATTGAAAATAATAAATAATAAGGAAAAATATGTAATAAATATAATCATAATTAATAAAAAATGTATGAAAAATAAATATTAAATTATAAAAATATAGAACTTGTTTTAGTGCTAATCTTGTTAATTTTACCAGTGCTGTAATTCTTTTATTTTTTGTTCTAACATGTATTTTAGTTTCTTTCCGACTTTTGTTCGCTGTTCATGCGTAATTTTAAATAATTAACGATTTTAATAATTTTAACTGATTAACTAAGAAATTTTATTCAGAAATCTGTAAACACGTATGTTTAAGCATCCATGCATACTCACTTGTTTGGTATTTCAGAGCTTTGATTCCAAAGCGAAAAAGAAATAAAGATAAAAATAGATATAAAATTCGTATAAATATTTGATTAAATTATCGCTTTTCCATTACTTAAAATATTGCTCCATAAAACAGCAATCTATATCTAATAAAATGGAATTTATACCTCTGCTGTAAAGAGTATAAGACTTATCTAGTAACTTATATCAAAGTACTTCGAGAAGAGAAAATTAAACATCGTCTTTAAGTCACACTTTTTGCAAACATCTATATTCTCCTGCTACAATGTAGCTCTCATTCTTTAAAAAAAAATCAATTAATCAAACTTTAATAATTTTTATGTTTTTTTATTTTTTATATCAAAAATAATACACTTTAAATTTTTGCATTTTTTGCATTGTTTAGGATAGTTTTAAAGTGTGTCCCTTTAGTTTTGGTCAAATCCATTATATTCAAACAAAAATCTGTTTAAATACTATAAAAATATCCGTAAGGGTTATTTCATTCAAATTTTTTACCATTCTTGTAATTTTCATTGTAATAAAAAATCCCAAGCAACGATGTTAAATCCATTTATATTTTTACACAGGCAATCACCTTGTAAAAGCATACAAATCGAAAAAAAACAAACAATTTGAAATGTTATTTAGGTGATAAAATTCAATTAAATACTGTCCGTTGAAATTCAGGACATTAGAGTTCAGCGTCACCTTTAAAGCAGCCCAGGGCACATAATTCTTAAAAAGTTTGAGATTTATTTTTCTTTAAAAATACTCCATTATAATTTTTTAAGGGGGAAGCAGTTGATTTCTACGAAGTTTAAACGAAATGTGCAAACTAGTTACTATATCACACAATTAAAATTTGTTTCTAAGATAACTACTCGTTCACATTATGTATTTATTTTTTCTTTAAAATTACATGCTTAAAAATGATGTAAAAATTTTTATATATTCCAAAGGAAATTTTTTCAACAACTACTAAAAATAATAATAAATAATAAGTAATGAATATTTTGAGCTGTATCAATTTTCTTAAACAGGCATTTTTATCGTAGTGCAATTTCCTTATCATGCATTTTTAGCTGGGTCCAGAATAAAATTCTCAGAGGCGAATTGTTTTCTGAAAGGTGCAGGCCGAATCACAGGTCAAATCATCAATCATCAAATTAACGCCAATTGAAATTTCGACAAGTTTTCATAAATAAATTATCAAACCGATAGCAAAAAAGAAGTAACGTTTAAATTTTGAAAAAAAAAACTTTTCAAATTGAATAAAATTCTAATTATGGTGTAATAAAAACAAAAACCATAAGACTCATTGCTTCCGTAAACTTTGTAATAAAGACCACAAAAATTACCCCCTACACAGTTTTTCAAGAAAGGCGCACCTTACGTTTCTCGTTTTTGGTCTGACACAAACATTTCTATTCAACTGGCAAAACGTAATTTTTTTTTTAAATTCTATTTCTTTTTATAGTTTCATAACTTTAGTTTCGTTAAATAACATAAAAAAACTCAATAAACTCATTATTTATCATTTTGCAGAAGCCGTCAAAGCCATGATACGGAACACAGTTGTCTTTACTTTAATTGGATTGGTGCTGGTGATGGTCATGACCGTTGAAGCTGGAAGCAAGTAGCTGTCTCTGCTTCACGAATAAGGTGAACCACAAGCTGAGGGAGCGAGTGGGAAGCAAAAAACCAATTCCAATACGTTTGCGTCAGGATGCGCAGAAATGTGCGCATTCTGAAAGAAAATTTTCAGAATTTGCCTCCTGTACGGCGCTAGCTTTCTGCTCGCTCCCTCAGTGTGTGGCCCGCCTAACATATCTAACATAAATTCATATCAAGTAGCATGCTTATAGTTGACTTTAAAATTGTTGCGTTTATGTTGCTATTATGTTTATAGTAGAAATTCACTTTTATATAGAACCGTTTTTCTGATGACAGTATGAAAAAGAAAAATATGGAATTTTGCGGAGCTGGCTTTTTTCCCATATTCAAACACAGGTCACCATAACACTGAGAAATCCAAGATACCTTCATGATATCATTTCTCTATTTTTTTTAAAATTTTGCATATTTGCACGTTTGTTTATTTTTTTTTATCAAAGTTTACAATTGAATCTTGTTAAGAAAAATTAAATAATGCAGTTAAAGTTTAGCGCAATCTCGTTACTTCTGACTCTTGAACTACAATCTACGTATGTGCAATAGAATTTTGTCTTATCTATTTATGAGAAAATTTACAGTTTTTTTCCAAATGTTTCTGAATTAAATTTTTATTCAAATTTATTTTCTATAATTCTATTAAACTGACACTATTTTATTGCAGAATTTTATCATTTGCCACCAACGGCGTTCGTCTGTTCAGCGGACACGAACTTACCTCTTCGTGGAACACCGTCTCCCGGAATTTAATACTCCACGGTTAAACATAGGCCTTCAACATACCAAACTCATCGATTTTCTGCATTTTATTTGACATATAACAAGATTTGCTCAATTTCAATTTTGTTCAATTATTAGTTGAGTTGTAGGCTGCTGATATTTCAACATCAAACATCATTATCAAATATATATTTAAATAATTAAGATGATCTGAGTTTGATGGTCGCATTTTACCAAAATTCAAAATGTTTGCAATAATATCTATAAATGTTTGCAGTAATATAACAGCTACGCTTACCGAAGACCCTGTGTGAGTGACGAAGCGAATAAGTGATCTTCTCCAGATCTTGATATGAGTAAAAAAATCCTGTCATGTTTTTGCTCTTTAATCAGAGTTTTAATCAGGTTTTAAATTTTGTTTCACACGTGATCACTTAATCTGCCTTATTTATAGTAAATGTTTAATGGAATCTATGAATTTTGTAATTATACTTTTATGCATATGTTTTCACAGTTTAGTGAAAATAAAATCAAGACAATTTGTTACTAAGTTCGAATTTTTTCTCAAATGATCAAAATTTAGTTTTTTCGAAAAGAAATTACATACTGTCTTTACTTCTATCAATGCATTAAAAAATTATAAACTAGCAACTATACCAACAATTTTTAATTTCCAATTTTAGTAAAACACTGGCCTAAACTTAAATATACGCAATATATTTTAAAATTTGGCATAAGGGTCCAGAATAGTTTATTTTGAGCATCAGGTTATTTATTTTCTGAATTTATTTATTACACAAGTTTAGAGAATGTTTCTTTATAATACTTTTGTTATCTTAATGTCAATATTGTCTTTTGTACTGCAGAAAATTGTGGTAAGCATAAGGATGGGGAAACTTTTGGTACAGAACATCCCTGTGCTCGAAATACTTGCAACGATGGCAACCTCTCTGCTGTTGGGTAAGTAAATTCATTTAAATATTGTCTATAAAGAAATTCAGAACAGTTCCTGTAAAGAATGCTTTTTCATAAATTTCTAAATAAAATAACAGAAATGCCGCAGTGTAAGTACCTTATACTCGATGCAAAGCAATTATTAAAATGCATATACTATCTTGAAATAAAAAATTATCTAGGTTTCCGAGCGTGGAAATGGCTTAAATATTTAAAAATTATTTAACTTTCTTAAAATTCACTGATTTGGTGAGTTATAATCAAACCCCGAAAATAATTTCACCTGGATGAAAATTCTTAAATTCAATGAGTAATTATCAGTTTTTGCAAATTTTTATAAGTGAAGATAATTCCGGTTTGGAAGCTTTTTGAATATTAAAAGATTTGCTAATTCGATTAACAAAAGATTTGATAATATTTAAATAAAAGATTGGGAAATATTTTAATAAACAAATTAATATTTATTAAAAAACGTTTCTATTGACTAACGCTTTTAATAATTATTGATTTTACGATTAAAGAGTATTTCCTCATCCTTCAAATCGTCCTTTATTAGTGTAAACAAAAAAAATAAAATTTAAAAAATATAAAAATAGAAAAATGCACAGCACTTAATTAACTATCCAAAGTTATATTATGATTTTAATTGCCTTAATAAAAAGCAGAGCATTTATAATAGTTTTTGGCCTATAGAAACCTTTATTTTTCATTTTTAAAGGTATGATTTAATCAAAAGATATTCTATCACAAAAAATAAACTCTAAAAAACATAAAGCATTGAAAAGCGAAAGTAAAAAATTAATTTAAAACCTAACCTCAAACTTAAGAGGATGACTGGAGAGGCCTTTCGAAAAAAGAGTATGAAGTTTTTAATTTTGCTGCCGTTGGTTCTTCTCTAAAGGATCTATGAACTCTTGTTTATGCTATTGATGTTGAGGCTTACCTAAGTTATGAAGTACACTCTTGTTACTAAATAGTTTTACTAGTTGCCTCTATATTTTTTTAAAGTAAATGCATCATTTTGCCAAAGCTATCCGGACTCCTGCATTAAAAAAAACCATAGTGTGGGGCCGTTTTCTTTAAGTTTGCCCCGGCTTCCTTAGTTCTCGTGTTTGGAAACATCTGTTAGATGTGATATGCTTGTGGACCTCTTGGACAATGATCCTCTTCCAACTATCTGAAATATTTTGGGTAACACCCACTGCTTTTACCGTGAAATCTACTGCATTTACACACGGAGACTTGAGTGGACATGGATGTTCAAAAAATTGACTGACCTTATCAAAGCCCAGACCAATAATTTTTTCTTAATCTTTCAATTGTGTTAGAAAGCATATTACCAACCAAATCAAGCATCATCACTGCCAGGCCTCTCTGAGGATGACTGGAATTAAATGAATGTGACCACCATCAAAAACTTGTTTTGATTGATGGTCCAAACAAAAACAGGCCTACTACTAATCAAAAACAGGTTTTTCAGGCGTGTGCATGCTGTCATCTCTGCAAAAAGAGAACTTTGGAATTTTCAAACCTGTACTATTAAATGTCTGGATAATTAAGATTTTCCAGAGAATCTTATAGTGCGTCTAATAATATGATGAGTGATTTCAGGTAACCGTTCCTTTCTTTAAGATTGACATATTACCAAAATGCGTTTTTATAAAATTGTAATAATTACATATTTTTCATAAAATTATATCGACTTTTACGTATAAAAAACAATTGTTTTACTAATGATTATTAAAATATATTTTTTTTAGATTTGATATCCTTTTTATAGATTTAATTTTGTACGAAATATTTTGCGATTCATATTTGTATTATTTTTCTTATCATTTCAGGTGTGCATTAGCCATTCAACGCTACCCTGATCCTAAATGCAGGCGAGAAAAAGGAAAAGGACCTTTTCCTAAATGTTGCGAACATACTGTTTGCCCCGGCGACCCAACATATTAAAATTGTTAAGTGTGGCTGTATAACCAGAAATCAAAAGAATTATTAGTTGTATAACATTTGCTTAAATGGTAATAAAACCTCTTGATAACCAACGAATTGCATGAGAAATCTAAATAATTACTGAACAACTTGAAACTTATTTATATTTATATATATATATATATATATATATATATATATATATATATATATATATATATATATATATATATATACCGAAGAGCTATTACATTTAGTCCTCAAAACTGCTGCACCCGCCGAGGCATTGATTCCACAAGGTGCTGATAAGTAGTCTGAGGTATCTGGTACTTAGCGCTCACCAACTGTTCCTGAAATTCGAGGGTGTAGCGTGTCAGCACGAGTTTCGTTTTCCAAGCAGGACCAAAAATGCTCTATTGAATTAAGGTCAGGTGAATTTGGGAGCCAAAAAATGACTTGAAAGTCACTGGAATGTTCCTCGAACCATTCCATGACGACTCGATCCCTATGAGATGGTGCATTATCCTGTTGGTAAACACCATTCCCCGAAAGCAACTATGTTCAAGTAGCTTACAGACGTCAGGGATTGTTCTATGAGGATTTTGGGTCCAAATGTAATGGCTCTTCGGTGTATATATATATATATATATATATATATATATATATATATATATATATATATATATATATATATATATATATATATATATATATATATATATATATATATATATATATATATATATATATATATATATATATATATATATATATATATATATATATATATATATATATATATATATATATATATATATATATAGAAACTGAGCTGCAAATTTTAAAAATTACTTAGGTTTCCTTTTAAATGAATGAAGGAAAAGTAATCTTCAATATAAATAGCAATAATGCACAAAGATAATCCTTTGATAAAAAGTCATTTACCACGAGTCTCTCTCACACGAACTATATTTTTCGAATTACTATAGGATTGGTGACTTAAATTGTTTCAAACACTCACGGGCAAATATAGACCTATACTGAAACAAATGGTTATAATATTGTAAGGAGCACACTCAAAAAATCTTTTCTTGTTGCAGGATACTCAAAATTATATATTTATTCTTTAATGTATTTAATAAGAAAATATACTTATCATAATAAGATTTCTTTCAAAAAAATAATCAGTCTTGAGTTCTAAATTTAATATACATCCAATATACTTTGTACGCAAATAATTGTTTAAAACTGTTTGAATCATTTTACCTCAATTTATTGGCCAATAATTCGAAGTTTTATTTACTTTTGTTGTTCGTATAAAAAAGAATCTTTAATTATGTAATATGAATTAGATCTAACGGAACTGAACTAAGTGAATTGTCACGCCAAAAATGTATATTAAAGTAATGTCAATATTTAATAAAAACTTTCGCTTGATCTTTGCCCCAAAATAATGTTTCATAATACATTATTACATATATCATAAAACAGATTTCATATTATCTTTTCTAAAAGTATAAAAAAGATTCGAAAAACACATCGATTCTAGAAAAACACTTGAATCATTGAAAATCGGAGAGTAAGTCATACTTTTTCTTTCATTTCCTGTTTTTAGATAATCAAAACTGTTTTTTCTCCTCATTTTTTAAGCAAAAACGAATAAAATTAATATTGAAATATTTTAGCAAGTTAATAACAAGATTGCTCTATGGCCACCAAAGTTCTTGCAGTAAAATTCACGTAAAATCCGTTTACTGATTCTGCGAATGGCACTCTAATTTTGCCTATATGAACTAGCACTTGCCTTTAGAGGCTACGTACTACAAGGCGTGATGTATGCAAGCAATCCTACATATAGCACGCTCATTAAAGATTATTTATCCTTTTCAGTTTGCCCCATCGCTAATCCCTCCTCCTTTTCGTGAATTTTCCATAGACTCTAGGCCAGGGGTGGCGAACCTTTATGCACCAACGTGCCATTTTTTCTAAAAAATTGTTTAATGAAGTCACAGACGTGCCGACAAATAGTTTTGACTTCGTGATTATTGGGTAAATAATAATACTATCCACCAAAAACTCTTTATTTACTACGAAAAAAAAATACATTTTGCAATGTCTCAGTTACCAGCGTAATTCAACTTAACACGTTCAAGCCGGAAAAAGTGAAAATACTGGTACGGGAAAAGAGAAAATAGTGGTAGAAGAACTATTTCAATATTAGATAATATTCGGGAGGAGTTAATCTATTCTCAACAATAACAATTCACTGTAAGGAAATTTATCACGGCGAAGAAGCAATTCAATATAAAAATTGTATCCATTGAAAACAATTGGTAGTTAAGGATTTTTATTATTCCCGGAAAAAAACTAAAAAATGAAATTTATTTGTTACCAGTTTTTACTCCAGTACGCTGCTAAGATGAGACAAGCTTGCGACCCACCGGTTGGTCACCCCGGCGTGAACGTGTTAAAGTAACATTAGTGTGATTTCTGTTGTTGCGGATTAGATGGCAAGTAACTTATATTAGGGTTATAAGATGTTAGTTTAAGCAGAACTGTTAATTTTTTTTGCCAGTTATTTATTGTTAGCTTGTTGATTTTTTGTGAATTTTAATTAAATTGCTAATATGCTTCATAGTGAACTTTGTGATCGGTAGCGTGCCCAAAATATTGTGTCACGTGCCATAAATGGCACGCGTGCCATTGGTTCGCCATCCCTGCTCTAGGCACTGTCGACTTAAAAAATCCTAATTCTCTAAATATTTTGGAAATCGAATAGTTTAGACACGCTCTTCTTTATTTTTCGCGGTAAAATACCAAAACGAATTTTTAATTATTGATTTACGTTTCTGAAAATAAATTTATAGAATTTCTAAAAATAATCCCGTGCTTTTCCTCCTAATGTAATTAAGCGACCCCATTTGTTTTCAATCTTTTATGAAAGATATAGAGTCATCAAATGGCACTTCAGCATCAAATAAGACGTCATAAAAAGAAACGTATTGCTATAATTTATTATTGAACCAGCGTAAATTGAAAAGCATAGTTATAACAATATAGAACTAAAATAAAATATAACTTACAAAACTTTTCAAAATATTTATATAAAAAAATTGAACTTAATAAAAAAATTAATAAAAATAATTAAGTATAATAAATAATAATAAAAAATGTGTAGTAAATATAATCATAAATAAATAAAAAATATATCAAATCAAAATATGATTTTATAAAAATATAGAACTCTTTTTAGTGATAATCTTGCAAATTTCAGGAATGTAGTAAATCTTTTATTTTCTTATAACATGTATTTTAATTTCTTTCCGAGTCTTGTTCGTTGTCCATAGAACTAAGAAATTTTATCCTGGAATCTGTAAACACGTATGTTTAAGCATCCATGCTTAACATACGTGTTTGCAAATTCCAACTTGATATTTCAGTACTTTGCTTCCAAAGCAAAAAAGAAATAAAGAATTTCTTTGCCGCTGCTCCAAATAAATAGATATTAAGTTGGCTTCAATATTTGATAAAATTATCGCATGGCCATTACTCAAAATACTACTCTTTTAAACATTAATATATATCTAATAAATATATCTTTATACCCTAGCTGTAAAGAGTATGAAAGTAAAGGTAACTTAAATCGAAGTACTTAGAACAGGGGTCGCCAAACTTTTTTGATCATCGACCCCTACATAATTTTTCGAAATCTCCATCGACCCCCATAAAAATAATTTTCTTTTAATTAAAATAAAACTTTATTAGCTACGGTGTTTTTTATGACTTTAAACATTTGAAGTAATAGTACATTGTGTAACAATAGTTTTATGAAAAATATATTAATGTTGAAATTTAAATACCTTAATATTTATTAAATAATAAGTAATTATGAATAAGTAGAAATAATAAGTAAAGTAACTACAGATTTATTGCTTCTTAATCAATTAGATGGGTGTGCCTGGTGTTTTCTTGCAAGGTTCGCTATATTGGGTTCAAAATTGGTCAATTTTAATTTTCGTAAAAAAATACAAAGTGTGCTATACTTTTGTCGCTGGTTGTACTAATCCATATTATAAATGCATACCCTCTTTTTTTACATGCATTGATAATTAAAGTTGATATCTAAACTAAGCGAATGGTTTTTATCGAAACAATAACTAATTATCCAAAACTATAAAAGTTTTATGAATGACACTGCAAATATTCAGCACTGTTTACAGTTTGCAAACTGCCCGTGACATTTGCGTTTGTAACGTCAATGTTCGTCACACGTGACATTTGGACAAGCGCACATATGCATCTGACTTATAAACTGTGCTGAGTTCGTGCCACTGCTCGCTAATACGTAAATACTTGTTTCACCCGATACGTTTATTAATTTATGTTTTATAAAGAAACTGATTTTAAGTCAATTATAAAAAAATTCACAAATTTTACATACTCAATGAGGTATGTGTGATTTTCCGATTCGGATCGACTCCTATTCGACCCCCTGGCTCAGATCGACCCCCGCTTTTGTTAAATAGACCCCTGGGGGTCTATATAGACCACTTTGGCGACCTCTGACTTAGAAGAAAGAAAATTAGGAATAATCTTGAAAAAAGTCGTACTTTTAACAAACATCTATATTCTCTTGTTATAATGTAGCTCTCCTTTAAAAAAATCAATTAATTAAGCTTCAATAATTGTTGTGTTTTTTTTTATTATTACATAAAAAATATTAAACCTTAATTTTTAGCATCTTTTGCATTGTGTAAGATATTTTTATAGTGTATTCCTTTAATTTTGGTTAAATACCCTATACTCGTAAAGGTTATTTGATTTAAATTACTTACCTTTCTCCTTTGTAATATGAAACTCCAAACTACGACGTTAAATCCAATTATATTTTTACACAGGCAATCACTTTGTAAAAGCATACAATAAAAAACAATAACTATTTTAAATGTAATTTAAGAGATAAAATTCTTTTAAATGCTGTCCGTTTGAATTCAGGACATCAGAGTTCAGCGTTTCCCTTAAGGCTTCCAAGGGCCCAAAATTCTTCAAAATGTTAAGATCTGTCTTTGTTTAAAAATACCGTGTAATAATTTCTTAAAGCTGAAGTAGCTGATTTGTACGAAATTTAAATGAAGTGTTTAAACTAGTTTCAGTATTATATGAAAATTTGCTTTCTAAGAACTACTCGTTCAAATTAAATATTTTTCCCCCTTTAAAAATAATGCAAAAATTTGCATGTCTTACAACTAAAAAATTTTTTCGGCTTCTATTAAGAGTATTAAAAAATAGTAGTATATACAGTTAGTCAAAAAAGTCTGCGTACATTGACAAAAGTAATATCAAACTCGAATTCAAAGTGCGAAAAAAACGGTTTTTTAAAATTTTATTATTTTAAATCTTTAACGTCAGTTAGTAACTTTAAAATTATTTGACAAAAATATTTTCATGCCCAATAATTTATGCACACTAATTTTTAAAAGATAATTGGACAAAAATCAAGGCCAATAAAGTTTGCGTACAAGCCAGAAAGGGCGGGGAATTTCTTATCTTAATTTTAAACTTCAAACTTGAGAATGCAAATCGGATTACACTTTTAAGGTCATTGAGCTTCAAATCTATTTTCGAGTGAATGGGAAGTTGCTAGTGCTATTTTCTTTGACGAAAATGTCACTTAATAAGGAAATTCCTTTAGCTACAAGACAGTTAATTATAAAATTGAGAGATGAAGGTAAAGATCTTCGCTATATTGGTAAAATAGTTGGGAGGCCGCATTCTAGTGTGCAAAGAGTTATTCAGAACTACCTTGATACTGGAAATCTTGCTGTAAAACCAAGATGTGGAAGACCTACGAAGCTTACTTAGAGAGAAGAAAGAAAAATTCTTTTACGATTTAAACAAAATCCTTAACTTTCTGCTGTAAGTATAACAAAAGACATTTTTTTATCAAGCAAAAAGGAAATTTTCCCTGAAACTGTACGAAAGGCAAATTATCACGGACGCAAATCTAGGTTTAAGCCATACATTTCTAAGACGAATCGAATGAAAAGAATTGCTCCTGCAAAAACTTATTTGAACTCCTCAGCAGATTATTGGAACAGTGTAATTTGGTCAGATGAAAGTAAATTTACAATATTTAAAATCAATGGCCACCCTATGGTATCGAGAAAACCGGGAACACAACTGAATCTGAGAAATTTAAATCCAACTGTTAAACATGGAGCTGGTGGAGTGATGGTATGGGGGTGTATGTCTTCGAATAGAGTTGGAAATTTGCATATTATTGATAAAGTCATGGACAGGTTTGTTTATTTGGATATTTTGAAGAAAAATCTAGCAGCAAGTGCTCGAAATTTAAACCTTTCTAATACCTTTATTTTCCAACAAGACAACGACCCTAAACATACTGCTAAAATTGTGAAGGAATATCTTCTCTATCACACTCCGCGACAATTACCAACTCCTCCACAGTCACCAGACCTTAACCCGATTGAACATTTGTTGGCAAAATTGGACAAACGAATTTGAAAACACAATATTACTTCCCGAAATGAGTAATATGCAAATTGCAGGAAGAATGGGCGAAATTTAAGTCAGATGATGCGCAGAAACTAGTCCAGTCAATGACTAGACCTCTGCAAGCTGTTTTAAAAAATAAAGGGTACGCAACAAAATATTAAAATAACGCTGAAAACTTTTATTTTTCATTTTTTTCTTAAGTGTACGCAGACTTTATTGGAGTGTATTGCTGTGTTTTTATCGTAAAAATTTATTTTTAAAAGAGTTTTTAAAATATTGCACTTTTATTTTCGCTCTTTATTGTAGCTTACAATTGTGCGCTATTGCAGGAAAGAAATCATACTGATTAAAATGTTTCTTTGATGTTTAAAGTGCTTTTTTAATTTAATAATCAGTCAGTACGCAGACTTTATTGACCAACTGTAATCAGTTGACGATGACAGTTGAAGCTGGAAGCAAGTAGTTGTCTCTGCTTCACGAATAAGGCGAACCACACGCTGAGTGAACGAGCGGGAAGCAAGAAACATGTGGGAAAGCAATTTCAATCCATTTGCTTTAGGATGCGCAGAAATGTGCGCATTCTGAAAAAAAATAATTAGAATTTGCCTCTTGTACGCCGATATCTCTTTTTACTCGCTCCTTCAGTGTGTGACCCACCTAACCTATCTAACATAAATTTATATCAAGTAGCATATTTATTATTGACATTAAAATTGTGATGTTAATGTTACTGTTATGTTTATCACGTTATGTTTATAGTAAATACAATAGAGATGTTTATAGTTATTAACACGTTATGTTCATTTTTTTTTATATGTGGCATCACTTTTCAGATGATACTATGAAGTAAAGGGTAAAATACGAAATTTTGCAGAGCTGGTATTTTTTCTTTATTTAAACAAATCCCCATAACACTGAGGAATCCAAGAAGTCTTTGTGACATCATTTCTCGATTTTTCTCCATTTATTATTCTTTTTTTATTTTGCGTATTTGCATGTTTATTTATCTTTTATCAAACTAAGTTTAACAATTATGTTGAATCTAGTTACGCAAAATTAAACAATGCAGTTAAAGTTTGGCCCAGTCAGGTTACTTCCGATTCTGGAACTACAATTTACGTAAATAGAGGGAAAAAATGCTTCTTTTTTTTAAAATCTATTTATAAGAAAAATTTAAATTTTTTCCTCAAATGCTCATGAATTGCATTTTTGTTCACGTTTATTGTCTTTAATTCTATTAAACTGACTTTATTTTATTGCATAATTTTCTCACTTGCCGCCAACGGCGTTCTTCTGTTTAGCGTACACGAACTTTTGTGCACGAACGCATTTTACGCCGAATTTGCTGAAAATTGTTGAAAATAGATATTTAATAATTTTTACTGGACCGTTGATCAAAAATTATACAATCTTGATGAGTAACAAACTATTTATAAATGGTTTTAAAAAATCCAAAGTCCATTTAAGTGACAAATTTTGTGCATGAAATTTCTATAAAGTAAATAATGAGTTTTGTAATGCAATATTTTGTATTGTTATTGAATTTGAAAAACTAACTTAAAAGTTTGTACATTAATAGTGCGATTGTTGACAAAAAATATTCTTGTGTTAAAAGAACAATATACTAAATAAAACATTCCATAACGCATGTCTATATGTGTCTGAATTGCTAATTGGGACAAAAATAAAAAGATATAGTAAAAGTAAAGGGATAAGTAAAGAAATACGTAAAAAAAATTATAGAAATTCATCTTACACAATATTATTGACGTAGAAAATAATTGAAGCTGTGATGATTAAAATTTTAAACAAAACATTTACTTCAGAAGGGAAAAATATCATAGCTTTAACTCATAACTCGAATCAACAACTGTATCAAGTTCAAGCAACTCAATGCAAAGCAGCTAGTGTTCGCCTTTATACAATGCAGAACTCCTTATCTTCACAATTTTTTCTTGTGGAATATAACATTTCTTTCAATTTGTTTTTGTGGGATATCTATTTCATTGAGAGACGAAAAAGCAGCCAGTTCCGTGTTTGCGGGAAGCCTATTAGAATGCAGAACGCCTTATCTTCATCATTTTTATTAACGTTATATTTATCATTTTTATATTTATCATTCATACTTTATGAACAAGCTATATGCCATCTATATATAAAAAAAATTTCTTCGGATGTGTATTAAAAAGTGTCTAGTTTACTATTAAGATGGCATTGAGCAAAAAAGTACTTGTTAAAATTCCTTGTCAGCATTGTTAAATGATTTTATGTAATTACAAAAACCATTTCCCTAATTTGTTCTTTAGTCTTGAAAGTTTGAGAACTTTCATAAACATTCGCATTAATTTCTGCAGTTTATACCACATTTCAGTTTTTTACAAAAAGCATTAACTTTATTACTCGTATCGAATACCTGTGTGTGTTTTCTTAAAGATTGAAGATATTTAATTTCTTGAATATGGTAAGCAAATATATCAGTTTAATCTCAAATAAATCATTAAACTCAAAATTTCCTGGCTTCCGATTTGTTTTCCTTTTCTAAAAAAATGGCGATTTCATCTCCCGACAAACAACTGCTTTTACTTCTCTGTTTACTTCATGATACGTAAACTCATTTTTACCCTTAAAAGTAGTTTCACAGGATAAAATTCAGTAATTATGCTATATACAAATTTTGTGCATAAGGTTTACAATGAATATAATTAAAACACTACACTATGAAACAATTCTGGTTAACATTACAGTAAAAAGTGCTGGCACCACGCGTGCAGCATCAGTAAAATACATTTATAGTGAAATCTACTTTTACCGCAAAATTGAATATCCTAATTTTTCACTGCATTATTAATCTAATTACGAAAACTCAATACTTATTACTGTAAAAATTAAGTTTTGCCAAATAACTTTTTTTTGCTCCGTTTTATTTCACTCAAAAAATTATGGCAAAAAGTACTGTCACTCTATACCGATATTGTGGATATTACAGATTCTTAAAAGTGACGCTCAGAAGAAAATTACTCGATAATGGTAAATTTTGACTACCATGAGTTACTCGCGAAAAATATCATAACGCCAAGCGAGATTAAGTACAGTTAATCTTTATTCTGATTTGGTGGACTACAAAACAAACGCGTTTTGCTTTTTATAATAACGTAAAACCACAGTGAAGAACTATAAATAATAAAAAGAAAGAAAAATAACGAAACAAGTAAGTGACATCTTCCGAGAAGCTAAAAATCGGGTAAAAAGAAAAAATTGATCCCCGGACCTATTAATTAGGAGAAGGGACTAATAATTGTTTTATTTACCACTGCCCATTTTGAAAATAAAAATCATATTACCATTATCACTGATTCATAAATATCTATAAAAATGTGATTTACCTGGTTCGTTTACTAAACTCTTTAATTGCGGCTGTAAATGCTTTTCAGATTTGTGCATGACTTCTTATCGCTAAGTATAGATTAATCGATTCACAAGGTACGAGTATTCAGCTAGTATATCGTTGCTAGAGGGCAAGAACAATTTCTCAAGAAAATTCTTTTCTCGCGCATTAATCTTTCCTTTAAGTTTGTAAAAAATATTGCCATAAGCCTATTTAATTTCTCCGGATTGGTAGTGCAGCTATTTATTTTTCAAACTTTTATCGTCCTGTATTGTTAAAAATTAGCGTCCCCTTGTCCAAGTGTAGGATATATGCTTTTGTGGTATGCTTTATCGATATAATTCTAATCATTTAAAACTGAATATTCAGACATTCTTTTATAAGGTATGAGAAGATATAAAACAATGCTAACCTTTCCAGTACTGTAATGTATCCTCTGAATTAAATAAACAGAATATCCGATATTCACTTCTTTCTCGATTTCTCCATCGACTTTCAAAGAAGTCATATTAATTTAACTATCTTGTATGCCCTGCCACCTGATGTGGTTTTCTGAATTGAAGAACTGTTGAACAAGGTAAATCTCCCCCCCCCCCCTGAAGTCTTACCACCAGGACTACATGCAAATTACAGTACAAATATAAATACGAATCCCATTATGAAGCCAATATACATATCTCTTAATACACTATCTACCAATAAGTATACAGACACTTGTGATTGAAAAGAAAAACCAACTTTATTCATAATCAACAGTTGCTAAAGCCTCCAAGAGAAGCAATTACAGCGTGAGCTCTCCGGGGCATACTTTTCACAAGTTCTTGTGTGACGGCTAGTGGAATTTTCACCACTGGGCTTGAAGAAGACTTGTAAGTTCTTTCACCAATTTTGGAAGGGTAATTAATTAAATTAAATTAATTCTGCCTTATTCACCCTTTAATTCTGCGATCCAACTCGTTCCAAGGGTTCCCGATAGTGTTCAGGTCTGGGCTCTGACCAGGTTAATCCAATCGATTAACACCATTGGCACCATACCAAGCCTTGGTGACCCTCGCAACATGACAGCTGGCAGTGTCATCTGGAAGTAATAGGGGTCCATCCCATAAAACTGCCACTACGTAGGAAACACATTGTCATCCAAAATAGTACAGTAGGCATCTTGCGTGGGACCAATGCCGATGTTGTTCCCCACTCGATATATATATATATATATATATATATATATATACCGACGGAGGGCGCGACGTATTTCAGGACTACAGATATAGTCATTTGCACACGTGTCCAAATACTTCTTGGTAGATAGTGTATGTGGCCCATATGCATGCAGAGATTAAAAACAACGAAAACATGGAAACACTCTAGTGTTTATTCACATGAAACTAATGAATACAGTAATTTAAACATTCTTTGCAAATAAAAATATCAATATTATTTTAATGATTTAACTTTTGAACAACAACGGTCTAATTATCATGGTATTCAGAATAAACCAAATTTCCTTCAGTAAATAACATCATTTTTACGAAATTAAATGCTTTATTTGAGTTACTAGAGGGCTCCGCCCCCTGCTCGCTAACGCTCGCCAACCCCCGGAGAATTGCTTCGCAATTCTTGCTTGGTTTGCTTCGCAAAACCAAGAATGCTTTGATTTCATATATTTCAATATTAAACTGAATATTAACTGTTATCATCGAAAAGAATTAATTTTCTTAAATGCAGAATAAGCAGTGTGTCAATATCAATGTCCCTTTTTTCGTTGACTACAGTTCCTTCTATGTCCTATTTGTTCTCTAAATGAGCCAAAATTGTCAGAAATTAACATCAATGTGCAGATATAATCTTAATATGAAACTTGTTTTAAAAAAATGATAATCACAATAATACAGACTTTGTCCCAAAGAAATGAATATATTTTTAACACATTATATATATATATATATATATATATATATATATATATATATATATATATATATATATATATATATATATATATATATATATATATATATATATATATATATATATATATATATATATATATATATATATATATATATATGTAGGAAGCGTATTCCATACGTCATGCACACGTACATATATCATTGCGCACCCTCCCCACGCATATCATGGCGCACACCCTTCCCTCCCCACACACATCGTATGTGATGGTAGCCGACTAGGCAGACGGCCTCTTCTAATAAGTTAAGTGTCTTGTATTTTGTGTATTGTCCAGTGTTATGTCCTATATGTGAATAAATGTTACTTAACGTAGTTCTGATGCTCCTTGCCTTCCCCCATATTTTGGGGGCACGGCCTTCCCTCCTGCAATCCTAAGACAACAATACCCCTAGATACCTGAAGCTGTCGAAAAATAAAATGCACGAAAGACGTTCTACATTTTATTTTGATGAATTGCATTTAGACGTTAACAAACAGACGTGTTGTGTTAAAGGCAATAAATGAAGTTCTTCTACTGGACGATATTAAAGACGATACGATACAATATTTTTTTTTGACGGACGGACTGCACCCAATACCAAGGTAGGCGAAATTTTATTAATTTCGTATTCAGAATTTTTATATTAAATAGAATTGAATTCAAAAGATTAGTAATTTTGAACAGTTCCAATTTCCGCGTTAATTTGTTTTGAATTGTTTAATTCTTAATCTCTGTTTATCTAATTTCGATTTGTTTAAATTTTCATTGTAAATTAATCATGGCACTAAAATTAGGAGACATCCCCCTAATCGCCAATTCCTTAAAGTACGGAACTACTCAGGCTGTTAAAGCTTTGAATTCAATACTAGCACTCCCTGTTTTCGATAGAACATCGAGAAAAAAAGATAAGAAACTTTTCAGCATTTCCTGATGATTTTGATTTCGAAAAACATAAGGAAAATTTGTTAGCTATTCTCTCTTTAAAAGAATTTATTTCAGTAGCTAATTTGTTGCATTTAGAAGTTGAAGGTGATGAGCAAATTTTATGTCAAAATATTTTAAATGCTTTATCAAACATTATTGAATTTCAAAAAACTTTGAGCACAGATTTTTTATCGGAAGACGAAAATGAAACTAATAATCCGATATTCCCGCCGAATCCAATAAATCAGAATACTAATGCTTGTGATTTTTCAGTAGGCGCCAGTCAAGGTCAGCCAACTACCCCCGTTAGTGAAGAGCTTGTATCAAATATCCAAGGTCTTTCATTTTCTTCAAATCAAAATAATTCATTTAGTAAACAAAATAATGTAAATCCTTTTTCTTTTTCGAATGAGTTAGCGAATTCGGAAATGAATTCACAGTTCTGGTTACTTTTAAGAGACATTTCTTCTAATTGTAGAAAATTTTCGGGTGAAGATTTTTATTCTATTAAAAGTTTTTTTCGAGATGTTGAGGAAAATTTTGATTTATTCCCAGCTATAAGTTCCTCTCAGAAATTAATTTTTGCCAAGCGTTTGATTTGCGGAACTGCCAAATCATTTTTGTTTTCAAAAAGAAATTTAAATACGTATGACGCGTTCAAAGAGGAATTAATTAAAGAATTTTCAGATACTGTTACTTCAATAGAAATTCATCGAGAGCTTGAAAAACGTAAAATGTTGAAATCTGAAACTTACATACAATATTTTAATTCAATGCGTGAATTAGCTAATAGATGTGATTCTACTATTGATGAATCATCTATAATTCAGTATGTCATAAATGGAATTTACGGAACACACTCTGAAAAAATTATTCTTTATGGAGCGAATTCTTTTTCGGAATTTAAGCAAAAATTACGTACGTATGAAACTTTTGTAAACAATAGAATCAATAATCCAAGTTCGTCAAATTTTCCCCATACACATGATAGCCCAAAACAAAACAACTATAAAAAGCCTTCAAAATTGAATGTTTTAGAATCAGCTAGAATTCCTCAACGTTGTTTTAACTGTAATGATATCGGTCATTTATCTAAATCGTGTCCTAATCGTTTACGTGGTCCCAAATGTATATCATGCAATCTGTTTGGTCATAAATCCACAGAGTGTAGGCGAAATAATCGAAATGATAATTCTGCACCACATGCCAATGTAAATACGGTTCACGAATCTCCTTCTCATATTAATATGTGTAAAGAAGTAATAGTATCTGATCAAAAACTTAATGGTTTAGTAGACACAGGTAGCAATTTGACATTGCTTAAAAAAGTGGCATATACAAAATTAGGCGCTCCGCCATTAAAAAGAAACAATAAATTGTTAACTGGTTTTGGTTTTTCACAAACAAACATTATCGGTTCTTTTGATTCCGAAATTATTATTGATGATCAAAATTTCCCTGTAACTATTTCTGTTGTGCCGAATAATTGTACAAATTATGATCTAATAATAGGTTGCGACGTTATTCAACAAGCAAACCTCTCTATTTCACCTGCCGGAGTTCAATTTTCAAAAATTTCTAAACCCTCTGATAATGTAATTGAAAATTTCGTTATGACAATTTCTGACGATTCTCCCTCTTATGATATCGGTCCTAACGTTTCGAAACAAACTCGTATAGAAGTTGAGCAACTTTTAATTGCTTATTCGCCAGAGAAAAAGAAAACTGCAAATATTGAACTTGATATCGTACTAACTGACGACGAGCCAATTTTTCATAAACCCCGACGTTTGCCATTTGTTGAGCGTGGCATTGTAGACGAACAAATTGACGAATGGGTTAAAAATGGAATTATTGAACCTTGTTCATCCCCGTACGCTAGTCAAGTTGTGGTAGTTCGTAAAAAAGATGGTAAATCTCGAGTTTGTATTGACTATAGACGTTTAAATCGAAAATTAATTAAAGATAACTACCCTCTTCCTTTAATTGATGATATTTTAGATTGTCTTCAAAATTCTAAAATTTTTATTACACTTGATCTGAAAAATGGGTTCCTACACGTTCCGGTTAATGAAAAAAGTCGTAAATTCACTAGTTTTGTTACACATAATGGTCAATATCAGTTCAGACGTATGCCCTTCGGTCTTAGTAACGGTCCATCAACTTTTATGCGTTACATAAATGCTATTTTTCGAGACCTAATTGCTAAAGGCATTGTTTTGCCATATATGGATGATATTGTTATCCCTGCTGCTAATGAATCTGAAGCTCTTGAATATTTAAAAATTGTTCTTGAGGTAGCTCGTGATTATGGACTTGAAATAAATTTTCAAAAATGCAAATTTTTACATAATAAGATTGAATTTCTTGGATATGTAATAGAAAACGGAAAATTATCACCTTCTCCGTCTAAAACTAAAGCCGTTCTTAACTATCCTGATCTCAAAAATGTTAAAGACGTACGACGATTTCTCGGACTTACTGGTTATTTTAGAAAGTTTATACCCTCGTATTCCACTATAGCAAAACCTCTAAGTGACCTCCTACGTAAGGACAGCCCCTTTCAGTTTAAAATTGATCAGAAAGCCGCATTTCAGAAATTAAAATACTTACTTTCCCAGAAACCTGTTTTAAGTATTTATAATCAAAATTCTCCTACTGAAATTCATACTGACGCATCAATAGATGGTTTGGGGGCAGTCCTACTTCAAAAATCTATTCTTGACAACCAACTCCATCCAGTATTTTTTATGTCAAAGAAAACATCGGACAATGAAAGAAAATATACAAGTTTTGAACTAGAAGTACTTGCAGTTGTAGAAGCACTAAAAAAATTTCGTATTTATGTGCTTGATACAAAATTTAAAATAGTAACTGATTGCGACGCCTTAGTGAAAACTTTGAACAAAAAAGAACTTAATTCCCGTATTGCTAGATGGGCACTATATCTTCAAGAATTTGATTATACTATAGAACACAGAACTGGTACAAAGATGTGTCACGTAGATGCTCTTAGTCGCTCTCCACAGTGCATGGTCATTCAAGATAGTTTACATCTTCAGCTACTAAAAGCGCAACAAACTGATGACCAAATAACTGCCATAAAAACTCTTCTTCAAAGTACACCTCACGATGATTACATACTAAAGAACAAATTATTATACAAAACTGTTAATGGAATCGATTTAATTGTAGTACCTGACGAAATGCAGACCAACATCATCAAAACTGCTCACGAACGTGGTCATTTTGCCGTATTACGTACTCAAGAATTGGTCAGCAAAGATTTTTACATACCACATCTTAAAGACAAAGTTGAGAAATGCATTAAAAGTTGTGTCACATGTATCCTTGCAAATCGAAAACGTGGCAAACAAGACGGTATGCTACATCCAATCGAAAAAGATGACTCACCTCTTAACACTTTTCATTTAGATCATCTAGGTCCGCTGGCAACCACCTCGAAGAAATATAAACACATTTTCACAGTTATAGATGCTTTTACTAAATTCAGTTGGCTCTATCCCACTAAATCCACAGACGCTGCAGAAGTCATCGATAGACTAGAAAAGCAAAGTCATATCTTTGGAAATCCAGCCAGAATAATAACTGACAGAGGATCTGCATTTACCTCTGCTGCTTTTCAAGATTACTGCAATAAAGAAAAAATTGCTCATGTTGCCATAACAGCAGGCTTACCAAGATCTAATGGCCAAGTTGAGAAACAAAATTCCACCATTATTGCCGTCCTTTCTAAACTCTCAGCAGACAATCCAGAGAAATGGTATACCCATGTTCCCAAACTGCAACAGATACTGAACTCAACGTTTCAGCGAAGTATTAAGATGACGCCCTTCGAACTCCTCATTGGTACGAAAATGAAGTCGAGAAATGATATCAAGATCATAGAACTGCTAAACGATGAGACAACAGCTAATTTTCAACAGCAACGAGATGAACTACGCAAAAACGCAAAGAACCAAATTTGCAAAGTTCAAGATGAAAATCGCCGTTATTATAATCTCCGCCGTAAGCAGGCACAAAAGTTCAAACTTCATGATTTAGTTGCAATTAAGCGAACACAGTTTGGTCCAGGTTTAAAGTTAAAGCAAAAATTTCTAGGACCCTATAAGGTGACAGAAATCAAAAATAATGACACCTATGACGTAGAGAAATGTGACTTCGTCGATGGACCTTTCAAAACCTCTACTTGTGCAGAGTATATGAAACCATGGCCTCACGATAATGAAAAAACTTAATTTTCTATTTGAAAATAGTCACTTTTTTTTTCATGAAAGACTGATTGACTTTATCAAGAAACTAAACTTTTTTTTTCCTTCCTTTAATATCATTGACTCTAAATTTTATATTTAATGATTTATTTTTATCTTGTTTTAGAGAATATTTACAGTTGCAGATTAATGTTTCATTGAAATGTGAAAAAGCTGTTACTGATATTTGTTTAACTATCGGTAATGTATGAAATTTTTTTTATATTCTAATATTTCAGAAGATTGTAATGTAAACAGAAAATTGTAATACTGTGTTATGAAAATGTTTCATAATTGTTTTGCTAAAATTTTTCAGATTAATTTTCTAATTATTTGATTGTATTGTTTAATATTAGTCAACTTAATTTCAGCTTTTTTTTTAATTGTATTGGTAGATAGTTGTCAGATTTAATTTTATTGCTTGTAACACCAGGCGAGGTCGCCTTCCTGGTCATGATGGCCGATGTAGGAAGCGTATTCCATACGTCATGCACACGTACATATATCATTGCGCACCCTCCCCACGCATATCATGGCGCACACCCTTCCCTCCCCACACACATCGTATGTGATGGTAGCCGACTAGGCAGACGGCCTCTTCTAATAAGTTAAGTGTCTTGTATTTTGTGTATTGTCCAGTGTTATGTCCTATATGTGAATAAATGTTACTTAACGTAGTTCTGATGCTCCTTGCCTTCCCCCATATATATATATATATATATATATATATATATATATATATATATATATATATATATATATATATATATATATATATATATGCAAACACTATAATATTTTTCAATAAGCAATATTGTTAAGAACAGGGTAATTTTTAAAAAAATATTTTAATAATATTCAGCAAAATAACTATAAATGAAAACATTAATTTTGCGGAATTAAAATAAACAATGCACCAATAGCATTTTCTTTACGCTAAATACATTTATAAATTTGACATTATATATATATGTTATAATATTTCTCTATATACAATATTGTTAATGACAGGATCATCTTTAATAAATATTTTAATGTTCTCCTTCGTTGTGCATCTTGACAATGCCACATATAATTGACCATGAGAAAAAATAGGCCGTTCAATATATAGCCCAACTTTATCGAAGGTTTGGCCCTGGGCCTTATTAATTGTTAAGGCATAAGCTAATCTAACAGGAAATTGTCGTCGGTAAAGCACAAATGGTAAGGAAGAATTACTTGATAATGTATTTAATTCTATTCTTGGAAGATGGACAATACTACCATTTTTATTACCAGTAGCAATTTGGCAAGTCAATACTCTTTTCCCTATTTTAGGAACAGTCAATCGAGTTCCATTGCAAAGGCCATCAACAATAGATATGTTCCTGATCAGCATTACAATGCATCCAACTTTTAATTTGAGCTGATGAGGTGGCAGTCCCGGGAGATTTATGGAGTTTAAATATTCAATAGAATACCTTAAAGTAGCTTCTTCTTCTCTCCCGTCTGATTTATCTACTCCATATAGTGTGACCTTATCAATACTATAACTTATAACCTCTTCACCTGGCACACGTGATAAAATATTTTCATTAACTTTGTTAACTTCATCATTTTGCGGTGATAATATGATGTGATTAATGAAGTTAGTATTAAGACAATCGATTTTTTCAAAAAACCAAGAAATGATATCTTTACAATAAAGATCAGGAGTGCTTGCATCAAGATGTAAAAGTTCTCCATTGCCAATTGTCAACAACCAATTGGCAAATTCTTGGTTACCAGCTTTAACTCTCATATTAATTGTCAAATGGAGGATTTCAAAAAATGGCCAAAGAAAAGAGTATTTTATAGTTTCATTAATAACCTGCATATGTGTAGCTTTTTTAACGACAGGTAACGCTTGTCGAAAATCTCCACCTAAAATGATTATCTTACCACCAAATGGTATCTCATTAGCTAGAAGATCACGAAAAGTTCTATCGATCATTTCTATTGCTTTTCTGGGAATCATACTTGCTTCGTCCCATATAATAACGTCAACATTTTTTAAGCGAATCTTATCACATTTTTTTAAAATACAAATCCCATCGTCACTTAGATCAATAGGCAGATTAAAAAATCTGTGTGAAGTAGTTCCAGATGGAAGTAACATTGACGCAATGCCAGTCCAAGCTACACAAGCAACTTTCATGCTCTTTGACACAAAATAATGATATAATCCTTTATATAGGCAGGTTTTGCCAGTTCCTCCTGGACCATCGATAAAAAACAAAGTTTGTTGATTTGATGATTCATCGGAGACAGACTTTATTATTCTTTGAAAAATGAACAGTTGATCTTCGTTAAACTTAGCATTTATCAGAGTAAACTTTTCAACTGATTCGTTTATATCCATAGCATAAACCAGTTCTTCATATAATGGGGGCTCGGGTAATCCAAAGTCCTTACAACTTCTATTTTCAGAATTCAACAACTTTTCAATGTGTATTAAAGCATCGTTGGCATCGGCATCTTTATCAATCATTTGTTCATGAAAAATATTGTATAATTTTACTGCATCTGATGGCTCATCACATATTAAATAGTACACGAAAAAGTGCCTTAATTGCTTAGGCATCATATTAGCTGCTGCCTCTTCCATAACTGCTGTAGATTCTTCACAGCATTCAGTTAAACCCATAGCAATTGCTGATTCTCTGAATGTTTTATACATCGTACCTTCAAATGTTCGCAGATCTTCATAGCTGAAAGCTCCAGGAACTCTACATAAAATGAGTTTCAAGAAAAACCTCTCAGAGTCTCTAGGAGAAACATTCATTAAACGTCCAACGACATGGACATTATTTTTTCTTGGCATCCATTTTTTCAATTTGTAATTCCAAGAGTACTTTTCTGGTATATTACCGTACAAAGTAATACGTGCAGTTGGATCTTCTTTATTCAAATTAAACCACGCTAATAACATGGTAAGAGATGCTTTTTTATTTGAAACTGCAGCAGACTCACAACCTTCCTCAAATCTGATGTGTTGCTGGCCAGGAAGATGCACTTGAAGCCTAACAACAGTGTGACTTATATTATGCAGTGGAATTTCGTTTAATCGCCATGCAGCTTCCATTGGCCCAATATAGCGGCTATCTATATAGCTTGCAATTTCATTGTCCTCTTGAACAATAGCAATTCTGGCTCTATCATGGCCTTTATGAATATATTTATGTATATATTTAATAGCCATCACTGAGGAGCAATATTCAACATTTATATGGCAATTAAATTTGAGTAAAAGATACGGATTATGAGGTACAACCATGCGATTATCTACATACACAGTGGTGCCTTTTATTTTAGCAGGATATTGGTATAATTTATTGATGTTATTTCTTCTCCGATATCTTGGAAAACCATCACCTGTCATATCTGTTTCATTGATAAATTCTTTAGGAAATCCTTTTGAGCATTCTTTTTTTTTTCTTCATTCCAGCAAATAAGGCCTGCAATATGAGGTCCATGCATCATGTGTTTTAGTTGATGAGAGCGAAGATAGTTATCATCAGAAAGCTCAGCAGTTATAAATCTGTCAACATCTTCAGGCTTTAACAACTTACAGTCTGTTCGGAGTGAAGCAAGAATATGAACATGTGGGAGCCCTCTTTTTTGAAATTCTATCTCATAAACGTATGCCACAATAAGGCCTAAAACATGTTTTTTTGTTAAGTCATGAATTAATTCATCCACTTTAGCTTGGAAAATCTTTGTGACGATTATTGGTGGCAAACGCAAATGATGAATTGTATACACGGATATTTTGCCTAAATAATTTTGCTTCTTGCTCATGAGAAAGAAGTAAGTTTTTCAAAAATAAAGGATATTCATGCAGCGGAGGTATATGTATGTTATCATTATGGCAGCAAGAATTAACAGAGCGCCCTTTTGCAGAAGCAAATCTCAAAGCTCCACAATAACTGCATTTTGAAAACATTTTGCCAAGACTATGTTTTGCCACTTTGATAGGTAACAATTTCGATAAATCACCAGCAAACTCATGTTGTTTTGATTTTAAAATAGGTGGATTAGGATTTTGGTCCATATCATTGTCAACATTGCGAAAGCGAATTGGTACAGTGTGCATTCCAACCACATTTTCTGTATTTACTGGTCTGGTTTGATGTGGGCAAATGAAAGTCGATGTTGTTGCGGCTGTGTAGCAATTACACACATTCTCTTTTAGCTCAACCTTTGTTAGTTTAACTTTTTTTTTGTTAGTTGAATCATCATTAGGTTGTATAAGCAAAAGAGCATTATTTTCTTCTATACTATGAAGTTTACGTTTTTCCCGCTTTCGATTAGCTTTCGCATTGAGTTGCGACTTTTTAGTAATGTTAGGTCTTTTCTTTTCAGGCATTACTTGTAAATAAACAAATCGAATTAAGATTTAAAACCAGATTAAACTTACGAATTAACGTTTTAGAAAACAAATAATCAGATTAATCAATATATCAATACGAAATAAGTTGAGATGTTGTAAAACTGAAGAATGAAATTCTAACTATTTTGTGATTGGTTGCATCTCTGAAAAAGAAAATTCAGACTTGTAAATCGCTTTTTTAAGCTTGCCGTTTTCAGACATGTGATTGGCTGTTGTGAACGGCGGTTATTCTTCATTATTAACTGCAAAATCGTGCTTTAAAACTAAAATAAATAAAAATTTAAAATTATGTAAAAGATTTGAATGCCCTAAATGTCTTCCCTGAAAGATTCTGAATGAATTGATTCCTTAATCTTAGATTTTCATCACGTAGTTAAAAAGTTTTTCAGGGGACAAAATTAACTGCAAAAACTTTTTTTTAGAATAGAGAGATTTGATATTAAATTAAAGTGTTGTTTTATTTTCTTGTTACATCATAAAAAGATAATCGTCTTCTTTCATTTTTATGCATTGCTATTGAACAGAAAGACCATTTTAGAAATGAAGGCAACTTTAGCTGCACAGAACAAGAAAATTAATACAGTTTTTAACATGCAGCATGGACTCATTAAACCGTATGCACCAGCATTTATTTCTCATCGCGTTTTTTTTATTATTTAAAATTATGTACTTATAGCCAAATTTGTTTTCCATTATTATATCATAAAATGATCGATGATTGTCTTGATATCCAACATCTTATGGTAAGAATGTTTAAAAGCTATTTAACTTTTACAATAAATTTTATGTAAAGCCATGTTCACTTAATGCATGCGATTCAGTAATGAATAATTATTTAAAATTCCAGCGACGTAAAAATTTTATTTGAGCACTAATACTAAATTATCTCTTTGAAGAAAAATATTTTTATAGTTTTTAAACATAGTTTTTAAATATAGTCTTTTAGTAATAGTTTTTAAAGCAACAAAAATTTAAAAAAGATTTCAACAAATAAGTTTCCGGATAAAGTTGCATAAGTAGGAGAAAAATAAAACAAAGTTTACACTTTATTCGAATAGAATAAGTATCTAATTCTTTGTGAAAACAATATTTGTGTTGTTACAATAGCAATTATTACCTGATATGAAATTTTAACTGAAAATTATACAATAGATATTAAGCCCAAATAAAAAATATGTTAGAGGATCAACCCCGCTTGCTGTACACGTCACTCCCGGAATTTCTTTCTCAGTTTACTTGACATTGCTTTGCTCGACAATTGAATACTTTTGTACATTAGCCTTGATTTGTACGTATACAGTGTGAAGTGATTTGTTTATATGTTAGTGTTTGGATGTAAGCAATCTAACGTCCTTGTAATTCTGTGTGTAAGTTTTTGGAATCCCGATTTTCAAGCACTTAAAGAGTCGGTATATTTTACGCAGATTCTCAAAATGGCTTTAAAAAACAATGAAAAAGATTAGAAAATGGAAAAGAAAAGTACATCTGGCTGATCTTCATTGATAAAATGCATCTCCCCATCAGACCATCATGAAAAAAAAATTATTGCTATTATTATTGAACTTAAATTGGTAAGTGTAATTGTATAATATAGTATTACTAGGAGGCTTCGCCCCCTGCTCGCTGGCGCTCACCAACCACCACAACTTCTTTCACAGTTCACTTCGGATTGCTTCGCAATCCAATGCTCGCTTTGCTCGCTCATTGGATACGTTCTTAACGTCTAGTTTTTGTATACTTTTTTGAATACTGAAGTTCCGAAAACTTTTCACTGTAGAAAATTCTAAACCTGTACATTTCAATATTAATTTGAAATTGCAAACAGTTCACATATTTTTCTTAATCACACTATTCTAAATTTCAGTTGTTGAGAAAAGTAACTGTTGTAAGTTTTGTTTTAAAGTCTTTCCCACCAGAGGGCTAAAGCCATGTGTTGTAAAACAATATGAAATAGTAGTCTGCCACTGAACGCCGGATGTAAAGCATCGGCTTTGATGAAGATAATTTTGTATATTTTTAATTCTCTGAAGGGCGCCACCTTAATAATATGGAATTTGTAAAATAAATGTATATATTTTTGATTGTTGATGAAGTCCATCATTTTGTGTTTTCATCAGTGCTCAGAAGCAGAACAACCATAAGTTTTTCATTTTATCACAAAAATATAAAATGTATAAAAAACAAAGGAAAGAGTAAGAAAATGAGTATAGTCATAGAAAAAGTTAAAATTATATTTGTCAGTTGAAATAAAACTTTTTGTTTAAGTCCTTGCTAACAATTCAAATTTCTCCGAGACAATTCTGAAGTATAAATTAAGGTAGTATTGTTAAGTTGAAACACAATATTTTTAGTTTTGATGTCAACAATACAATTCAATTTTTCACAAAAACGATTGTTTCCATTGTTAAGTTTAATGTCAACAATTCAAATTTTTCTGAAGCAATTCTTAACCTCTAAATATTATTTTTTTATGTACACATTTCTAAATGTCAGTATTCAACCACAAAACAACCTAAAGTCCTCAAATTTAGCATAAGTTGTAAAATGTAATGAAAGAGGGTCATAGCAATAATGAAAGTAGAAGTAAAGTTAGTACTGTAAAATTAAAACAATATTTTTAATCAATGAGTCAAGTTCTTTAAGAAGCAGTTGTAGAAGTAGGTTGTTTATTTAAAACTTTTTATAGAATTTCTTTAAGAACACAATTGTTAATTTGGGCATTTGGCGATACAACACTTTTAGAATTGAAGGATTTGTTACGTCAAGCGCTCAGGTATCATAATTCTGATCTAGTTGCGCTTCTATGTCATTTTGATTTATGTTGCTAAGTTAACTTTAAAAAAATTCTATGGCTGGCAACAGCATTTTTATTTTTTAAGTTGTTTATTTTTATTTCTTTTAGAATTCATTATTTTTTTAGCGAAATGTTTTTTAACCTAACAGAATTCTTTGCTGACTGTTTTCTCTATGAATGAAGAAAATAAAGTAAATATTTAACTGTTGCGAAAAGAATCTTATTTAGTTGTACAAAGTACTTCAGCCAAAATTTGGGAGCCACGTAAGAGAATTATATATATTAGATCAGAAACACATCATTGAAAGCCAGAATGCTTCGGTGTTTTCAAAACAAAGCAAACGTTGCCACCGGCGGAAAAGAAATACAGCCAAATTTTGGGAGCCACGTAAGAGAATTATATATAATGGATAATGAAATATAACTTATAAAACTTAATAAAATATTTATATAGAAAAAATTGAACTTAATAACGAAATTAATAAAAATGATTAAAAATGGTAGATAATGAAAAATTATATATATGTAGAAAAATATAATCAGAAATAATAAGAAATACATGAAATTGAAATATGAACATAAAAAAATATAGAAATTTTTTTAGTGCTATTCTTGTTAGTTTAAGTAATGCTATAAATCTTTTATTTTTTCCCAACTTGTACTTTAAATTGTTTTGACTTTTATTGGTTGTCCATGAAACTAAGAAATTTTTGCCGGGAATTTATATCCATTTATCCTTTCTTACTCACTTGCTTGATATTTCAGTACTTTATTTCCAAAGCGAAAAAGAGATTAAGAATTTTTTGTCACTGTTCTGAATAAATAGATATTAAATTCACGTAAATATTTGTTAAAATTATCGCATAGCCATTACTGAAAATATTACTCGATAAAATATTAATCTATATCTAATAAAATAGGCTTTATTCCTTCGCTGTTAAGAGTATAAAACTGAAGGTAACTTAGATCGAAGTATATAGAGAAGAGAAAATTAAGCATCGTGTGTAAGTAAGTCGTACTTTTTGTAAACATCTATATTCTCCTGTTAAAATGCAACTCTCCTTTTTTTTAAAAAAAAATTAAGTAATCAAACTTCTATAATTTTTTTTAAAATTATTACATAAAAAAACTATAAACCTTAATTTTTGAAAATTATTTTCACTGTGTAAGATATTTTTATAGTGTATTTCTCTAATTTGGTCAAATCCACTATACTCAAACCAAAATATATTTAAATGCCATAAAAATATCGTAAAGGTTATTTCATTCAAATTTCTTAACTTTCTTATAATTTTCATTGTAATATAAAACCCCATACTACGATATTAAATCCAATTTTATTTCTACGCAGGCAATCTTTTTGAAAAAGCATGCAATTAGAAAAAAACAATCCCACGAAATGTTATTTAAGTGATAAAATTCTATTATATGCTGTCCGTTGGAATTCAGGACATAACAGTTCAATGTTACACTTAAAGAAGCCGAGGGCTCAAAATATAAATAAGATTGAGATTTATTTTTCTTCAAAAATACTGCGTTATAGTTTCTTAACGAGGGAGCAGTCAATTTCTACGAAATTTAGACGAAATGTGTAAACTAGTTACTGTATCACATAATTAAAGTTTGTTTTTCCAGCCTCGTTCATATTATGTATTTTTTTTTCTCATTTAAAATTGCATGCTGAAAAACGATGTGAAAATTTTTAAATCTTTCAGACGAAATTTTTTCGACATCTATTATAAATAATTTTAAAAAATAATAAATATTAAATATTTTGAACTGAGTCCAATTTTTTTAACATGCATTTTTATCAATGTTCAATTTCTTTAGCATGCATTTTTAGCTGGGTTCGACGACGAATTTCTTTCTGAAAGGAGCAGACCGAATCTCAGTCAGTAGTATATGGGGGGGGGCTAGAGGACACTTAGCCCTTTCCATATACTACTATTGATTTCCTATTTTTATATTAAAAAAAATTAAAATAGGCCTATATTTTACATTTTTTATGAAATATTAAACAAAATCAGCATATTTAAAAATTCTTATTTTTATATTAATAATTTTTATTTTATTAAAAATCCTTATTGAAAATATCGTTTTTTATTTTACATGTAATTCATAATCGTAATATTTATTTTTACCTTTAAAATCAAAAATATATTTTCCACTATTAATTTTTCTTATAGCTTTATCAGATAATTCACCATGACATTTCGAGAGATAAAAATCTTTCTCATCATTGTCTACTTCTAATCTAGCTATAATAGAGTCACCGTATTTTGTATTTATTTTTCTCAATGATATTAAATTATATTTACCTATCTCGAGTTCATTTAATTTGTATGTTTCAGGAAATCGTTTGAGGTCATTAAATTCTTCCATTTATTTAAGAACATTTTTTGTAATATAATTTCTATAATACATACACTTGTATAACGAACATCCAGGTCCTAAAATTTTAGTACATTTAGGTACATCAATGTCAATCGATGGTATATTCAATTCATCTAATATCTCTTTTTCTAAAATACCTCCTTTATAAGCAAATATACCACCATATAGTTGATATAGGTTATTTATATAATTTTTTACGTCTTGATGATTTATCCATAAACTATTCTTATTTCTATTAAATCTTAATCCGTGTACTTCTGAAGTACATTTACGTACAATCTTCAATTCTTGATCATTCAATTCACAATTAGGTGTAAATACGCCAATATATTCACCGATTGGTAAATTTAAATGAACCCATCCTATCTGCATCATCAATAGTTATTAAACCTGTATTAAAGGCTAAAAAATAATTTATATCATGAATCATACATGCTCGATCTACTCTATTAGTTGGGCATATTCCATCCATTAATTTTGTTATTATTTTAGTCCCTGGTCCACAAAATCTATATCCTGGAAGATGAAATTCTACAGACCCTCTTTCTTTTTTCCTATATATAAATAATATTTTATTATTATAATTGATCATTTAAATTAAATGTGAAATTATATTTTTCTAATTTGTTATTACTCACTGAAGTAATGGATTTATCTTTCAATATAATTTGTTTTAGTGACTCGGAGGTGATTCAATTCGTCAAAAGAGTCATAAGCGATGATATTATGTACACATATAATGTAGACGGGAAGAATTTTCTCTGTGGTATAATGTGTTTTGGTATGGCGTACTTTAACCAATTTTTAATAAGCGAAATAATGAAGAAGGAATTGAATAGATTTGTAAAAGATAAAATAAAGATGTCATTAAATGAGATTATGGAGATGGGTGGTTTAGACACTAATGAAATGGGGAAGTTGTTTATTTCTGATAATAAAAGCGTTTTGATTGTTGATGTAAATTGTAAGTATATATATTATCATAAACATACTAAAAAACCAGACAAAATTTATATTCTAGTGTTGAAGAACGGTCATTATTATTTTATAATATCTGCTGAAAATGAACCAATTGATATATTGAATTATAATCTCGAGCCGGAAAGATTGATTTTGGATAACTCATTTTTGGGTTTGAATATAGATTGCTATAATTTATGTAAATATGAAAAAGAATATGGATATAAAAGATTAAATTATGAAAATAATAAAAAAAATAATAAAATAAGAGAAAGAATTGATCCGAGAAAATTGATATATAGATATGTATGTAGATAAGTTTTTTTTATAAATATTAAATATGATTCTATTTAGTAATACTGAATATGAAATCAAAGTAAACTCTTTAGGTGGAGTTTTTTTTGAAAATATTCTTGATATGCAGAATTATTTTATGAATAATAATAGAGTTGCAGTTAGAATTTATGATTTTTTAAATAATTATTTATCTCCTCGTGAAATAGATTTACTATTAGAATCATGTTATAATTTTAAATTCCCAATTCAATTAAAAGATAAAATATTTAAAATCTCTTATTATGATTTAGAAAATATAACAAGAAATTATAAACTATATGAAATTCACAACGATTATCTTTCAAATATGTTTTTCCTATTTGATGATTATATAATTATAAATAAAAAAAATAATATTTCTAAACACTTCTCATCAAATGATATACTTTTAAATAGAGATAAAAAAAGAAAATATTTCAAAAATTTAATACCATTCGGAGAAGAAAGATTGGATATTCATGGGTATAACCTAACAATAAACAAAACAAATGAATATAAAAAACCTGTAATGTTTAAGTTTGATATAAATCCACCATTACTAGCATTAAAGAATAATGATAATTCTTTAATTTTATATAAAAATTAATTATTTTTTTATAAAAATTATTTATTTAATCTAAAGAAATCTTTCGATATTCTTGAATTCTTTTTTTTATTTTTTCCTTTTATATAAAGTTGTGGTTTAGTTCTAACTGGAAGAGTATAACTTTCATAGTACGTTCCATCATCATTTAAATTATCTAAGTCTATACTACTAGAAGAAGGAATATCATAAAGAGAATTAAAATTATATCTACTAAGTAGATCATTAGTGTTGAAATCTAATAAATCAGGTTTATAATTGATAATTTTTTTATCAAACAACATATCTTCACAAACACATAATGCAAAATTACATTTTTCACAAACATTAACAACAAGCTTGTATGGAAGATCCAAACCTAATTTAAAAATCTTCTCATCCCTTTTCCATTTTAAACTAGGGACTCTACATTGAGGACATTTTCTATCTATTAGTTTTAAATAACATTTATAACATAAAGATTGGTTGCACTCACAATTTAATTTTACTGGACAAAAGTTTAAATCATTACAAGTTATACAAGTTAGTTCTTCTATTTCATCTTCGGTAAAAAGATCTTTCATATTATCAATTTCTTCTTCTTTAATTGTTAAATAATTAACTGTAGCCATTTCGACAAAGATCGAAAATTATCTTAAATTTTCATAATTAAATTTTTAATTATGAAATTTTATAAAAGAATTCGTAATATATTTAAAATGGAGAAAGAATATAAAACACCAAAAGTTATTTATTCCGATGATGGTTCTTTCCATTATTCAAAAAGAAACGACCATTTCCCTTTATATAAATATCAAGATGAAGAAATAGAAGAAGGGATACGAGGTATAATAAGAAAAATATATAATCAAAGTCAAAAAAAATCCGAGACTGAATTTATAAATTACTTTAGAGAGAATTTTACGATTAAAGAAAGGACAAGAATTGAAAAAGAATATATAAAACATATCATTTACAAAGAAGATCCTGATGATGCAAAAAAAGAAATATTTGAAAATATAACTAATCAAATAATTGAAAGTTATGAAAATGAAAATAAATCTTGAGTTTTTATATTAATTTTATTTTTTTAAAAATGGATTCTGAAGAAATGATTATAGATATTATCGAAGAAAATAAAGTAGAAGAAATAAATGAAAATGAAATAGAGAAATATGAGATTAGAGAGGAAGAAGAGGAAGAATTAATTCCCACGTTGTTTAGTTCAAGAGAAATAAAAATTAACAAAGAAAAAAAAATAAAAATTTAAAAGATATATATATATCAACTAAAGATTTGAACTTTGAATCTTTTTTTGAATTTTTCTCCTCTTTATCAGGAGGAAGATTAATGTATAATAGTATAAAGGGTTATTTTTTTCATGAAATTTTGAATATTTATAAGGACACAAGAGATTTAAACTTTGATGAATTTAAAATTTATTTTTTGAAAGAACGAGAAGAATTGGATTCTTTTACTTATTATAATATTGTTTTTGATTTTTAAATGGTAAACATAGATTTAATTTGTTATGAAGATTTAGATTTCGAAATTGAAGATTTAGATTTCGAAATTGAAGATTTAGATTTAGATTTATTTTGTAACGAAATTTTTGAAATAGATGATGATATAATATATTTGAATATAATTTATAATGATATAAAGGATTTGAATTTTCAAAACTTTTACGATTATTTTCTAAAAAGATATATAAACAGATTAAATAATGATTTTAAACTGTTAATTTTATTAAATTTACTTAATATCTACAAAGATATTAAAAATATAAATTTTGATAGTTTTGTAGATTATTTTTCAACTCAAAGAAAAGAATTAAGAAATTCATCTATTTTACATATTTTACAAACATAATAATTTTTATAATTGAAAAAGTATAATTGAAAATCGTGGTTTATACTCTTTTAAACAATATGGCAAACAGTGATGTTATTTACCATTTTGGAACTGATTTAAGAAAAGTGTATGAAAAATGCAAAACATCTTCTTTTGAAGAATTTCAAAAATATATTCTAACTAAAATGTATAGAAAATATGATTTTAATAGAGAATTGTTAAAAGAGATAAGAGAAGAAAGAAAAGAAGATTTTAAAGAGAATATAAATTCTTTTAAAAAAGATTTATATGTTATTTTAAAAGATTTAAAGAAAGAAATTATAGATGAGTTAAATGATGAAATATTAAATAATTCAGTTAAAATAGAAGTAGTGAAAAAAGATATAGAAGATGTAAAACTAAATTATTTAAAAAATAAAACTTTAAATGCTGGAGAAAAGAAGCTTTATACATGTAAACTTTGCGGGGAATTTACGACAGAAGTAAGGGTTGGATTTATAGATTCTAAAATTTTGAATTACGTTAAATGTCCTATATGTGATGAATGTATTTTGGTTTAAGATTTTTTTTTATTATTGAATTTTGATAATTAAAATAACGTCAAGATGGATTTGTTTAAAAATGATGAAGAGGTTATTATAGAATTGCATAAAATAGCTAAAAAAAGTTATTTGGAATTTAAAAGTTATTTTATTTCCGAAATAATTATTAAAAGAGATAAGAATAAAATTGAAGAACTTAATAGTTTATATAATAAATATAAAGATTTTTTAAAAGATAATATGGAATTGGAATTAGAAGGATTTAAATTAAATATTATTTTAAAAGAACAAAATAAAAATTAATTTTAAAAAATATTTAGCTAATAAGTTGAAGATGTGATGTTACATTGACAAAGAACTATCTTTTAGTTATCTTAAAAGATTAGATAATGAAATAAAAATGATTGAAGGTAATAAAATACAGAATGGATTTTTATAATGATTGGAAAAATGGAATTGATACTTTGATGTCTGATAATATTGTTATTGATAATGATTGGTTTTTTATAAAAGAATTATTAAATATAGAAGAATTTAAAAAAGTTACTAAAATGAATATAATTGATCAAATTAAAATATATACTCCTTTATATGGGATATTGCAATGGACAAAATTAAAAACCATTAATAATATAAAAACTATTTTAGTTGTTAGATCTCAATACAAAATGAAAATGTTAGAAAGATTGAGCCCAGGGATATGTTTTGATGAATGGTTTTTAGTTATTCCACTTTTATATTATAAAACAGAACATAGAATAAATTTCTTTATAAAATTATTAGTTAGTATAATTGATGAAATTATTAAAATTAAACCTGATATATTAGTAACTTACTTTTTAGAAAAACAAACTTCGGAAAATTTATTAAAAAGAAAAATAAGTGAAGGTACAGTTATGATATGCGATGAATTAGTAAATGATTATATTGAAAAAAATTTAAAGAATATTAAAACAATAAAAAATATTATGACTAATATTTCTTTATATTGAAAATTTAATTTGTTAAGATAGATATGAATGATAATAGTGATTCAGGTATTGAAGAAGAGATTTCTTCTTTTAGCGGAATGAGATTTGTTGAAATATCTAGTGAATATCATAATGAATTAAATATTTTATATAATGAAACTAAAAATATATCTAATTTATCAGATTTTAAAAATTATATTTTTAATAGATATAAAAGAAATATTTTTAATATGAGATTAAATTTATCAGAAATGTTTATAAAAACAAGAAATGTTGATATTGAAGAATTTAAGGATTATTTTTCAAATAGAACTTATAAATTTAATAATGTTAAAGTTAATACTATTGATATCTTAATGAAAGATTTTAATAATTCTAGAAAAAGATAACATAGTGAATGATTTTTATATACTTTAATGATTTAGGATTTTTATACTTTACAAAAAAAATAAAGAATTTAGCTTTATATAAATTAATATAATATTAACTTAGTTATTGATAAAAAAAATTGTTATTTTTTCTTTTTTTTATTTTTTATTTTAAATGAAATATATGTTTGTATCTCTTTAAGATACAATAGAACATATAATTCATTAGTTAAAATAAAAGTAATCAGTTTGTTAATATTATATTAAGCTTTATATAAATTAATATAATATTAACTTAGTTATTGATAAAAAAAATTGTTATTTTTTCTTTTTTTTATTTTTTATTTTAAATGAAATATATGTTTGTATCTCTTTAAGATACAATAGAACATATAATTCATTAGTTAAAATAAAAGTAATCAGTTTGTTAATATTATATTAATTTATATAAAGCTAAATTCTTTATTTTTTTTTGTAAAGTATAAAAATCCTAAATCATTAAAGTATATAAAAATCATTCACTATGTTTTCTTTTTCTAGAATTATTAAAATCTTTCATTAAGATATCAATAGTATTAACTTTAACATTATTAAATTTATAAGTTCTATTTGAAAAATAATCCTTAAATTCTTCAATATCAACATTTCTTGTTTTTATAAACATTTCTGATAAATTTAATCTCATATTAAAAATATTTCTTTTATATCTATTAAAAATATAATTTTTAAAATCTGATAAATTAGATATATTTTTAGTTTCATTATAGAAGATATTTAATTCATTATGATATTCACTAGATATTTCAACAAATCTCATTCCGCTAAAAGAAGAAATCTCTTCTTCAATACCTGAATCACTATTATCATTCATATCTATCTTAACAAATTAAATTTTCAATATAAAGAAATATTAGTCATAATATTTTTTATTGTTTTAATATTCTTTAAATTTTTTTCAATATAATCATTTACTAATTCATCGCATATCATAACTGTACCTTCACTTATTTTTCTTTTTAATAAATTTTCCGAAGTTTGTTTTTCTAAAAAGTAAGCTACTAATATATCAGGTTTAATTTTAATAATTTCATCAATTATACTAACTAATAATTTTATAAAGAAATTTATTCTATGTTCTGTTTTATAATATAAAAGTGGAATAACTAAAAACCTTTCATCAAAACATATCCCTGGGCTCAATCTTTCTAACATTTTCATTTTGTATTGAGATCTAACAACTAAAATAGTTTTTATATTATTAATGGTTTTTAATTTTGTCCATTGCAATATCCCATATAAAGGAGTATATATTTTAATTTGATCAATTATATTCATTTTAGTAACTTTTTTAAATTCTTCTATATTTAATAATTCTTTTATAAAAAACCAATCATTATCAATAACAATATTATCAGACACCAAAGTATCAATTCCATTTTTCCAATCATTATAAAAATCCATTCTGTATTTTATTACCTTCAATCATTTTTATTTCATTATCTAATCTTTTAAGATAACTAAAAGATAGTTCTTTGTCAATGTAACATCACATCTTCAACTTATTAGCTAAATATTTTTTAAAATTAATTTTTATTTTGTTCTTTTAAAATAATATTTAATTTAAATCCTTCTAATTCCAATTCCATATTATCTTTTAAAAAATCTTTATATTTATTATATAAACTATTAAGTTCTTCAATTTTATTCTTATCTCTTTTAATAATTATTTCGGAAATAAAATAACTTTTAAATTCCAAATAACTTTTTTTAGCTATTTTATGCAATTCTATAATAACCTCTTCATCATTTTTAAACAAATCCATCTTGACGTTATTTTAATTATCAAAATTCAATAATAAAAAAAAATCTTAAACCAAAATACATTCATCACATATAGGACATTTAACGTAATTCAAAATTTTAGAATCTATAAATCCAACCCTTACTTCTGTCGTAAATTCCCCGCAAAGTTTACATGTATAAAGCTTCTTTTCTCCAGCATTTAAAGTTTTATTTTTTAAATAATTTAGTTTTACATCTTCTATATCTTTTTTCACTACTTCTATTTTAACTGAATTATTTAATATTTCATCATTTAACTCATCTATAATTTCTTTCTTTAAATCTTTTAAAATAACATATAAATCTTTTTTAAAAGAATTTATATTCTCTTTAAAATCTTCTTTTCTTTCTTCTCTTATCTCTTTTAACAATTCTCTATTAAAATCATATTTTCTATACATTTTAGTTAGAATATATTTTTGAAATTCTTCAAAAGAAGATGTTTTGCATTTTTCATACACTTTTCTTAAATCAGTTCCAAAATGGTAAATAACATCACTGTTTGCCATATTGTTTAAAAGAGTATAAACCACGATTTTCAATTATACTTTTTCAATTATAAAAATTATTATGTTTGTAAAATATGTAAAATAGATGAATTTCTTAATTCTTTTCTTTGAGTTGAAAAATAATCTACAAAACTATCAAAATTTATATTTTTAATATCTTTGTAGATATTAAGTAAATTTAATAAAATTAACAGTTTAAAATCATTATTTAATCTGTTTATATATCTTTTTAGAAAATAATCGTAAAAGTTTTGAAAATTCAAATCCTTTATATCATTATAAATTATATTCAAATATATTATATCATCATCTATTTCAAAAATTTCGTTACAAAATAAATCTAAATCTAAATCTTCAATTTCGAAATCTAAATCTTCAATTTCGAAATCTAAATCTTCATAACAAATTAAATCTATGTTTTCCATTTAAAAATCAAAAACAATATTATAATAAGTAAAAGAATCCAATTCTTCTCGTTCTTTCAAAAAATAAATTTTAAATTCATCAAAGTTTAAATCTCTTGTGTCCTTATAAATATTCAAAATTTCATGAAAAAAATAACCCTTTATACTATTATACATTAATCTTCCTCCTGATAAAGAGGAGAAAAATTCAAAAAAAGATTCAAAGTTCAAATCTTTAGTTGATATATATATATATCTTTTAAATTTTTTTTTTTTTTCTTTGTTAATTTTTATTTCTCTTGAACTAAACAACGTGGGAATTAATTCTTCCTCTTCTTCCTCTCTAATCTCATATTTCTCTATTTCATTTTCATTTATTTCTTCTACTTTATTTTCTTCGATAATATCTATAATCATTTCTTCAGAATCCATTTTTAAAAAAATAAAATTAATATAAAAACTCAAGATTTATTTTCATTTTCATAACTTTCAATTATTTGATTAGTTATATTTTCAAATATTTCTTTTTTTGCATCATCAGGATCTTCTTTGTAAATGATATGTTTTATATATTCTTTTTCAATTCTTGTCCTTTCTTTAATCGTAAAATTCTCTCTAAAGTAATTTATAAATTCAGTCTCGGATTTTTTTTGACTTTGATTATATATTTTTCTTATTATACCTCGTATCCCTTCTTCTATTTCTTCATCTTGATATTTATATAAAGGGAAATGGTCGTTTCTTTTTGAATAATGGAAAGAACCATCATCGGAATAAATAACTTTTGGTGTTTTATATTCTTTCTCCATTTTAAATATATTACGAATTCTTTTATAAAATTTCATAATTAAAAATTTAATTATGAAAATTTAAGATAATTTTCGATCTTTGTCGAAATGGCTACAGTTAATTATTTAACAATTAAAGAAGAAGAAATTGATAATATGAAAGATCTTTTTACCGAAGATGAAATAGAAGAACTAACTTGTATAACTTGTAATGATTTAAACTTTTGTCCAGTAAAATTAAATTGTGAGTGCAACCAATCTTTATGTTATAAATGTTATTTAAAACTAATAGATAGAAAATGTCCTCAATGTAGAGTCCCTAGTTTAAAATGGAAAAGGGATGAGAAGATTTTTAAATTAGGTTTGGATCTTCCATACAAGCTTGTTGTTAATGTTTGTGAAAAATGTAATTTTGCATTATGTGTTTGTGAAGATATGTTGTTTGATAAAAAAATTATCAATTATAAACCTGATTTATTAGATTTCAACACTAATGATCTACTTAGTAGATATAATTTTAATTCTCTTTATGATATTCCTTCTTCTAGTAGTATAGACTTAGATAATTTAAATGATGATGGAACGTACTATGAAAGTTATACTCTTCCAGTTAGAACTAAACCACAACTTTATATAAAAGGAAAAAATAAAAAAAAGAATTCAAGAATATCGAAAGATTTCTTTAGATTAAATAAATAATTTTTATAAAAAAATAATTAATTTTTATATAAAATTAAAGAATTATCATTATTCTTTAATGCTAGTAATGGTGGATTTATATCAAACTTAAACATTACAGGTTTTTTATATTCATTTGTTTTGTTTATTGTTAGGTTATACCCATGAATATCCAATCTTTCTTCTCCGAATGGTATTAAATTTTGGAAATATTTTCTTTTTTTTATCTCTATTTAAAAGTATATCATTTGATGAGAAGTGTTTAGAAATATTATTTTTTTTATTTATAATTATATAATCATCAAATAGGAAAAACATATTTGAAAGATAATCGTTGTGAATTTCATATAGTTTATAATTTCTTGTTATATTTTCTAAATCATAATAAGAGATTTTAAATATTTTATCTTTTAATTGAATTGGGAATTTAAAATTATAACATGATTCTAATAGTAAATCTATTTCACGAGGAGATAAATAATTATTTAAAAAATCATAAATTCTAACTGCAACTCTATTATTATTCATAAAATAATTCTGCATATCAAGAATATTTTCAAAAAAAACTCCACCTAAAGAGTTTACTTTGATTTCATATTCAGTATTACTAAATAGAATCATATTTAATATTTATAAAAAAAACTTATCTACATACATATCTATATATCAATTTTCTCGGATCAATTCTTTCTCTTATTTTATTATTTTTTTTATTATTTTCATAATTTAATCTTTTATATCCATATTCTTTTTCATATTTACATAAATTATAGCAATCTATATTCAAACCCAAAAATGAGTTATCCAAAATCAATCTTTCCGGCTCGAGATTATAATTCAATATATCAATTGGTTCATTTTCAGCAGATATTATAAAATAATAATGACCGTTCTTCAACACTAGAATATAAATTTTGTCTGGTTTTTTAGTATGTTTATGATAATATATATACTTACAATTTACATCAACAATCAAAACGCTTTTATTATCAGAAATAAACAACTTCCCCATTTCATTAGTGTCTAAACCACCCATCTCCATAATCTCATTTAATGACATCTTTATTTTATCTTTTACAAATCTATTCAATTCCTTCTTCATTATTTCGCTTATTAAAAATTGGTTAAAGTACGCCATACCAAAACACATTATACCACAGAGAAAATTCTTCCCGTCTACATTATATGTGTACATAATATCATCGCTTATGACTCTTTTGACGAATTGAATCACCTCCGAGTCACTAAAACAAATTATATTGAAAGATAAATCCATTACTTCAGTGAGTAATAACAAATTAGAAAAATATAATTTCACATTTAATTTAAATGATCAATTATAATAATAAAATATTATTTATATATAGGAAAAAAGAAAGAGGGTCTGTAGAATTTCATCTTCCAGGATATAGATTTTGTGGACCAGGGACTAAAATAATAACAAAATTAATGGATGGAATATGCCCAACTAATAGAGTAGATCGAGCATGTATGATTCATGATATAAATTATTTTTTAGCCTTTAATACAGGTTTAATAACTATTGATGATGCAGATAGGATGGGTTCATTTAAATTTACCAATCGGTGAATATATTGGCGTATTTACACCTAATTGTGAATTGAATGATCAAGAATTGAAGATTGTACGTAAATGTACTTCAGAAGTACACGGATTAAGATTTAATAGAAATAAGAATAGTTTATGGATAAATCATCAAGACGTAAAAAATTATATAAATAACCTATATCAACTATATGGTGGTATATTTGCTTATAAAGGAGGTATTTTAGAAAAAGAGATATTAGATGAATTGAATATACCATCGATTGACATTGATGTACCTAAATGTACTAAAATTTTAGGACCTGGATGTTCGTTATACAAGTGTATGTATTATAGAAATTATATTACAAAAAATGTTCTTAAATAAATGGAAGAATTTAATGACCTCAAACGATTTCCTGAAACATACAAATTAAATGAACTCGAGATAGGTAAATATAATTTAATATCATTGAGAAAAATAAATACAAAATACGGTGACTCTATTATAGCTAGATTAGAAGTAGACAATGATGAGAAAGATTTTTATCTCTCGAAATGTCATGGTGAATTATCTGATAAAGCTATAAGAAAAATTAATAGTGGAAAATATATTTTTGATTTTAAAGGTAAAAATAAATATTACGATTATGAATTACATGTAAAATAAAAAACGATATTTTCAATAAGGATTTTTAATAAAATAAAAATTATTAATATAAAAATAAGAATTTTTAAATATGCTGATTTTGTTTAATATTTCATAAAAAATGTAAAATATAGGCCTATTTTAATTTTTTTTAATATAAAAATAGGAAATCAATAGTAGTATATGGAAAGGGCTAAGTGTCCTCTAGCCCCCCCCCCCCATATACTACTTCAGTCCATATCATCAATCATTTAATTAACGCCAATTGAAATTGTGACAAGTTTTCATAAATAAACTGACAGACCGATGACAAAAAAGAAATAAAAAGCTTAAATTTTGAAGAAAAAATTTTTTTTTTTTTTTGGAAAAAAAAACTGAACTGAAATTCTGATGACGTTGGAACAAGAACGCAAACCACAAGGCTCATTGCTTCAATAAAAGTCGTAATAAAGACAAAAAAATTCCCTTCTCACGTTTTTCAAGATGAGTGTAGCCTTATGCTTCTCGTTTTTGATCTGACGCTAACAGAATTATTGTCTCATTTCTATTCAACTGGTAAAACGTATTTTCTTTAAAATTTCCATTTCACTTCATATTTTCATGATTTTAGTTTCGTTAAATTACATATTTAAACTCAGTAAACTCATTATTTATCATTTTGCAGTTAAAGCCCATCAAAGTCATGTTGCGGAACACAGTTGTCTTTACTTTGATTGGATTGGTGCTGGTGGTAATGACAGTTGAAGCTGGAAGCAAGTAGCTGTCTTTGCTACATGATTAATGCAGGCCACACACTGAGGGAACGAGCGAGAAGCAAAAAACATACGGGAAACCAATTTTTAGTACGATTGCGTAAGGACGCGCAGATATGTGCGCGTTCTAAAAGAATATTTTCAGAATTTGCTTCCTGTACGCCGATAGCTTTCTGCTCACTCTGTCAATGTGTGGCCCCCTAATCTATCTAACATAAATTCATATTAAGTAACAAGTTTACAATTGACATTAAAATGAAAGGGAAAATAAGGAATTTTGCAAAGCTGGCTTTTCTTCCTTATTTAAACACAGAACCCCATAACACCGAGGCATCCAAGAAGCCTTTATGATATCATTTCTTTCTTTATTTATTTCTTCAATATATTATTATATTTATTTTGCATACTTGCACGTTTGTTTATTTTTTAATCAAACTAAGTTTACAATTGAATATTGTTAAGCAAAATTCAAATATATCTATCTATCTATCTATCTATCTATCTATCTATCTATCTATCTATATATATATATATATATATATATATATATATATATATATATATATATATATATATATATATATATATATATATATATATATATATATATATATATATATATATATATATATATATATATATATATATATATATATATGGGTCATTCTCACGAAAACTGTTATTTTTCAGTTCATAAAATCCCAAAAAAGTAAAGTGAATATAAAGCTCTGAAACTTTTTATATTAATAGAAATATGTGATGGCATTATAAAGAAAGTATAAATTTTCTTAATATTTAAATTAATAAATTTTTTAAATAATTAATTTATAATAATTAATTAATTAATTTAATAAATAAATTTATTAATTTAATAAATTAATCAATTAATTTTTAATTTATTTTTCAAATTAATTAATAAGCAAATTAATTATTTTCACTATTTAAAAAGTGAGGGAATGATATTTTATTTTAATACATGTTTTTATCTAAGTTACATCTACCTAAAGTTTGAAAATGATAACATACTAAGTATATCTAATATTTATTATAATTTAGTCTTATATATTTGATAGTTTTTACAGGTTTGGGAAATGAAATTGGCTGGCACGATTGAACAAAAAAAAATTTGATAAGAAGATTGCAGGTTTTTAAGAAGATTGCTGGTGATAAGAACATTGTTGTGAGGGAATGACGCGAAACACTGGGGACAAAGTTTAAAATAGTGCTGTGTTAATATTTTTATCAGAAATTAAATTTAAAATTGATTTTCTGAACTCTATATTTCAGTATTCTGAAATAAAAAACTCAAATTTGTAAAAAAAAAAAATTTTTTCAAAAATAATTTTTTTTAAATCAGCAGTGAGGACAAGTGAGGGAATGACATATTGGTATATTTTAATCGCCTAAAATAAATAAAAAATAAAAATTGATAATTTTATTTTTATTCTTTTGTTAGCTCGCATTCTGAAGGACACTTTCCCTGATTTTATTTTTTTCGTAAGCTGTAAAACAAACATAAAATACACTGGGGACATGAAAATGACTGTTTTTGTGAGAATGACCCATATATATATATATATATATATATATATATATATATATATATATATATATATATATATATATATATATATATATATATATATATATATATATATATATATATATATATATATATACACTATAACAAAGTGATCGACCCACCAAGAAGGAGTCCGATTGAAACGAAAATTGATGGATAGGAAGACAATGTACAGAATAGTAAATGATTAAAATTTCAGAACAATTGAATTATGTATTGCAGAGTTACAGAAACAAGTTCAATAAGGTGTTGACCAGCCTCCAGCCTAGATACAAGCTGCCACACAGCATGGCATAGACCGATAAAGCTCCCGGATGGTCTCTTGTGGTATTTCCTGCCAAATTCGATCCAATTGTCGAACGAGACCATCAACATTCCGTGCCAGATGCAGTCGTCTTCCCGACATATCCCAGAAAGGCTTGATGGGAGAGAGATCTGGTGATCTGGCAGGCCAAGGAAGAGTTTGACAAGCTTGCAGACAGTTCATAGCAACACGTGCCGTATGTGGTCTTGCATTATCCTGCTGAAAAACCAGCCCAGGGAGCTGCAAAAGGAACGGTTGCAAAACAGGTCTTAGGATGTCGTCGACGTACCGCCGTGCAGTAAGTGTACCTCTAATGACGACCAAAAGTGTCCGGCTGTCAAAGGAAATGGCACCCCAGACCATAATGCCTTGTTGAGGGCCGGCGTGGCGTGCAATAAAAGTCAGGATCTCCCCTCTGCCCTGTGCGTCTCCAAACACGTCTTCGATGATTGTCAGGACACAGTTGGAAGCGGGATTCGTCGCTAAACGGCCCCAGTCGGTATCATTCCAGCCTGATCGAGCGTCGATTTTGCGCGTCTTAGTTCGTTCTTGGTGCGTCGATTTTTTGGTTATAGAGTGTATATATATATATTATGTTTCGAAAGAATAAACATTATAAGTTCGTAGTGTGACTGATGTTTATTTAAAAAGAGAAAGGAACACGGAGAAATAATGCGATTTTATTACAGTCCGGGTCGGAGCCCTAAAAATGAGAACATTGCATGCTACATAGCGGATAGATAGAGAAGACTCAATTGACCTTGGAACAAGGGCTTTTATATCTTTCTGAACAATATATTTAAATATTAATACTTCTCAGTAACGTGGGACTAATCAATCTCCCTAGCTACTAAAGGCCTGGTTTCTTAGGACAGGACGCCGTCAGCTGGAAATCAGCGTTAACCTCTGATTGGTCCATTTGTGTGTTTGATAGTATACGTCATCGAACGCTCATCTTGAACTACAATTGCCGTCCAACTCAACTGCAGTTGGATTACAACGTGACGTTAACCACAGAAGCAATGGCGGACAACATCCAACAGCGCATTGAAATCAGCCAAGATTTTGATTTTGACATTAAACATAGCTTCTTCATTAAACATAGCACTCTTCATTTAGCTCAGCTATAATGTGTTTTTTCTTGGACAAAGTCATTATTTGCTCTCTAAAACACTGGTCGACAATAACAAAATCAATGCAAATTCAAAATAAATATTTGTTTACGTTATTAACGCATGCGCAATGAGAGATAATGTCTGCGTTAGACCGACTGCTCACGCTGAGCTAACAAAAAAGTATTTTTTTGGCGTCAGATCTACGTCAACTTTCCGCTGACGCCCAGATAAGGCGCTAGTTCTAAGAAACCAGGTCTTGAGCTAACAAACCAGTATTTTGTTGGCGTCAGCGTGACGTTGACGTCACGCCGACGCCCAGATAAGGCGCTTGTCCTAAGAAACCAGACCTTAAGATACACCATCACATTTTTTGCGATAATTAGATCAGTATTATTACTTTCTTTGTGGGAAAGGTTATTGCCAGTTAGAAACAATTATTTTAACATTACATATTTATACACATACTAAAATTTAAATATTTGATGGTCGCATTTTAACGAAATTAAAAATAATTGTAATACTATCTGTGCTAACAAAAGATCCTGTGTAAATGACTAAGCAAATAAGGAATCTTCTCCACATCTTGATGTGAGTAACAAGAAATTTGCTAATTATAATTATGTATTAAGTGTTTGCTCATTAATCAGAATTTAATCAGGTTTTAAATTTTATGTCACACGTGATCACTCAATCCACCTTATTTATATTAAATTTTTTATAGAATCTCTGAACTTTGTAATTATACTTTTATGTATATGTTTTCAGACTTTAGTGAGAATAAAATCATCGAAGACAAATAGTTACTCAGTTCAAAGTTTTGCTTAAATGATCAAAATTTAGTTTTTCGAAATGAAATCACACTGGCCTCACAATGCATTAAAAATTTATGAACTAGCAAGTTTTCCAACAATACTTAAATTCCAATTTTAGTAACACTCTGACCTAAACTTAAATAAATGCAATACATTTTAAAATATGACATTAGTTTTTGAAATAGTTTCTTTTGAACACCTGGATATTTATTCTCTAAAGTTGCCTATAACAAAAGTTTAGAGAATACTCTTGCAAAATATTTTTTTATATCTTAATGTCAATATTGTGTTTTGCATCGCAGAAGACTGTGGTAAGCATAAGGATGGAGAAACTTTCAGAACAGAACATCCCTGTGCTAGAAATACTTGTAACAATGGCAACATCGCTGCTGTAGGGTAAGTACATGTGTTTAAATATTATGTGTAAAGAAATTTAGCAAAGGTTCACATAGAGAATGTTTTTCATAAATGGCTAAAAAAGTAACAAAAACGCAGCAGTTGAAGCGTCTTGTACTCTATTTAAAGCAATTATTAGACTTTACATATATACTATCTTGTCATAAGGATTTATCTAGGTTTCAGATCGGAGAATTAGCTTAAATATTTAAAAATAATTTAACTCTTTAAAATTAACTAGATTTGGTGAGTTATAATCCAACCTTGATAATAATTTCACCTAGATAAAAATTTTTGAAATCAATGAGTATTTATCAGTTTTTACCAATATTTATTAGCAAAGATAATGCCACATTAGAAGCTTTTCGAATATTAAAATATTAAATGACTAACATTTTTTAATAAATAATAATTAAAGAACATTTCAAGATCCTTCAAACCGTCTTTTATCTGAGTAAGCAAAACTGAAATTAAAACTTAAAAATCTAAAATTAGATAAACGAACAACATTTAATTAACTATCCAAATTTATAACATGATTTTACTGCCTAACATTTCTGAATAAAGAAAAAGAGAAGCTATAATAATTTTTGGCCTATATAAACCTTTATTCGCCATTTATTAATTTAATTTTTGTGTATTAATATGAAAATATTATATCACAAAAAAAAAAAAAACTTTCAAGTATATAGAGCATTGAAAAACGAAAATCAAAACCTAACCTTTAACACCTAACCTCAAGCTTAAGACGATGACAGAAGAGTACTTTTGAAAAGAGAACGTTTTTAATTTTGCTGCTGTTGGGTTTGGTTAATTTTGCTGCAACTCTAAAGGAGCTATATCTATGTTATTGATTTTGATGTTTAGCTAAGTTGTGCTGTACACTCTTGTTAATAAATAGTTTTATTAGTTACTTGCTCACTTTTTTTAAAGTTAATGCACTATCTGGTCAAAAGTATCCAGACTCTCGCATAAGGCATCGTATTGTGGCACCATCTTGTATTAGTTTGTCCTGGGTCCCTCAGTTCTCATGCTTGGAAAACATCCCTGAGATGTGAGATGCTTGTGGACTTTCTGTTCAATTCTACTCTTCCAAATATCTGCAATATTTCTTGGAAGACTCAGTTCTTTTACAGTAAAATCATTGCACCATTTACACATTGAGACTTGCGCGGACATGGGCATTCAAAAATTTGATTGACCTTATCAAAGCCCAGATCAATAATCCCTTCTAGACTCTCGCATAAAGCTTCGTATTGTGGGACCATTTTTGTATTAGTTTGTCCTGGGTTCTTCAGTTCTCGTGCTTGGAAATATCAGTTAGATGTAAGATGTTTGTGAACTTTCCGGACAATTAACACTCATTAAGGAGGACTGGATTTCAACTAATATGACCACCAATGAAGAAAAACTTGTTGAAAATTTCTTCAGTCGTGTGCAGGCTGACTACTCTGGAACTACTGCTAAAAGACTACTCTGGAATCACCGAGTCCGTTCTACTAAGTGTCTGGTTACTTTTGGCCAAATGTATGAGGAATGCCGCGGTAGATCAGGCGATAGGGCGTTTGTATCCCCTGGTTCGAATCCCAGCAATAGCTGGTCGATATGAATTCTGCATCTGGTTTCCACCTACCACAGTGAAGACGTAGATGTCCTTAGTGATGGAAGGATCGTAGGTTAAAGTCCCCTTGACGTCAGGCAAACAGTGGGAGGTTCTCGTGGTCTTCCTCTCCATGTAACGCAAATGCGGGTTAGTGCCATCAAAAATTCCAAAACGAAGGCAAACTTCTCCCAATACTTGATCCAGGAGTTCCCCTGTTTTCTGGGTTGGGTTCAAAATTACAAGACTATGTAGTTGAACACAAGTAGTCTTAAACCCAAAAATTAGGTCGGCTGTTCAACGGCGGTTATATAATGAAAGTAAAAAATTCATACATCAAGAGTCAGAGAGTCTGAGAGTCTATGACTCTGGGAGTCTGATTTTCGTTTATTTTCCAATAGGATTATTGTAACATGGCATTTAGAGCCGTTTTATCTTACCACTGAAGATTCGCACAGTTGACCTCCATCCGTTTAATTGGCGTAGTAATATTTTTTGCCATACCGTTTTCTTCTCTTATGCAGGATTTAAAGTTTTTCGGAAAAAGTGAACAATGCTGCGGTAATATTCCGAGCCTTTTTCCTGACCAAACCTGTTTCACGCTTTAATGTAATCAATTTCAAGACTTTCGATTGATTACAAAATTTTTTTAGCATACATTAGTCTCGAACATATCTTTTTTAGCTAAAGCAACTTCTGCATATTTTTTTCTTCCTTTGGTGAATTGGAAAAACAAAGCCATCAATTAAACAGAAAATACTAGCGAAAAATCACCAACAAGTAACTGTGATCGTAGGAATCATATTCCAACGGAAAAATGTATTTATTTGCTATTTAAGGAATAGTGATTATTGAAAAAAGGGTTGGATGTTTAGAAGCAAATAGTTTATATTGCTATTGGTTTTTAACATTTTTTAAATAAATGTTACCGGAATGTTTCTCAATATATAAAAATCAGTAATATAATCAGTAATCGGTACAAAATGCTTTATTTGTCAATTTTTGCAAAGTTTCCAAAAAGTTTCCAAAGTTTCCAAAGATTCTCTCTTCTGGAATTTTACCTTAAAAAACATTTTTAAAATTTTGGAAAACTTTTTTTAGGGTTTTAAATTATTCTTCTGTATTAAAAAGTCATACTCTTCGTCGCCATTGTTTTAGGTACTAAAACATAATCTGACTGTACGTTAGATTTTGTTTTAGTAGAGAAAAATCTGTAAAACAAGAAATATGATAGAATAAAATAATTTATCAATTTAACGTAAGTTCGAGGATTATTAACCTACAAAATTTTGGACTACTCTTCACTTCACATAAATCCAATAAAAGAGTTGAAATTGGACTCCAATTTTTTTAAATGTTGCAATTTTAAGTTCTTTTATAGTGTTTTTTTTATTTTGCATCAAACAATGATTAGGTATTCATTTTTTCAGAAAATTTTTTCTCTCTCGAGATCTTACATTTATAAGTCCCTGCTTGGCTTGACCTCAAAACTAGCAAAATAAAAATCTAATATTATAAAAAATAAACGAGTCAAAGATAAGTATAAGTTTTAACACTTGTATCGAATTTCTTAAAAACGTAAATGGCTCATTAGAGGTAAAGACTGTTTCCAATTTCAGCTATTATACGACATATTTTTAGCAAGTCAAAATACTTTTAGAGTGTTCAACATTCAAAAGTTTATTCATTTTTCAAGTACAGCTGATTATTTTTTGAATCTAGGTAACCGTTCCTTTCTTTACGATAAGCAGTTTACCAAAACGTACTTCGATAAAATTGTAATATACTTTTCAAAATAAAAAAAAATTATATCGACTTTTATGTATAGAAAGCAATTGTTTTGCTAATGATCATTAAAGTATTTTAATTTTTAATCTTAATTTTGTGCGATATATTTTGTCATTCATATTTGCTTTATTTTTCTTATTATTTCAGGTGTCCAGCGTTTCAACTCTCGCCTGATTCTAAATGCAGACGAGAAAGAGGAAAAGGACCTTATCCTAAATGCTGCGAACATCCTGTTTGTCCCGGTGACCCAACATATTGAAATTGTTAAATATGGGTGTGTGACCAGAAGTCAAAAGATTTATTAGTTGTAAATCATTTGCCTAAATGGGAATAAAACCTTTTTATTGCCAACAAATTGCATGAGAAATCTAAATATTTGCTTAATTATTTATCTAGCAGTATATATCGAGCTCAAAATAGTTCAAACTGAACAGAATTTTTAATCATTAATTAATATATTTTATATTTTGCTAATTTAGTTTTGCCAATGGTTATATTTAAGTTTGTCTATAAAAATCAACATGCTTTCATCTTTATAAAAACAAATTGCGTGTGTAATTTTGATACATAAGTTTAGTTTAGTTTAGTTTGAAAGAAGTTACTAGTCTATGACATTGCTATCGACAACTCTGACACCTGAAAACACCTGAACACATAATAACTATACGAGGTAAAACTGAACTGATGACCATGTAATGCACAACCAATCAGCGCATTTGTTGCCGACGTTCCTCAGAACTATTTCATACCACGGTTTCATGAAAATAAATCATACCACAGACTAAAAGAACATGGCAGAACTGGGTACCTAGTTTGAAACATGCTTTGAAAATAACAAAATTAATCAATTAAGGTTAGTTAATTAAGTAAAAGACCAGCTCATGTTTCTATATATACATTATAATTTCACATTCCTAAATATACATCGATATTTTTAGAAAAGAAAATACAATAAGTATTTTTTTTATTCAATTACATAAAATCATATCATGCATTTCGTCGCTTCTCGGGCATTTGGCAGAATGAGATGAAAAAGAGAAGTAGTTATAAAAGCATTAAAAACTGAAGAATGTTTAAAAAAAAAACGCTTGCACTTTATTTATATAGCAGATTGTCCTTAAAAGGCAAAACATTAAATTACCAATTAAATAATTCAGATTAAAAAACAGGGAAACTCGAGAATATACGCAAAGTAACACTTAATTGCAATAAACTAAAGATAATTAAGTCTTTACTAACTACAAGCCTTTACTAACTATAGTTGTATTGTTAATAATTTGTATACTTTACTTTGATACCAAAATTAACAGATGTTACATTAGAGAATCAACAAACCACGTAGTACGCAAACCAGAGCTCAAGATGTACAAACTAAAGGAATTTCCGCAGTTAAGCATTAATACTTTGGTCTAGTTCTACTCCTTGCCACTGGATGGCGATACCTCTATGTCACCAAGAAAAACATTGAATTTCAATCCACCACACTATCCTGCTGTGCCAGCGCTTTTATATAATGTTTTTAACTAGTAAACATTTCCTTGACTAGGAAAAAAGTACAATTTAGAATAAATGATGTGTGTGTCTCTAACAGCTAATATGTTAAATATCACTAGCAAAGTAAAATTTTAAATTATTCCAAATCTGAAATTGATTGATCGCTGAGCAAATATTTTTTTCCATCTACCTTTTGAAACCTCAAAATTATCAAAGTAAGCACCATTGCAATCGTTTTGTAACCCATTTTCCTAATATTTAAAACTATAATATGTTAAAATTTATAAACCCCCGAAAGCACGATACAATTTTTTTTATATAATTAAAAATACAAATCGTATCATTAGAATTAAGTTATTATTATTATATTTTTTTAAACTGTTATTATTTAATGATATTATTTAGCATAAATACTATAATTAATATCAACTACAGACTACAAAGACTACATTTAATAATAATTAAAAACTACAAAGACTACAATTAATATTAAATACAGATTACAAAACTACAATTAATATTTTTTATTCAATGGTAAAGAGGGTGCTATTCTGTATGTCAGAGACAAGGAAACCAACAAAACAACAGAATGAAAACTATCTTGACAAATCTCTAAAAATCAAATAATCAAATACAACTCAGATCTCTACAGTAAAACCAAATAAGAACCAATCAAATTTAAAATAAAAATAAAAGAATCAAAATGAATATGTTCCATTTAGAGAATGCTTTTAACAAGAATAAATATTAGGACTCTTTAGGTACCCAAATGCGTTAGAGAGGGGCAAAATTTTTAACTTTTTATTTAGAAATTTTTTATTTGGATTTATATGCGAAATATATATTAAAATATATCATGAAGTTTAAATGTATGGACTTGCTGTATCATTTTACGCTAAAAATAATTATTGCACAATCAAGCATTTTATTTGGCTACATTGGCTATTTAGTATATAAGATAATATGTATTTTTTTATTTTATTTTACTTCAACCTAAGATAGATTTTATATGACTTAGGTTTAAAGAAACCTGATTAACAAAAATTTACTATAAATAAGGAAACACGCGGTTTCAGATAGCTTTGAAAGTATTTAAATTACGTGATGAATTTACATTACATAAAGAGTTAAAGATAAATAATTATTAAAGAATGGTTAATAAAATACCAATTTCAAACTCATTTTGGTTTTATTAGAGTTCTAAATTTCAAAAAATCATTGATCTTTTCTTTAAAATAGGTAAAGAAAAAATAATTTATAATGTTAATAAAGAAAAAATAATTTATAATCTAAATTACAATAATGCGCAAATATAATCCTTTGATAAAAAATCATTTAACACGAGTCTTTCTCACATCTGGTTCATGCACTCACGGACAAATTTAGACCTATACTGAAAGAAATGGTTATAAAATTGTGAAGAGCACACTCATAAAATCTTTTATTGATATAACATTCTCAAGTTCTCAAAATTACATTTCTTCTTTAATGTATTTAATCAGAAAATATACTTTTCATAATAAAATTTATTTCGAGAAAATAATCAGTTTTCAGTTCTAAATTTAATATACGTCCTGCAATAAGTAGCATCAGTTATATTTTCTACGCAAATAATTGTTATAAACTGTAATTGCTTGAATCATTCTATCCCAACAATAAACGGCTAGCAATTTGCAGTTTTATTGACCTTTGTTGTTAGTAAAAAAAAGGAATCTTTAATTATATAATAAAAAATATAAATGAAAAAAACTGAACAATAAGAGTTGTCACGTTGAAGATGTATATTAAAGTAATGTCAATATTTCATAAAGCATTGCAAAAAATAATGTACCATAAAACATTATTCTATACATCATGAAACATGTTTTATATTATCTTTGTCATTTTTTCTGTATAAAAAAGATTCGATAAACACGTCGAGTCTAAAAAAAAAGCAACACTTGTAATAGTGAAAATCAGAGAGTAAGTCATATTTTTTCTTTCTTATTATCTTTTTAGATAATCCACACTGTCTTTTTTCCGCATATTGTATGTAATAACGAACAAAATTAATATTGAAATTTTATAGTAAATTAATAACGAGATTGCTTAAAGGCTACCGAAGTTTTCGCAGTAAAATGCGTGTTGTAATGCCCGCTTACCTGTTATATACTTGGCACCCTCTTTTTGCGTATACTAGGTAGCGTCTCGCTTCAGAGGCTGCGTGAAGCAGATTTTGAATATATATATATATATATATTCAAAAGCTTGAGTACAAAAAATGTCACAAACTAAACTACTTTTTGATCAATCTTTGCTTTAGTTATATTTATATTTATGCAGTCATTTTTACGCTTACTGTTCATTCATACTATACTGTTAGAATTTTCATTCTAAAATTATGGTAGCAGTCAGTCTATTAAATGACTCATAAAGTTTACTGTAAGGAAACATTTTTTTTATTTTTACGGTTTTGAAACTGTATGGTTAATAAAAAAGGAAAACCATGCGCTCTTTTAATTCTATACAACTTGCATTGTTTCATAATCATAAAAATGAATTTTCACTGCAAGTTGAAGATAGTTAAGTAGTTTTAGGTATCTGTTATCTACGCGTGAATGGGGAGTATCGCAATCTAACGGCACAAGATCACAAATTAGTGATACAATTAAAATGCAATTAAATAAATTAATAATTATTACACAAAATATCAATTAATTAATTTGTTATTTAACCATTTTTCTGAGAAATTTTTAACGTCATTTTTTTCCCAATTTTCCCAGAAAACTTTTGTTGGTATTAATAAAAGGAGCGTCAAATAAGGATAACTATGATACGAAGCGTATTTTGCTTGTTACTTATCATTTCTTTTTTTTGTAATGGTTGCTGAAAGCTCAGATTTCCCAGTCTTTTCGCCCAAAGTAATAAACCGTAAGTATCAGCTTTTATTTTAAACAATCCTTTTTATTCTATAAGTACTTTGTTAATAACTTTTTTTCTATTGCATGAAAAGTATTCAGTCAGACATATATATACATATAAATATATATATATATATATATATATATATATATATATATATATATATATATATATATATATATATATATATATATATATATATATATATATATATATATATATATATATATATATATATATCAGAATATCAGAGTTGGCCAAAAATGTAATCGATTACATTTTTTGATTACAGTAATCAATTACTTGTAATCGTGATTACAAAGTTTGATTACAGCTGTAATCATGATTACAATTTTGATTACAGTAATCAATTGCTTGTAATCATGATTCCAAGTAATTGCGATTACAAGTAATCACAACAAAAATGATTACGAGTAATTATGATTACAAGTAATCAAAATATATGATTACATGTAATTTGATTACATGTAATTTGATTACATGTAATTATGATTACATGTAATCTAATTACACGATTACAAGACTATAGTATTCTTATAAATGATTATATTTTACAGTAGATAGTAGAATGTATTTTATAATGATACATTTTGCACGTATTAACATGTACTGCATTTTGTACGTATTTGTATACGTACAAATGAATGTAACTAAAATGTATGTACATATGATTTTATCTAGTGCATATGCTCAGACATTTTAGTTTCACACACATGTACATACACTTATATTGTAGGTATAAAATATATGTACGTATGTATATAGATAATAATTACGTATATATGTGCAAACAATGTAGACATGTACATTTATACACAATGAATATATGCATTTTATGCAAATATTTGTGTATGTAAAATGTATATCTATGTTCATGTACGCATGTATATACAAGTACTTGTGTTTGTACGAACATACATACATTGTCTGTACAATGTATGTCCCATGCATGTATGTGCAATTTATTTATGAACAATACAATATATGTATGCATGTACAATATAGGTATATCTGTAGGATGTACAATATATGTATGTATACATGTACATGATATGCATGTCCAGTGTATTTATGTACATGTACATAATATGTTCATGCTCAATGTAAGTATCCAAATATGCATAATACATTTGTGTACGATTGTACGTACATTGGGCGCATTTATATTTCACATATATTCATGCATGCATTCGACATGCATAACGTACGTACATACACACATTTGAGATGCATATATTGTACAGATGTATATACATATAGCGTACAGATGTATATACATATAGCGTACAGATTTATGTTCATATAATGTACATATGATGAAATGAACATATAATGTACATATGTGTGTACATATGTGCATAAATATATTGGGCATAATTCTTTCGTACAAATTTTACATGTGTACATGCATGCTATCCCTATCTATGCATATGGTGCAATGTATATATGTCCAATGAATGTATCCACACATGTACAATACACGGATGTTCCATGTATGCATATCCATATGTACTATATATGCACGCACAATACATGAATGTATGTACATACATTGTACATGCGTACATACATTACACGTATACATATGTACATTACATTTATGTCTAAATATGTGTACAATGCAATGAATAAAATGCATGTAAGTTAACTTTTAATGACTCAAGCAAGTTAAATGACAAAATCAAACGATATTTAAATTTAGTTTTCAGCTTTAATTGTTCTATATCATTTTGAAATTCTCTGAATAAAAAATTATTTTCAGGTATTTTCATGAAATGTTTGACAATACAGATTTATTTTTTTATAACATAATGCATGATTCATAGAAATTTTTTAAATGGTAAGAAAAACGGTAAATTTTATGTGTGGAATTAATATTTAGAAATTCCAAATAAAATTATCGTTTGCTTTCTAAAAAATATGAGGTCGAGTTTCATATGCCTTAGAATAAATTTTAAAACAAATTTTAATAACTTTACTCATATAAATTTTTTTAATGTATGCACAATGTATGTGTATATTGTAATTACATATATTTAAATGTACGTATGTATTTGTACATTACTTGTAATTATGTACATGTATACGTTGTATGCACATGTATACATTGCGCATATAACTATTTTTTTGTACATCCATGCATTACATGCGCATAAGTATTAACAAAGTATGTAGTTATACAAGTACATACGTAAGTTGTACATAAGTACATACTTTGCGTGCACATATATCGATGTACATATAAATATGCATGTATACATGTACGCATTTTATTTACGCAACTATGTGCATATATTGTACCTTTAAATAACATTCTTACATATTGTACGCAAATACGTACAATTTTATATACAAACGTACATTGTATATACGTGCTATTATCGTAAATTTATACCATATATGCACTTAAATACATAAAAGCATGCAAACGCATAAACATTATTTTCATATACGTTCATACATAGATTGTCTATGTATACAAAGATACAAAACATTGCCTTTTTGTACAAACTAACATACATGCGTACATGTATCATAAATGCATAATTATATGTACTAAGCATATGCGCATTGCATTAAGTATATTACAATATAATTATGAATATTATACGTACAAACAACGTTTGTGCATACATTGTATGTATAGGAATCGCAAATTGTACGTTCATGCGTGCGTACATTCGATGTACATAAAAATATGTAAACACATGAATACTTACATAAAAAATTTGACTATAGTATACAATCGTAATAACTTGTAATCGTATAGTTTGATTACAAGTAATCACAATTACATGTAATCAAATTACATGTAATCATGATTACATGTAATCAAATATTTTGATTACTTGTAATCATAATTACTTGTAATCGTTTTTGTTGTGATTACTTGTAATCGCAATTACTTGTAATCATGATTACAAGTAATTGATTACTGTAATCAAAATTGTAATCATGATTACAGCTGTAATCAAAATTTTTGGAAAGTTGTAATCACGATTACAAGTAATTGATTACTTGTAATCGTGATTACAAGTAATTGATTACTTGTAATCGTGATTACAAGTAATTGATTACTGTAATCAAAATTGTAATCATGATTACAGCTGTAATCAAAATTTTTTGAAAGTTGTAATCACGATTACAAGTAATTGATTACTTGTAATCGTGATTACAAGTAATTGATTACATAGCTGTAATTATCTGTAATCAATCACAGTTGTAATCGATTACTGTAATCAACGGCCAACTCTGATATATATATATATATATATATATATATATATATATATATATATATATATATATATATATATATATATATATATATATATATATATATATATATATATATATATATATATATATATATATATATATATATATATATATATTCTGTGTATTCTCTCATTTTTGTTTGACATTTCAGTTGACTGCGGTGAACATAAAAATGGAGAAACATTTCAAAGAGAGCATCCCTGCCAGGAATATACGTGTACAGATGGCTTCTTGGGTGTTAAACCGTAAGTGCATTTAAACATCATAATTTTTAAAACTTTTGAATATGTTTCTTAATATTAAGGTTATTGATTACTCTCGTAAAAAAAGAACGTTTCACTATTTTGTAAAGCATGCGTCATAGTCATAATATTGATCTAGGAGACAGTGTTAAAAAAGAGACCTTCAACCAAATTTCACTTTTTATTTTTTTTTATGTATAATATAATAATTCTTATAATTAAACTTCATTAATAACGCATTAAGATACAGCATCCTATATATAGAACAGCCATTTTTTTAACAATTTTAGCAACAAAATACTGCGATTTTTTTTTCTGTATGTAAGCAGCGTTACAAAGGGACAATATAAAAATACAATTTAATTTAACTTTTTTACTTTTAAATTTACTCGCAATAAACAATTCGTGAGAGCGGAAAGAAATTTGATAAAAATAAGTTACCATACAGTTTATGTTATGTAAGTATATTATTATTTGAGATAAGAGAATTTTTAATGCAACCAAAATTAGAAAAAAAATATCCTTTTGAAAAAATATCCTGTAATCTCCAAAAGAAGACTAAAGTTAAAAATTTGAGAACTAATTAAGAATAAATGAAAAAATTTTAATTGGATTATATTTATTCATTTTTTTTAAAAATATTTAATACCAAATTTTATGAGATGAATTTGTTCTGCGATGCATATCTCTATGTAATCAACATCTATCTACATCTATCATGCAACCTGTTTCTGTAACAGATCAGAAATTAATTTTTTGAAGGAAAAAAATTTCTTCTGAAGAATTAAAAAGTTCACATTTCATATCTGTCTTTTTAATAAAGCAATTAAATTTAGCAGTTGATTAGTCCTAATCTTTATAGGAATCATCCATTCATCGTCTTTTCATTAAAGAGCATTTAGTGTATAATTTTTATTAATTACTTTTTTATTTTATTGAATATAATTTCAGATGCATTGGAGTACCGATTCTAGAAGGTTCTAAATGCAGAAGAGGAACCGGAAAAGGACCATACCCTATTTGCTGCCACTATCCCGTTTGTCCCGGTGATCCAAGATTTTAAGAATCAAGAATTGTCTTGGAATACTTAACTTAAAATTAAATGAATATTTTCTGCAAAAAAGTTTCTTAGTACTCATTAAGTTTCAGAATTACTGAGAAATATTTATCCATAATGAACTTTACTGCAAAATGGTTAAAAAAATATTTTAATATTTTTTATTAGACCGTTGAACAAAAATTATACACTCTGATATGTAACAAAATATTTATAAACGGTTTCAAAAAATACAAAGCGACAGATTTTGTGTCAGAAATTTTTACTAACCATTAATGAATTTTGTAATATAATATTTTGTACTGTTTTTGTATTGTAATATCTAATTTAAAAATGAGTAGGGGAGAGTTGGATAAAACGGGATAGTCGGACAAAACGGGATAGTCGGACAAAACGGGATACGTCGCCTAGGGACCAGACTATTGCAGCTATATAGTGAACAACGACAGAGACGCGTTATTCGACCGTGATTATATCATTCTCGGTGCGTTCCGCCTCGAGATCACTATTTGATAGAAAGTTGTAGGTCTCAGAACTTTTTTACTCTATTTTTTTATCATTTTCTACATTTACGTGCGTTGTTTTTTATATTGTACTGCCTACATATATGGGAATAGAATTCCGGTGAGTATTAAATTTGATTAACCATCTATTTACCAATGTTTTTATGTGCAGTCTGTCTAATTTTGTTTTCACATTTAGACAGCAGCCATGTTTGTTTCAAAAAGTATCGGAGTCGGACAAAACGGGACACTTATGAGGTGAATAAAACGGGATAGAGTTTTTTATGTCCCGTTTTATCCACCTATTTATTTGTTGGATTATTACATTTTAAAATAGCCATTTGTAGACCTAGACTTTTTGAACAGCTTATTTATATTAGCTATATATATTTTTGTGAAATTTAGTCTCTTTATATAGTAATGCAAAATTTGTTTATTAACGTTCGTTATTAAGCATTTTATTTTCGACTCTAGGATTTCACATCTTTCCTTAGAACTAATTGTAATGTATTTCTCTGATGAAGACTTGAGCTTTTTTATATGTAAACTTAGTAATTTTCTTAATTACTCAATTCAATCTACATTCGATACTAAAAAGAATTCTTCTCTTTGTTTACTGAAGAATTTAAATACTTGATTATTAAAGAGTCTTTCAGGGATGTTGCGACATCAATGGAATGAATTAGAAATGGAAGAAAAGGAAAGTATTATTAAACTACAAAAAAGAACCAAGAGAATTGAAGGAAAGGCTGCTAAGAAATCTCTCTTAAGAGCACAAGGCACATCTCGACAATGAAAATTGCGGAAATAAGCCTTCATGTTTGAAAACTCGCAGTCTTAAAAATAAATGTAGAATCATACTTTTTGTGTACTTACTTATAAAAGAACAATCTATATAAAAGTGTTAGAACAGTAAAATCCCATGAATATAATTTATAGAAATTTTTTCTCTGCCAGTTAATTATGCTTTTCACTTAGTTTTATGCAAAAAATTAAACGTTGTAAATCCTATCCCGTTTTATCCAACCCAGGTATGCTAAAACGGGATATGTAAGAATTTGGAAATTAATTTTTTGTTCTATTTCACAGTCATTAAAATTAGTTTAAAATATGTTTTTTGTGTGCTCCAATAAATGCTGTAGCTACAAAAAAATAGTGTAGGGTTTTTCTTAACAGATATTCCATAGTAAATAAAAATAATAATGGTATCCCGTTTTGTCCAACTCTCCCCTACATTAATTTAAGAGTCCGTTTTAGACTTTTAACAAAAAATATTTGTTGTATTAAAGGATCATGTTGTATTGAAAAGGAATGCAAAAACTAATACTAAATAGAATACTAAATAAAACATTCAGTAGAATATATTAATACGTCTTTGAGAAGAACTAATGCAAATTGAGGTAAAAGTGAAAAGATGTATCAATAAAAAATAAAAAAAATTGTAGAAACTCAAAGTAAAAATAGTTTTACTTACGTAATAGCATTTTTCATTTGACTCACAATATTATTGACGTAGAAAAGAATTGAAGTTGTAATCATTAAAATTTAAAGCAAAACATTTGTTTCAAAATGGAAAAAAAAAATCATAGCTTTAACTCATAAATTGTAAAAACAACTGTATTCAATTTTCACAACTGTATTCACACTCAAGTAGATATTCAAGTAAATAAAAATGATTGACAGGAAAAATTTATTTTCAGAGTATCACGTAGAATTTATTTAATTTATGTTAAATAATTATGCAATTTAACAATACTGCTTTGTTTAAAACAAAAATCCTCAAAATATTGGCTTATCATTTGATTTACAAATTGAATATATTTGAATACGAAATTGATCCCTGAAATGATAAAACTGTTGGAAAGAAAGCTCCAATTACGAATTATCAAAAGTCATAGGTTGTGCAAAAAGTGTAGCTGGCAAAAACACTGTAATTTCAATTGAGACAACTTGTCATTCCATCAAAAGATACAAATTTCAAGAATATCGGCTTATGCATTAAGACTACTCAGAAAACACAATACACACACATATAATTTTTATGAGAACAAAATATGTCTTAAATTTCCGGAAAAAAATCAAGTAAAAGAATTTTTATAGGGTTCAATATGAAGTTGTATTTCAGACAATCAAGTTAAATAGCATTGAACAAGAGGGATATTAAATAGCATTAGATTAAATAGCATTCAATGTTCTTTGGATGGAACTCATATTTAGTTTTTTTATTCAATAAAATTTTAAAAATGCATGCGATTAAAATATATTTTTCAAGCATCTCATATAAGCCAAAATGAATCAAATTAATCAACCTCCTGCGACTAGCCGGTTCTTCCCTTTTTCAAATAATAAACTGCTGTTTGTAGAAAATGCAACACCATGAAGGAATCATCAGAATCAAATAAAATTCGCAGCAAATGTCAATTATAGGATATTATGCAAATTAATAAAGTTTCAGAGCCATCGCGCGTGCGTGGCGCGCGCAGCGCCCTCTGAATTGATGCTGAAAGCGTATAAATAAAGTGCTGTAGCGGGACGTTGAAAATAGTCTATGATTATTTGTTAGTGGCAAACGTTTAGTGAGACCTGAGTATGCCTCCACGACGGAAGAATAAGAAATTCAAGCAACTTACGGAGTTTGAACGAGGGAGGATAATCGGCCTTCGAGAAGGAGGATTTTCCTATCGCGCAATAGCAGCTCGTATGCAGCGGAACAGTTCCACAGTGATGCGAGTTTGGAAGCAGTGGACCGACGAGCACCGAACAACTCGAAAAACAGGCACTGGACGACAGAAGGTGACGTCAGAGCGCGATGATCGACACCTGCTCCGCATGGCGGTGAATGATCGCACAGCTTCCTCCAGGCAGCTGGCAGCACATTGGTCTACTGCTACAGGTGTACAATTGTCGGCTTCGTCAATTCGTCGTCGTCTGCTGCGCCGTGGATTGCGTGCAAGGGTGCCATTATACAGGATTCCCCTCACGGCGGATCATCGACGGCTGCGTCGGCAGTGGGCTCTTGAGCACAGAGACTGGCGAGCTGATTGGCACCAAGTTGTCTTTTCAGATGAATCACGCTTCAATTTGTGGACCCATGATGGCCGTGTTCGTGTTAGACGTTATGCCGGTCAACGCTGCCTTCCTGAGTGTATTATTGAACGACATAGTGGTCGAACACCCGGAGTTATGGTCTGGGGTGCGATTTCGTATCATGGACGATCCAATTTGATACGAATTGAGGGTAATCTCAATAGCAACAGATACGTCCGTGAAGTGCTACAGCCCGAAGTCGTTCCTTTCCTTCAAGGCATCCCTGGAGCTATCTTTCAGCAGGATAATGCACGCCCACATGTTGCGCGGACTGTTAGAGACTTCTGTTCAGCACAACGCATGCAACTTCTTCCTTGGCCTGCTTATTCGCCGGATATGTCGCCTATTGAGCACGTGTGGGATATGGTTGGTCGGCGTCTCACTCGTGATCCGCGTCCTGCAGTTTCCAAAGACGAACTTTGGTTGCGCATACAAGCGATATGGAATTCTCTTCCTCAAGCAGATATTCAACATCTGTTTGACTCCATGCCACGTCGTATAGCAGCACTTATTGCAGCGCGTGGTGGCTGCACCAAATACTGATTTCGGACGCTTAATTTGTTTCTTTTGTTTTGAAAATTTCATCATTTATTTGTATCAGTACAAGTCGTTTCTGCATTAAATTTCATTTGATTCTGATGATTCTTTCATGGTGTTGCATTTTCTACAAACAGCAGTTTAGTATCTCAAGACAATATACTATAAGTATCAACTCATCCATATTGGATGATATTAAAACTCAATGAATTACATGGATAAAACCGAATAAGGATATTTGTGTGTAAAAATCCAGAGAAATATATGAATAGTTAGTACTTTAATGTAATTCCGTATAAGAAAGTTGTAATGCGCATTAAAATAACAAAACTGCTTCCCAAATAGTTTTAGCGTCATGCTACAGTGAAAAGCTTAACTGAGATTTATACGTTAATCGTTTTCTTTCATTGTCTCTGATTAAGTTCGTTATATTCGATTTGTTATTTGTGTTAATTTAGTTATATTATAGTCCTGACAATATAGTTCTTATTTTTTACTTACATATTTTTTTGGGTCCTGAACACGAATCCGATCTTATATGATTTTAGTCTGTACACACTGTAAAAATTTTCATTGTAAAATTATTGCGAAATAACAGACAGGTTGTCCATCTAACTAACCTTAAAGTTTAGGGTTAGGAACATTTTTTACCTTTACGGCTTTGAAACCTTTTACAACTATAATGGTTATAAAATCATGAATACAAAACAATACGGTGTCACCGGACATAGGCATATATAGCATTGCTTTTACTTTCGTTACTTCTAACGGATAAAAAGGAAAAAGTCTGTATTTTTACGTGTACCTCATTACTTTTTTAAATTTAGTACTTTTACTTGTTTTTTCTTTGCCTTTTTCGGGAAAAAGTCAGGTATTTGTAAAAAGAATGCCGAAAAAAAAATTTCTTTTTTAAATTTAAAAAAAATAATTTTTAAAATTACATTTAATTTTCAAAAATTTTACTAATTACAAGACTTTCCTAACTATAGTTGCATTGTGAAAAAATTTGTATACTTAACTTCGATAACAAAATTATCAGATGTTACAATAAAAAGCAATAAATCACGCAATACCCACAGCTGCGCTCAACTAATGGAGATTCCGCAGTTATGCATTAATACTTTGGTCTAGTTCTACTCATTGCCACTCGATGGCGACACCTCTTTGGCACCAGAAAAGCATTGAATTTCATTCCACCTCACTATCCCGCTGTGCCAGCGTTTTTATATAATGTAATTTGCTAGTAAACATTTCCATGCGGAGGGGGAAAAGTACAATTTTGATTAAATGATGTGTGTGTCTGACAGCTAATAAGTTAAATATCAATATCAAAGTAAAATTTTAATTTGTTCCAAGACTTTAAATGATTGATCGTTGCGCAAATAATTTTCTTATACACATTTTAAAACCTCAAAATTATGAAAGTAAGCACTATTGCAACCGTTTTGTCACTCATTTCCCTAATATTTAAAACTATGATAGGTAAATATTAATAAATTCCCAAAAGCACTATCAAGATATTTTGCATATTAATAATATTACTAATCGTATCATTAGAATTAAATTATTATTGTTATTATATTATTATATTATTTTTTAAACTGTTATTATTTAATGCTATCATTTAATATAAATGATACCATCTATATTAAATACATACTATAAAGACTACAATTAATATTTTTAATTCAATGGTAAAGAGGGTTCCATTATGTAGGTATGTAAGAAGCACTGAAACCATCAAAAATACAGAATATAAACTAAATAAATCGACAAAACACGCATTTGAGAAATATTCTAATAATATTCTGGCCTCAAATCGTATACAACTCAGATATCTATAGTAAAACCAAACAAGAACCAATCAAATTTAAAAGAAAAGAAAAAGAAATGAATGGGTTACATTTTGAGAATGTTTTTGCCAAGAATAACATTAGTAATCTTAAAATATCCAAATACCTTCTGCAAAATGTTAAACTTTTTATTCAGAAACTTTTAATTGGGACTTATATGCGAATTATATATTAAAATTTATCATAAATATAAAAAAAAACATATAAAAAAACTTTGTTTAGATAATATGGTTTAAAAAATGCTCAAAAGATATCAAATAAGAACTTTTCAAAATAACATAGCTGTGTTGAAATTTACTATTATCATTTTTTTTAAAATCTTTGCTTTCTTCTATGTACTTATAAAGACTCTACTTAGGGAATAGACTGCTCCATTAGACATTACACTTATATTTAGATATTTTACTGCGAATATCGAAACAATTTTGACAAAAAGGTCGAAAATTACAATTAGGCATTTTTATTTTAGTTGCAAAATATAAAATTATAGTTCAATCAACCAATCCGTAGTCCTTTTTCAAGACATATGCATAGAAAATATTCATGCAAAATTTCCGGTAGTTCAAATTAAAATGTTTTGAGATATTGCATTCAAAGTGAAGAAAAATTACCGAAAAATTAGTTTTGTGAAAAAAGACAATGCAATAAAAAAATTTGCAAATTTAATATAAAACGCAAATGTTTTCAAATTTAATAAAAAAAAAATGTAAATTTCAATGCAATAATAAATATAAATTATTATCATTTTTTTAAAAAAATCAGTATAACTTCTGTTTGATTAACCGTAGAAGCAAGAATCAGACAGTTTTAGTGAGAGGAAAGTTTATAGTTTTATTTTATATTAAAAACAAGTAAAATGATAATTTAGTCCAAATCGGATTAACGTGAGAGCAGAAGAGCAAGAAAAGCAGTAACTTTGGAGAAGACAAGTGGAAAAAGAACATGAGCAAGTGCTATTGACTAGGCAGTACGAGGTATGATCGTGTGCTGCTAGCCCAGTGAGCTGGCGTAGAGAACTAAAAGTCCTCTGTGCCACTAGTCGCATAGAAATGTAACATTTACTCTAACAGAATCAGAATGTTTGTTGCCCATTCCGTGGTAGATGACTGTTACATATATCGTACTATACACAATGCTTAAAAGATTAGGTTTGCCGCTCTTCCCATAGAAATGCCATGCAAATTTCTACGGTTACCATATATTACCATAGGTGTATCTATGGCAAATTTCTATGATAAGTACTTCGATATAGTACTATGATAAGAACTTCGAGCTAAAGGAAAACAAACGGAATAATCAAATAATGAGTATCAATCATAACCACTGCATTCTTGCACAAAATTGAACGACACAATTAAAAAAGTAAAATATGTTGCACTTATTACTTGCTCTTGACTCTACTTAAATTTATTAGGCTTGAAAATATACGTTGTTAAAAATATAAATATACTTACTTTCTGTATCATTTCTCGCTGAAAATAAAGATAGCAAAATCAAGCATTAATTCTCCCTGAATATGCTGTTTAGTATATAAGATAATATATATTTTTTAACTCTGTTTCAACCCAATTTAGATTTTATATTATTTAGATTTCAGGAAACCCGATTCAAAAAAATTAACTATAAATACTAAAAAACACGTGGTTTCAAATAGCTTTCAAAGTACTTACGTCACATCATGTATTTACTTTTCATAATGAGTTAAACACAAATAAGAATTTAAGAATGGTCAATAAGATACCAATCGACGCTCCTTTTGGATTCATTAGAGCTGCAAGCTTCAAAAATCACTGATGTTTCCTTTTAAATGAATAAAAAAAAATCTACAATATAAATTGAAATAATGCAAAAGATAATACTTTCATCAAAAATCATTTATCACGCGTCTTTTTCATACGAACCATATTTCTCGAATGAATATAGGATTGGTGACGAAAATTGGTTCCCGCACTCACGGGCAGATATAGACCTATACTGAACCAATTGGTATAGATCTGTAAGGAGCACACACATGAAATCTTTATATTATTATCTCGGATTCTCGAAATTCTATTTCTTCTTTAATGTATTTAATAAGAACATATACTTGTTATAATAAAATTTATTTCAAGAAAATAATCAGTCTTGAGCTCTAAATTTCATATACATCCTGCAATAAATAACAACAGTTACTTCTTTGTACGCAGGTAATTGTCATAAACTGTAACTGTTTGAATCATTTAATTCCATTTATTGGCCAATAATTTGAAGTTTTATTTGCTTTTGTTGTTTGTAAAAAAGTATCTTTAATTACACAATAAAAAATATGTCTGAAAAAAAAACTGAACTAAGTGAGCTGTCACGTCGAAAATGCACATTAAAGTATTGTGAATGTTCGATAAAAACTATCGCTTTGTCATTGCACAAAATAATGCACCATAAAACATTATTATATATATCATAAAACATATTTTATATTTTTCTAAGGGTATAAAAAAAGATTCGAAAAGCATACCGATTACAGAAAAACACTTAGAACATTGAAAATTCGGAGAGTAAGTCTTATGTTTTCTTTCATTTCCTTTTTTTTAGATAATCAAAACTGTCTTTTCTCCACATTTTTTTATGCAAAAACGAATAAAATTAATATTGAAATATTATACCAAGTCAATAATGAGATTGCTCTACGGCTATTAAATCACAAACAGTCGTACATACAACACGCTGATAAAAGATTATTTATCTTTCGCAGTTTGCCCGATTGCTAATCTCTCCCCTTTTTTGAAAATTTTCCATAGACTACAGACACAAGTAAATAACGAGATTGCTCTACGGCTACCAATATTCTTGCAGTAAAATGCACGTTGTGCGGTCCGTTTACTGATTCTACCAGTGGCATTCTTATTTTGCCAATACGAGCTTTCATTTGGCTTCAGAGGCTACGTACTACATGGCGTGAAGTATGCAAGCAATCGTAGATGCAACACGTTCATAAAAGATTATTTATCCTTTACAATTTGCCCGATTGCTTATAGCTCCCCCTTTTCGTGAATTTTCCATAGACTCTAGAGACTTAAAAAATCCCAATTCTCTAACGATTTTGCAAATTGAATAGCCTAGACACGTACTTCATTATTTTTCGCGGTTAAAGGCGTCTTAATTATAATATTTTATTATTGCTTTACATTTTTGAGAATAAATTTATAGAATTTCTAAAAATAATCCTGCGTTTTTTCTCCAAATATAATGAAGCAACCCCATTTATTTTCAATATTTTCTGAAAGGTTCAGCGTTATCAAATGACATTCCGGCATCAAAAGCTTGTTAAGTGCAAAAAATATCAAAAAACCTAAGGTTCAGAATGTCAAGGTGTCTAAATGAAAACTACAACAAAAAGAATTGAAAAAGTTTAAATATTTCTAGAGTAAAATTGAAAAAAAAAATGGAAAAAAATATCACTAACTAAACTACTTTTCGGAACCAACCTTTGCTCTGGCTATTTTAATACTTATTCACTTATTTTTTCGATTACTGTTCATTGTTACTACACTGTTAGAATTTTAATTCTAAAATTATGGCAGCAGTCTGACTATCCAATTAATCGCTAAGTTTACGAAAAAGAACATTTTTTTAAATACATTTTTTACATTTTTTTTTAAAAAAAAAGCATGAATGCAAAACTATACACTCTTTTAATCATATACAACGTGCATGGTTTCATAATTGTCAAAAAGAAATTTCAATGCGCATTAAAGATAGTTTAGTCGTTTTGTGGTGCTGCCATCTGTGCGTGAATAGGAGTATTGTACTCTAACAACCCAGGGTCACAAATTAGTGATACAATTAAATAACAATTTAATAAATTATTAAGGAAAATAACAATTAAATAAATTCTTATTTAACCATTTTTCTGAAAAATTTCTAACCGCGTTTTTTTCTCATTTTAACAGAAACATTTTGCGGTATTAATAAAAGGAACGTCAAATAAAGACAACTATGATTCGAAGCGTATTTTACCTGTTACTCAGCATTTCCTTTTTTGTAATGGTTGCTTCAGGTCCCCCAGTTCCGGTGCCCGTAACAAGAAATGGTAAGTATCAGATTTTACTTTTAAACAATCCCTTTTATGCTATATATATTTTGCTAACAAATTTCTTTGCTATTGCATAAAAAGTATTCAGTCAGATTTAGTTAAAACTTATATTATGCACTACAATTTACAAAAAAAAAAAATTGCACTGCGAATCTATGTTATCCAACCAAGAGTATCTGGACCCTCAACCTAACGAAGTTGATGTGGCTTGTTATTTTCACGTATAGACTGCTGTTACATAAATATGAACTCTGAGATGTATGTAAGAATTCTGGACAATGCTGTTTTTCCAACTCTGTAACAGATTTCGAATCAAGTCCATTTCTTTCTCAGCAGCTTAAGTGTTCCTTTCACACAACGAGCACAGTCATGATTTAATGAAAGCGTATTCAAAAAGTGACGTGTTCTCCGAGCAGTAATTTTAGCCCCTAGAACACTTTTGGGGTGAAGTATTGCTCAAACTGCATATTTCTTTCTGATGATGTAAATGCAAAATGTACAAATTGTTTCAAATGGAGAAACACGTGTCAGATTTGTCATGTCAGAAATATATTTCGAAAAACTAATGAAATACCACCAAAAAAACTTCTCGTCCTAAAAGTCCTAATAAGAAACAGGAGATGCGAAAGGAAGTCGAGTTTGGTATCATTGAATTCATCTTTTGAAAATATTTTCCTCCTTCATTATTAGATTTTAGATACGATGCGTAGTTCTCGAGGTACTTGAATAAGACCATATATTTTGGACATTCTTTATAAGTATTCAAACGTTACTATTTGTAACGTAGCTAGTGAAAGAAAAATAGTGGTACATAGCATATGTAGCTTACCTGCGCTAATAAGCAGAAAAAAATAGTAAAAACTTGGAACAAATTCCATTTTCGAGTAAAAGGAAAATGAGCAACCTCAATTAAATCATTAAAAGGAAAATGCTTCTGCAGTTTAATTTAAAAAAACACCTAGTGCTAAAGATATGACGAAAATTATTTTTTAAATATGTTTCTCTTGAATGCACTAGTTGTAATTTCTGAACGTTTTTGGAATCCTTTCTTGTATCTGTTTTTCAGGATTTAGGATGCTTGCACAATTTTTTCTGGAGTTCTAACGGAAGCAAGAAGGCTAATTTTTGTTTTTATAATAATAGACTCAATAAGGAAATAGAAAATGTTACGTAACTACTAACAAACTACCTATATTGACTAAAATTTAGCAAACTTTTATGAAGATTAGGAACAATTTTATGAAGTTTAAGAACAATTAGAATTTTATGGACAGTTAAAAGTTAACAATAAATAATTTAAAATATGAAAAGGAACAATCAATAGTCAAAAGGGGGCAAAGGAAAGGAAATTCCTTCTAGTCATAAAAAAGTAACCTGAACTCTTCTAGGCAAATTGAGATAATGTTACTGTTTTTTTCCTCTCATAGGTTGGGCCACATTCACACATCACAGAAGGAAATAGAGAAAAACATCCATGCCTTGAGCGGAATTCGAACCCGCAATCATTGGCCTCGCAGTCAGGTATGCTAACCTTTCGGCAATGAGCCGGCTAGCATACCCTTATTTTGAACAAATGCTCTGCCAAGCAGCCTTAGGTCACTCAGTAGTCTAAGATTTGCTACTGTCTCCTTTCGGGGTCCATGGTTATTTAATCACCGACAATTTAGTATGCCCTCCAAAGTTCAGCCTTTTGGCATATTAAGCATAGCATTGTCATTCATTTCATTAAATTTGTCAAAAACGTATCCTCTTAGAGCATCTGATGCAACAGATGCGTTTTCATGTTGTTCCGGTTTTCGCTAAAAAGTCTACTTGTTCATCACCTTTGATACCAATGTGTGATGAAACCCACTAAAAATAAATTATTTTCTCTAATTTAAGAAGGGTTAAAGTTTGCCTGATTTCAAATAAGATTTCAGTTTCAAAACAACGATTTCACTGATTATATGGCAGATATTGAATCAACTAGGATAACCACTCTTGTAAACATACTTGTTATTATTTTGAAGTTTTCTATTACTAGATTGATTGCGTAGATTTCTGCATCAAAATTATGCATATTAGGACGCATGGAAAGAATGCCTACTGTACACTTCAGCCTGATAATGATTTGTCTAATCAGTAAATTGAGCTATCTTAAATCAGGGATGCGTCTGCATATAAAACACGAAGGCATTCCTCATCCAAGTATAGTTCATTAATCATAAGCAAAGAAGTTGCTTTTGAATCTGCTTCAATACTATCTTCTTTTTTCCCTTCAAATTCAAAAAAGTTAATATTCTTGCAACATCCATATAAGATAGATAATAAAGATTCTCTTAATTTTTATATTCTGTGTATTCTCGAATTTTTGTTTTACATTTCAGTTGACTGCGGTGAACATAAAAATGGAGAAACATTTCAAACAGAAGATCCCTGCATGGAACAAACGTGCAATTATGGAATGTTGTCTGGTTCCGGGTAAGTTCAGTTAAATATCATAGTTTTTAAATCTTTTGAATTTGTTTCTTAATTTTAAGGTTATTGATTACTCTGGTAAAAAAACGTTTCATTATATTATAAAGCATATGTATTAGTTATATTATTGATCCAGGTGACAGTGTTGCACTTTAGACCAATTTCAAATTTTATTTTATTATATAGAATATAATAATTCCAATAACTAATTTTTATCAATAACGCCTTTAGAGTCCGATATAGGACAACATTTTTTACTATTTTATTCCCAAAATATAGCATTTTACGACGCGTTTTTTTGCACGTATGCCATTACAAAGTGACTATATAATTCGATTTAACTTCACTGCCTTTAATTTTACTCACAATAAAAAAATCGGGGAGAGGAAAGGAATTCGATAAAAGTAAGCTTTCATAAAGTTAATGTTAAATAAGCGCCTTATTATTTGAGACTAGAGATTTTTTTTTTATTACCAAACTTTAAAGAAAAATATCCTTTTAAAAATATTCTATAATCTTCAAAAGAAGACTAGAGTTTAAAATTTGTAAAATAATTAAGAATAAATAAGAAAAGCTAATTTAATCATATTTATTCATAATTTTACAAAAAATATTTACTATCAAATTTATGAGATAAATTTGTTCTTAGATGCATATTTCCATGTAATATGCATCTATCTACATCTATCATGCAACCTATCATTTTTCTGCTATAGATCATAAATTAATTTTTAGAAGGACCGAAATTTCTCTTGAAAAATTAAAAAGTTTAAATTTCATATTTGCAATTAAATGTAGCAGTTGATTTGTTTTAATTTTTTTAAAGAATCATTACTTCAACTTCTGTATATTAAAGAGCATTATTATTAATAATTATTATTAATACTAATATTTTAATATATTATTTTTACTAATAGCTATTTTATATTTTTTTAAAATAATTTCAGGTGTCCTTCATTTGCACTACCAGAAGGCTCTAAATGCAGAATAGAAAACGGAAAAGGAGTATTCCCTGCCTGTTGCGAGCAATCCGTCTGTCCCGGAGATCCAGGATTTTAAGAATCGAGAATAGTTCTGGAATGATTAACTTAAAATTAATCGCATGCTTTCTACAAAAATTTTTATTAATGCTCAATAAATTTAAAAATTACCGAGAAATATTTATCCATATTAAACTTTAGTTAAAAATGGTTAAAAATAAATATTTCAAAATTTTTCACTTCACCGTTGAGCAAAAATTATGCATTCGGTGATATGTAACAAAATATTGATAACCGGTTATAAGAAATCCAAAGCCCATTTATGTGACAGGCTTTTTGTATGATATTAGTATAACGTAATTAATCAAAATTGTAATGTTATATTTTGTATTTTTTTTGTATTAAAATAACAATCTTAAAAATGAGTACATTAATTTAAGTATCCGTTTTAGACTGTTAAAAAAAATCTTTCTTGTGTTATAATAACATATTGTGTTGAGAAGAAATTCTGAAATAAATAGTAAATAAAACATTCAGTAAAATGTCTTTATGCGACTTTGAGAGGAACCAATGTAAATTGTCTTAAAAGGGAAAAGATGTGTAACGGAAAAATAAACAAATTTATGGAAATTCAACGTTAACATAATAATTTTACTTACGTAATAGCATTTTTCATATTAATGGAATATGACGCATTCATATTAATACTATTATTGAAGCAGAAAAGAATTGAAGTTGATATGATTGAAATTTATAACCAAAACGTCTGCTTCAAAGGGGGGGGGGGAAATCATACATTTAAATCAAAAGCAGAATAAACAACTGCATTCAATTTTTCCCACTTTAAAGAAGATTTTCAAATAAAAAAAATTTCACTGAAAAAAATATTTTTAGAGCATCTTATAGATTTTCTTCAATTCATGTTAAATATTAATACAATTTAACAATACAAATCAAACTGCGTTTTTGAAGAAAAAAAATCCACAAAATATTGGCTCATCATTTAAGTATATTTAAGTTCCAATTTGATCCCCGGAGAAATTATAAAACTTTTGACGAAAAGTACCAATTAAGAATTATAAAAAGTCACAGGTTGTTTCAAAAAGCGCTGGCAAAACACTGTAATTTCAATTGAGACAACTTATCATTCCATCCAAAGCTACAAATTTCAAGAATATCGACTTATGCATTAAGATCACTCAAAAAAACCAAATGAAAGAAAGTTTAACCTTTAGATACTTGGGTATTAATACGCTTTTTTCCCCTCGACTAAAGATACAAATATTATTGATAGTTGTGCATCTTTTTTCAATGAAAACGGTTTGATTTAGAAGAAAATTACGTCATCGCGTATTACGCAAATATTTTGTACAAATGTGATGCAAATGTGCAGCTTTGAAAACGTAAGACACCCACGATTATTTTATAGACATACATGGAAATAAATATTTTATGAATGAAACCCCTATAATTTATATTATTGTCTCGGAATTAATTTATTTTCGGAGAGTGTAAAAAAATATTGTGGAACCAAGCCAAATACCCCATTTACACAATTAACAATGTTAAAAAATTTTAATAAAATTAGTCAATTCAAATACGTTTTATGCAAAAAACACTTTAAAATCTTAAATTATTTGTAGCTCTAAGTTTTTAAGGGCGTTCCTAAATATGAATCATGTTGACTCGTACCTTGCGTTTGGTCTCATTCGATTCAACGTAAAAAAGAAAGAAAGAAAAAAGAAACACCAGAAAAAATTAGAGATTGGACTCGTGTTCGGTGAGAACGGGAGTTCGAATCCAGTCAACCGAAGAATCCCCGTGTCTTAAATGGTGACCGATGCAAATTAAATCTGTCGAGGTCACAAAGTCCTCCAAGTTCCTCTGGGAGGCGTATTGATCCAGGAGTTACAAGGAATTACAAGATTACAAGGCTACGGAGATGAAAATTTATAGTTGTAAACATATATGGCAACGTTACTTTTAAAAAGTAACGAGTAAAAGTACAAGTATTTTTAAAAAAAGTAACGCGTAAAAAGTAAAAAGTTCGTATTTTAAAAAGTAACGAGTAAAAAGTACAAGTAAAAGTACAAGTACTAAATAAAAAAAGCAACGATTTAAAAGTACATTTCTAGGAAATCGAAAATTCAAAATAACCTAAAATTTTATTGAATAATATTCTTATGTTCTTTAATGTTTTTGCAAAATTGTTGTTATTTATTTAATTATTTTTAATTTTGAAAGTTATGGATATTAATTTATTTTTAAATTCGGAAGAATATTATAATATAATTTTATAATATAATCGTTCAATATAATTTTAAAATCAAATATAATTTTAAAATCAAATATAATTTTAATATAAAACTTTTCATGGATTTGCACGAAAAAGAAATTTTATCTATTGATTTTAATTTTTAGTTTACTATTTTTATTTATTTAAATTACCAGTGATTTAAAATTGTTTTACTCGATAGAAATGTGTTTTACAAGCACAAACATAAACAAAGCAAACACGGGGTTTCAGATAGCTTTGTGATCTTTGAGCTGGTAAAAAATAATTGAATGTGCAATATAAGTTGAAACAGAACAGTCTACAGTTTTATTTGTAACAATGGCTAATGCTGAAGTCATACGAGACAATTTTTTTCCGAACATTTCTGCCTAACGGAATAATTAAAATTTGCAAACGAATTTTAGTATCAGCGGCTAAATTAATACCTTCGAGTTTTCAAGAGTTAAAATAGTATCTATAATAGTTTTCAATAGCAGAAATAGTTCTGAAGTTTTTAGAGATTTGACTGGGCGTTGTTTGACAAGGTCGGGCGTAAACATAATTTTAGTAAAAAATGTACTACGTAAAAATGTATTTAGTAAAAAATGTATTAAGACAAAAATGTATTATTAGTGAGTTCAAAAAGAAAATTGAAAAACATAATAACAAAATACAACATTTTTGATTAAAATGTATTAAATAAATGCATAAAACTCAAAAATGAATGAAAATAACTTGCTAATTAATATTTTTATTCATTTTGCAAAATAATTGCATTTCGAAAGTGGTGCCACTGAGTCTGCTGCTAGAATTTCTCAGAGCGTGCTTAGCCACGCTGAATAAACGCTCCACGGGAGCACTAGAAGGTACTGCAGTATTATATTTCACATATAATTTTTTTACGATTAGATATCGATTCAAAATTGATATGCTTTCCGTTTCGACATTTGAGCTCATGCATGCCGTAAATTCTTCTGTCGTTGGTGATTGGCATGATGTTTTCAACTTTAGAAAATTTAAAATCCCTGGTTTTTTTTCTGTTACGTTATTAGTTATAGCAGGGCATTCAGCTTGGACAATTCTTTCCAATTTTTTTGTAGCCTCCTCCCTAGCTTTTTCTTTCAACCAATTAAATTTGATGCAAGGTACAAGATGCAATTAAAAAAACATAAGCATTTTTTTAAAATTTAGTATTTTTTTTTCCTTCTTTTTTTTTTTAGAAAGCTTACCGAGTTTTAGAAAAAGTAACGATTTCCTTTGACATTTCCGTTACAAATACTTGTACTTTTTCCCTAAAAAAGTAACGAAAGTACAAGTAAAAGTACTAAATTCAAAAAGTAATGAAGTACAAGTAAAAGTACGTACTTTTTACTTGTACCGGCGGTACAAGTAACGAAAGTAAAAGTACTGCCATGTATGGTTGTAAACTCAATTTTGAGTATGCTTTTCAACGATAGTTATAAAATGAATTGAAGAAACTAATACTTTGGTGCAATTTAAAATTAATATTTTTGTTTGCAAATAAAATTTTTATGAGAACAAATTATGTTTTAGACTTCCGAAAAAAATTAAAATAAAAGAATCGATACGAGATTCAACGCAGTGTTGTATCTTGTACAATCATATGATTAAATAACATAATCTTATGCTATTTAATTGAATAAGATGGAAATTATATAGCATGAGAATAAATAGCATTAAAGGTCCTTTGGATAGAACTTATTTCTATTTTTTTTAAATAAACTTTTTGATATTCATGCAATTAACATTCACTTCTCGAGTACCTTGTACATTATGAATCAAACACATTACATTATAAACAGCAAACAAACAGCACATTATAAATCAAATTAATCAACCTCCTGCTACCAGCCGGTCCTTCTTTTTAAATTAATAGTATCTCAAGATAATATACTATAAGTATCAACTCATCCATATTGGATGATATTAAAACTCAATGAGAGGACATTTGCAAAAATGGAATAAGGATATTTGTGTCCAAAACCCAGAGAAATATGTGAAGAGTTCCCACTTTAATGATAGTGCACATAAAAAAGTTGTAAAGAGCGTCAAAATTACAAAACTGTCACCCAAATGCACTATCTGGACAAAAGTATCCGGGCACCCAGTGGTATGGGCCTAGAACGTCCTGAGGTACATATTAACCTTTTGCTTACGGGTGGTACAACAAGTGCTCCACATCAGATGGTACTATCTGGTACACCGCAAGCAAAGGGTTAATATGATGTTGGTCCTTCTTTTGCATCGATGACTGCCTGCACACGTCTGAAAAGACTTTCCACCAGATTTTGATAGGTGGTCATAGGAATTGACTTCCATCACAGCAGAAGTTAGTGCTAGCAGTGAGGATGGTCGATTTGGGTGACTACATAATCTACACTCTAATTCTTCCCCAAGGTGTTCCATAGGATTTAGATCGGGGCTCTGAGAGGGCCAGAGTAGGTTTTGAATATCCATTTCGTCAAACCACGTCAGTGCAAGCCTTGAGGTGTGAATGGAGCAGTTACCTTGCTTTTAAAAGAAATGGGCCTTTCCCAAAATTTTGCCATAGAGATGGGAGAACAGCATCGTTCAGAATGTCCACACACATCTCAGTGTTTATGTTTCCAACCACAGGAACTGACGGACACAGGCCAGGCACTTGAAAACCTCCCACACCATTATGCTTTCATCAACATAACAACCGGGTGCTCGGATGATTTTAGTCATATATAGTGCAGCTTTAGCGTCACGCTACAGCGAAAAGCTTAACTTAGATTTATGCAATAATCGCTTTCTATTCATTGTTTTTAAATGATTAAGTTATTATTTGTATTATTTTAATTCTATAGTAGTCCAGACAATAGAGCAAAATAAATGACGCTAATTGGAAAAATTTGTAGGAGTTCTTATTTTTTGTACACTTATGTTTTTTGAGGTGCTGAACACGAATCCAATCTCATAGAATTTTTTTCTGTACACACTGTAAGAATTTTCATTCTAAAATTACAGTAAAATAACAGACAGCAGGATGTCCATCTAACTAACCATAAAGTTAAGCATTAGGAACATTTTTTTACCTCTACTGTCCTGAAACCGTTTACAACTAGTAGGGTAATAAAACCGTGAATACAAAACTATACAGTGTTTAAAATATTAAGAACTAGCATGGTCTGAAAACCGTAAAAAATTCAATTTGACATACATGACAATACTTTTACAAAAATTAGTTTTGAGAAGAAAAAAACAAAAAAAGCTCAATTTTCAATGCAATGACTAAAATATTTTTTTTAAAAATCTTCATAACTTCTGTTCGATTTGACGCAGAAGCAAGACTCAAAACAATTTTAGCGAGAGGAAAGTTCATTGTTTTATTTTATATAAAAAAAAAGGCAAAAAAATGATTATTTAATCCAAATCGACTTCACGTGAGCTCACCAGAGCAAGAGAAGCAGTTAATTTGGAAGAGACAAGTGGAAACAGAACAAAAGCAATACTGAATGGACGAGCTAGTTCGAGGTATGTTGATCGTGTGCTGTTAACCAAATGAACTGGCGATGGAGGCAAAGAGCATTCTGTGCCATTAGAGCAAGTAGAAGGATAACATCAACAGAATCATAGTTTGTCGCCTATTCTATAGTAGCTGATCACTACATATCGTACAATTTACAATGCTTAAGTGGTTAGATTTGCTGCGGTTGCCATGTAAACTTCTATGGTTACAATACCATAGGTGTGTCTGTGGCAAATTTTCCTGATGGGTACAGCTGAATACATCAACTCCGAACTAAAGGAGAACAAATTAAATAATCAAATAATGGGTATCAATCATAACCACTGCATTCTTGTACAAAATTGACTGACACAATTAAAACACAATTAAAAAAATTTTACACTTGACTCTGTACTCGAATTTATTAGGCTTGAGAAAGCACGTTTTTAAAAGTTTAACTATACTTACCTGCTGTATCATTTCCCGCTGAAAATAAGGATAGCAGAATCAAGCATTAATTCTCCTTAAATAGGCTGTTCAGTATATAAGATAATATGTATTTTTTTAAACTTTATTTCTACCCCATTTAGAATTTATATAATTTAGATTTAAAGAAACCCGGTTAGAAATAATTAACTATAGATAAAGGAAGGAAAGTGGTTTCGGATAGCTTTCAAAGTACTTACGTTAAATTAAGTATTTACATTACGTATTTACATTGCATAATGAGTTAAAGATAAATAATTATTTAAGAATGGTGAATAAAATACAAATCGAAACTCACTTCAGATTCATTTGAGCTCCAAACTTCAGAAATCATTGATGTTTCCTTTAAAATAAATAAGAAAAATAATCTGCAATATAAATTGAAATAAGGCACAAAGATAATCCTTTTTATAAAAAATCATTTACCATGCATCACTCTCACACGAGCTATATTTCTCGAATGACTATAGGATTGATGACTGAAATTGGTTCATGCACTTACAGGCAAATATAGACCTATACTGGAACAAATGGTTGTAAAATGTGCAGAATGTGAGAAGCACACTCATAAAATCTTTTTCCTTTTAAAGGATTCTCAAAATTATACTTAATGTATTTAACAAGAAAATATACTTGTCATAATAAAATTTATATCAAGAAACTAAGCAGTCTTGAGTTCTAAATTTAATATACATCCTGCAATAAATAACAACAGTTATGTTTTCTACACAAGTAATTGATATAAACTGTAATTGTTTGTATCATTATATCCCATTTATTACCGAATAACTTGAAGTTTTATTTACTTTTGTCATTCGTAAAAAAAGTATCTTTAATTATATACTAAAAAATATACCTGAAAAAAACTGAACTAAGAGAGTTGTCACATCAAAAATGTATATTAAAGTAATGTCAATATTTGATAAAAAATATCGCTTGGTCATTGCACAAAATAATGTACCATAAAACGTTATTCTATGTACCATTAAACAGATTTTATCATTGCTAAGAGTATAAAAAAGATTCGAAAAACGCATCGATTCTAGAAAAACACTTGGAACAGTGAAAATCAGAGAGTAAGTCATATTTTTTCTTTCATTTTCTGTTTTTAGATAAGCAACAATCATGTCTTTTCCCCACATTTTGTATGCAATAACGAGTAAAATTAATATTGAAATTTTACGGCAAGTTAATAACGAGGTTGCTCGACGGCTACCAAAGTACTCGCAGTAAAATGCGCGGTGTACGGTCCGTTTACTGATTCTACGGCTGGCACTCTCATTTTGCTAATACGAGCTAGCCTTTGGCTTCAATGGCTACATACTACACGGCGTGATGTATGCAAGCAATCGTACATACCACACGTTTATGAAAGATTATTTATCCTTTGCAGTTTGCCCTATTGCTGATCCATCCCCCTTTTCGTGAATTTTTCATAGACTCTGGACACTTACGACTTAAAAAATACTAATTCTCAAACGATTTTGGGAATCGAAAAGCCAAGACACGTACTTCACTATTTTTCGCTGCCAATGGTGTTTTAATTTTAATATTTTATTATTGCTTTACATTTTTGAGAATAAATTTATAGAATTTCCAAAAATAATCCTGCTTTTTTTCTCCTAATATAATGAAGCGACCCCATTTATTTTCAATATTTTCTGAAAGGTTCAGGGTTATCAAATGACATTCCGGCATCAAACGTTTGTTAAGTGCAAAAAATATCAAAAAACCTAAGGTTCAGAATGTCAAGGTGTCTAAATGAAAACTACAACAAAAAGAATCGAAAAAGTTTAAATATTTCTAGAGTAAAATTGAAAAAACAAATGGGAAAAAATAGCACTAACGAAACTACTTTTCGGAACCAATCTTTGCTCTGGCTATTTTAATACTTATTCACTTATTTTTTCGATTACTGTTCATTGTTACTACACTGTTAGAATTTTCATTCTAAAATTATGGCAGCAGTCTGAATATCCAATTAATCGTTAAGTTTACGAAAAAGAACATTTTTTTAAATACATTTTTTACATTTTTTTAAAAAAAAAACATGAATGCAAAACTATACACTCTTTTAATCATATACAACTTGCATGGTTTCATAATCGTCAAAAAGAAATTTCAATGCGCATTAACGATAGTTTAGTAGTTTTGTGGTGGTGCTGCCATCTGTGCGTGAATAGAAGTATCGTACTCTAACAACCCAGGGTCACAAATTAGTGATACAATCAAATTACAATTTAATAAATTAATAATAATTATGGAAAATAATAATCAAATAAAATCTTATTTAACCATTTTTCTGAAAATTTTCTTACCGCGTTTTTCTCTCCTTTTAACAGAAACATTTTGCGGGATTAAAAAAAAGGAACGTCAAATAAAGACAACTATGATTCGAAGCGCATTTTGCCTGTTACTCAGCATTTCTTTTTTTGTAATGGTTGCTTCAGGTCCCCCAGTTCCGGTGCCCGTAACAAGGAATGGTAAGTATCAGATTTTATTTTTAAACAATCCCTTTTATGCTATATATATTTTGCTAACAACTTTCTATGCTATTGCATAAAAAGTATTCAGTCAGATTTAGTTAAAATTTATATTATGCACTAAAATTTACAAAAAAAAAAACAAAGTGCGAATCTATGTAATCCAACCAAGAGTATCTGGACCCTCAACCTAACAAAGTTGATGTGGCTTGTTATTTTCACGTATAGGCTGCTGTTATAAAATAATATAAATATAAATATGAACTCTGAGATGTATGTAGGAATTCTGGACAATGCTGTTTTTCCAACTCTGTAACAGATTTCGAATCAAGTCCATTTCTTTCGCAGCAGTTTAAGTGTTCCTTTCACACAACGAGCACAGCCATGATTTAATGAAAGATTACTCAAAAAGTGACGTGGCATTCTCCGAGCAGTAATTTTAGCCCCTAGAACACTTTTGGGGTGAAGTATTGCTTAAACTGCATATTTCTTTCTGATGATGCAAATGCAAAATGTTCAAATTGTTTCAAATGGAGAAACACGTGTCAGATTTGTCATGTCAGAAACATATTTCGAAAAACTAATGAAATAACACCAAAAAGACTTCTCGTCCTAAAAGTCCTAAGAAACAGGGGATGCGAAAGGAAGTCGAGTTTGGTATCATTGAATTCATCTTTAGAAAATATTTTCCTCCTTCATTATTAGATTCCAGAAACGATGCGTAATTTTCGAGGTACTTGAATAAGACCATATATTTTGGACACTCTTTATAAGTATTCAAACGTTACTATTTGTAACGTAGCTAGTGAAAGAAAAGTAGGGGTACATAGCATACATAGCTTACCTGCGCTAATAAGTAGAAAGAAAAAAATAGTAAGAGCTTGGAATAAATTCCATTTTCGAGTAAAAGGAAAATGAGCAAACTCAATTAAATCATTAAAAGGAAAAAGCTTCTGCAGTTTAATTTTAAAAAACACCTAGTGCTAAAGATATGACGAAAATTATTTTTTAAATATGTTTCTCTTGAATGCACTAGTTGTAATTTCTGAACGTTTTTGGAATCCTCCCTTGTATCTGTTTTTCAAGTTTTAGGATGCTTGCACAATTTTTTCTGGAGTTCTAACGGAAGCTAGAAGACAAATTTTTGTCTTTATAATAATAGACTCAATAAGGAAATACAAAATGTTACGTAACTACTAAGAAACTACTTATATTGACTAAAATTTAGCAAACTTTTATGAAGATTATGAACAATTTTATGAAATTTAAAAACAATTAGAATTTTATGGACAGTTAAAAGTTAACAATAAATAATTTAAAATATGAAAAGGAACAATCAATAGTCAAAAGGGGGCAAAGGAAATTCCTTCTAGTCATAAAAAAGTAACCTGAACTCTTCTAGGCAAATTGAGATAATGTTACTGTTTTTTTTCCTCACTGTTACTGTTACTGTTTTTTGCCACATTCACACATCACAGAAGGAAATAGAGAAAAACATCCATGCCTTGAGCTGAATTCGAACCCGCAATCATTGGCCTCGTAGTCAGGTATGCTAACCTTTCGGCAATGAGCCGGCTAGCATACCCTTATTTTGAACAAATGTTCTGCCAAGCAGCCTTAGGTCACTCTGTAGTCTAAGATTTGCTACTGTCTCCTTTCGGGGTCCATGGTTATTTAATCACCGACAATTTAGTATGCCCTCCAAAGTTCAGCCTTTTGGCATATTAAGCATAGCATTGTCATTCATTTCATTAAATTTGTCAAAAACGTATCCTCTTAGTGCATCTGATGCAACAGATGCGTTTTCATGTTGTTACGGTTATCGCTAAAAAGTCTACTGGTTTATCACCTTTGATACCAATGTGTGATGAAACCCACTAAAAATAATTTATTTTATCTAATTTAAGAAGGGTTAAAGTTTGCCTGATTTCAAATAAGATTTCAGTTTCAAAGCAACGATTTCACTGATTATATGGCAGATATTGAATCAACTAGGATAACCACTCTTGTAAACATACTTGTTATTGCTTTGAAGTTTTCTAGTACTAGATTGATTGCGTAGATTTCTGCATCAAAATTATGCATATTAGGACGCATGGAAAGAATGCCTACTGTAAACTTCAGCCTGATAATGATTTGTCCAATCAGTAAATTGAGCTATCTTAAATCAGGGATGCGTCTGCATATAAAACACGAAGGCATTCCTCATCCAAGTATAGTTCATTAATCATACGCAAAGAAGTTGCTTTTGAATCTGCTTCAATACTATCTTCTTTTTTCCCTTCAAATTCACAAAAGTTAATATTCTTGCAACATCCATATAAGATAGATAATAAGGATTCTCTTAATTTTTATATTCTGTGTATTCTCGAATTTTTGTTTTACATTTCAGTTGACTGCGGTGAACATAAAAATGGAGAAACATTTCAAACAGAAGATCCCTGCATGGAACAAACGTGCAATTATGGAATGTTGTCTGGTTCCGGGTAAGTTCAGTTAAATATCATAGTTTTTGAATCTTTTGAATTTGTTTCTTAGTTTTAAGGTTATTGATTACTCTTGTAAAAAAACGTTTCATTATATTATAAAGCATATGTATTAGTTATAATATTGATCCAGGCGACAGTGTTGCACTTTAGACCAATTTCAAATTTTATTTTATTATATAGAATATAATAATTCCAATAACTAATTTTTATCAATAACGCCTTTAGAGTCCGATATAGGACAACCTTTTTTACTATTTTATTCCCAAAATATAGCATTTTACGACGCGTTTTTTTTGCACGTATGCCTTACAAAGTGACTATGTAAATATATAATTCGATTTAACTTCACTGCTCTTAATTTTACTCACAATAAAAAAATCGTGGGAGAGGAAAGGAATTCGATAAAAGTAAGCTTTCATAAAGTTAAGCGCCTTATTATTTGAGACTAGAGAATTTTTTTTTATTACCAAACTTTAAAGAAAAATATCCTTTTAAAAATGTTCTATAATCTTCAAAAGAAGACTAGAGTTTAAAATTTGTAAAATAATTAAGAATAAATAAGAAAAGCTAATTTAATCATATTTATTCATAATTTTACAAAAAATATTTACTATCAAATTTATGAGATAAATTTGCTCTTAGATGCATATTTCCATGTAATATGCATCTATCTACATCTATCATGCAACCTATCATTTTTCTGCTATAGATCATAAATTAATTTTTAGAAGGACCGAAATTTCTCTTGAAAAATTAAAAAGTTTAAATTTCATATTTGCAATTAAATGTAGCAGTTGATTTGTTTTAATTTTTTTAAAGAATCATTACTTCAACTTCTGTATATTAAAGAGCATTATTATTAATAATTATTATTAATACTAATATTTTAATATATTATTTTTATTAATAGCTATTTTATTTTTTTTAAAAATAATTTCAGGTGTCCTTCATTTGCACTTCCAGAAGGCTCTAAATGCAGAATAGAAAACGGAAAAGGAGTATTCCCTGCCTGTTGCGAGCAATCCGTCTGTCCCGGAGATCCTGGATTTTAAGAATCGAGAATAGTTCTGGAATGATTAACTTAAAATTAATCGCATGTTTTCTACAAAAATTTTTATTAATGCTCAATAAATTTAAAAATTACCGAGAAATATTTATCCATATTAAACTTTAGTTAAAAATGGTTAAAAATAAATATTTCAAAATTTTTCACTTCACCGTTGAGCAAAAATTATGCATTCGGTGATATGTAACAAAATATTGATAACCGGTTATAAGAAATCCAAAGCCCATTTATGTGACAGGCTTTTTGTATGATATTAGTATAACGTAATTAATTAATATTGTAATGTTATATTTTGTATTCTTTTTGTATTATAATAACAATCTTAAAAATGAGTACATTAATTTAAGTATCCGTTTTAGACTGTTAAAAAAAATCTTTCTTGTGTTATAATAACATATTGTGTTGAGAAGAAATTCTGAAATAAATAGTAAATAAAACATTCAGTAAAATGTCTTTATGCGACTTTGAGAGGAACCAATGTAAATTGTCTTAAAAGGGAAAAGATGTGTAACGGAAAAATAAACAAATTTATGGAAATTCAACGTTAACATAATAATTTTACTTACGTAATAGCATTTTTCATATTAATAGAATATGACGCATTCATTTTAATACTAATATTGAAGCAGAAAAGAATTGAAGTTGATATGATTGAAATTTATAACCAAAACGTCTGCTTCAAAGGAGGGGGGGAAATCATACATTTAAATCAAAAGCAGAATAAACAACTGCATTCAATTTTTCCCACTTTAAAGAAGATTTTCAAATAAAAAAAAATTTCACTGAAAAAATATTTTTAGAGCATCTTATAGACTTTCTTTAATTCATGTTAAATATTAATACAATTTAACAATACAAATCAAACTGCGTTTTTGAAGAAAAAAATTCCACAAAATATTGGCTCATCATTAAGTATATTTAAGTTCCAATTTGATACCCGGGGAAATTATAAAACTTTTGACGAAAAGTACCAATTAAGAATTATAAAAAGTCACAGGTTGTTTCAAAAAGCGCTGGCAAAACACTGTAATTTCAATTGAGACAACTTATCATTCCATCCAAAGCTACAAATTTCAAGAATATCGACTTATGCATTAAGATCACGCAAAAAAACCAAATGAAAGAAAGTTTAACCTTTAGATACTTGGGTATTAATACGCTTTTTTCCCCTCGGCTAAAGATACAAATATTATTGATAGTTGTGCATCTTTTTTCAATGAAAACGGTTTAATTCAGAAGAAAATTACGTCATCGCGTATTACGCAAATATTTTGTACAAATGTGATGCAAATGTGCAGCTTTGAAGACGTAAGACACCCACGATTATTTTATAGACATATATGGAAATAAATATTTTATGAATGAAACCCCTATAATTTATATTATTGTCTCGGAATTAATTTATTTTCGGAGAGTGTAAAAAAATATTGTGGAACCAAGCCAAATACCCCATTTACACAATTAACAATGTTAAAAAATTTTAATAAAATTAGTCAAATTAAATACGTTTTATGCAAAAAACACTTTAAAATCTTAAATTATTTGTAGTTCTAAGTTTTTAAGGGCGTTCCTAAATATGAATCATGTTGACTCGTACCTTGCGTTTGGTCTCATTCGATTCAACGTAAGAGAAAGAAAAAAAAGAAACACCAGAAAAATTTAGAGATTGGACTCGTGTTCGGTGAGAACGGGAGTTCGAATCCAGTCAACCGAAGAATCCCCGTGACTTAAATGGTGACCGATGCGTCCACAAAGTCCTCCAAGTTCCTCTGGGAGGCGTATTGATCCAGGAATTACAAGGAATTACAAGATTACAAGGCTACGGAGATGAAAATTTATAGTTGTAAACATATATGGCAACGTTACTTTTAAAAAGTAACGAGTAAAAGTACAAGTATTTTTAAAAAAAGTAACGCGTAAAAAGTCAAAAGTTCGTATTTTAAAAAGTAACGAGTAAAAAGTACAAGTAAAAGTACAAGTACTAAATAAAAAAAGCAACGATTAAAAAGTACATTTCTAGGAAATCGAAAATTCAAAATAACCTAAAATTTTATTGAATAATATTCTTATGCTTTTTAATGTTTTTGCAAAATTGTTGTTATTTATTTAATTATTTTTAATTTTGAAAGTTATGGATATTAATTTATTTTTAAATTCGGAAGAATATTATAATATAATTTTATAATATAATCGTTCAATATAATTTTAAAATCAAATATAATTTTAATATAAAACTTTTTATGGATTTGCACGAAAAAGAAATTTTATCTATTGATTTTAATTTTTAGTTTACTCTTTTTATTTATTTAAATTACCAGTGATTTAAAATTGTTTTACTCGATAGAAATGTGTTTTACAAGCACAAACATAAACAAAGCAAACACGGGGTTTCAGATAGCTTTGTGATCTTTGAGCTGGTAAAAAATAATTGAATGTGCAGTATAAGTTGAAACAGAACAGTCTACAGTTTTATTTGTAACAATGGCTAATGCTGAAGTCATGCGAGAAAATTTTTTTCCGAACATTTCTGCCTAACGGAATAATTAAAATTTGTAAACGAATTTTAGTATCAGCGGCTAAATTAATACCTTCGAGTTTTCAAGAGTTAAAATAGTAATTATAATAGTTTTCAATAGCAGAAATAGTTCTGAAGTTTTTAGAGATTTGACTGGGCGTTGTTTGACTAGGTCGTGAGTAAACATAATTTTAGTAAAAAATGTACTACGTAAAAATGTATTTAGCAAAAAATGTATTAAGACAAAAATGTATTATTAGTGAGTTCAAAAAGAAAATTGAGAAACATAATAACAAAATCCAACATTTTTGATTAAAATGTATTAAATAAATGCATAAAACTCAAAAATGAATGAAAATAACTTGCTAACTAATATTTTTATTCATTTTGCAAAATAATTGCATTTTGAAAGTGGTGCCACTGAGTCTGCTGCTAGAATTTCTCAGAGCGTGCTTAGCCACGCTGAATAAGCGCTCCACGGGAGCACTAGAAGGTACTGCAGTATTATATTTCACGTATAATTTTTTTACGATTGGATATCGATTCAAAATTGATATGCTTTCCGTTTCGCCATTTGAGCTCATGCATGCCGTAAATTCTTCTGTCGTTGGTGATTGGCATGATGTTTTCAACTTTAGAAAATTTAAAATCCCTGGGTTTTTTTCTGTTACGTTATTAGTTACAGCAGGGCATTCAGCTTGGACAATTCTTTCCAATTTTTTTGTAGCTTCCTCCCTAGCTTTTTCTTTCAACCAATTAAATTTGATGCAAGGTACAAGATGCAATTAATAAAACATAAGCATTTTTTTAAAATTTAGTATTTTTTTTCTTTTTTTTTTAGAAAGCTTACCGAGTTTTAGAAAAAGTAACGATTTCATTCGACATTTCCGTTACAAATACTTGTACTTTTTCCCTAAAAAAGTAACGAAAGTACAAGTAAAAGTACTAAATTCAAAAAGTAACGAAGTACAAGTAAAAGTACGTACTTTTTACTTGTACCGGCGGTACAAGTAACGAAAGTAAAAGTACTGCCATGTATGGTTGTAAACTCAATTTTGAGTATGCTTTTCAACGATAGTTATAAAATGAATTGAAGAAACTAATACTTTGGTGCAATTTAAAATTAATATTTTTGTTTGCAAATAAAATTTTCTTGAGAACAAATTATGTTTTAGACTTCCGAAAAAAATTAAAATAAAAGAATCGATACGAGATTCAACGTAGTGTTGTATCTTGTACAATCATATGATTAAATAACATAATCTTATGCTATTTAATTGAATAAGATGGAAATTATATAGCATGAGAATAAATAGCATTAAAGGTCCTTTGGATAGAACTTATTTCTATTTTTTTAAATAAACTTTTTGATATTCATGCAATTAACATTCATTTCTCGAGTACCTTGTACATTATGAATCAAACACATTACATTATAAACAGCAAACAAACAGCACATTATAAATCAAATTAATCAACCTCCTGCGACCAGCCGGTCCTTCTTTTTAAATTAATAGTATCTCAAGATAATATACTATAAGTATCAACTCATCCATATTGGATGATATTAAAACTCAATGAGAGGACATTTGCAAAAATGGAATAAGGATATTTGTGTCCAAAACCCAGAGAAATATGTGAAGAGTTCCCACTTTAATGATAGTGCACATAAAAAAGTTGTAAAGAGCGTCAAAATTACAAAACTGTCACCCAAATGCACTATCTGGACAAAAGTATCCGGGCACCCAGTGGTATGGACCTAGAACGTCCTGAAGTACATATTAACCTTTTGCTTACGGGTGGTACAACAAGTGGTCCACATCTGATGGTACTATCTGGTACACCGCAAGCAAAGGGTTAATATGTTGTTGGTCCTTCTTTTGCATCGATGACAGCCTTCGCAAGTCTGAAAAGACTTTCCACCAGTTTTTGATAGGTGGTCATAGGAATTGACTTCCATCACAGCAGAAGTGAGTGCTTGCAGTGAGGATGGTCGATTTGGATGACTACATAATCTACACTCTAATTCTTCCCCAAGGTGTTCCATAGGATTTAGATCGGGGCTCTGAGAGGGCCAGAGTAGGTTTTGAATATCCATTTCGTCAAACCACGTCAGTGCAAGCCTCGAGGCGTGAATGGAGCAGTTACCTAGCTTTTAAAAGAAATGGGCCTTCCCCAAAATTTTGCCATAGAGATGGGAGAACAGCATCGTCCAGAATGTCAACACGCATCTCAGAGTTTATGTTTCCAACCACAGGAACTGACGGACACAGGCCAGCCACTTGAAAACCTCCCACACCATTATGCTTTCATCAACATAACCGGGTGCTCGGATGCTTTTAGTCATATATAGTGCAGCTTTAGCGTCACGCTACAGCGAAATGCTTAACTTAGATTTATGCAATAATCGCTTTCTTTTCATTGTTTTTAAATGATTAAGTTTGTAATAATCAATTTATTATTTCTATTATTTTAGTTCTATAGTAGTTCTGACAATAGAGCAAAATAAATGACGCTAATTGGAAAAATTTGTAGGAGTTCTTATTTTTTGTACACTTCTGTTTTTTGAGGTGCTGAACACGAATCCAATCTCATAGAATTTTTTTCTGTACACACTGTACGAATTTTCATTATAAAATTACTGTAAAATAACAGACAGCAGGATGTCCATCTAACTAACCATAAAGTTAACCATTAGGAAAATTTTTTTACCTCTACTGTCCTGAAACCGTTTACAACTAGTAGGGTAATTAAACCGTGAATACAAAACTATACAGTGTTTAAAATATTAAGAACTAGCATGGTCTGAAAACCGTAAAAAAATTCAATTTGACATACATGACAATACTTTTACAAAAATTAGTTTTGAGAAGAAAAAAACAAAAAAAGCTCAATTTTCAATGCAATGACTAAAATATTTTTTTTAAAAATCTTCATAACTTCTGTTCGATTTGACGCAGAAGCAAGACTCAAAACAATTTTAGCGAGAGGAAAGTTCATTGTTTTATTTTACATTAAAAAAAGGCAAAAAAATGATTATTTAATCCAAATCGACTTTACGTGAGCTCACCAGAGCAAGAGAAGCAGTTAATTTGGAAGAGACAAGTGGAAACAGAACAAAAGCAATACTGAATGGACGAGCTAGTTCGAGGTACGTTGATCGTGTGCTGTTAACAAAATGTACTGGCGATGGAGGCAAAGAGCATTCTGTGCCATTAGAGCAAGTAGAAGGATAACATCAACAGAATCATAGTTTGTCGCCTATTCTATAGTAGCTGATCACTACATATCGTACAATTTACAATGCTTAAGTGGTTAGATTTGCTGCGGTTGCCATGTTAACTTCTATGGTTACCATACCATAGGTGTGTCTGTGGCAAATTTTCCTGATGGGTACAGCTGAATACATCAACTCCGAACTAAAGGAGAACAAATTAAATAATCAAATAATGGGTATCAATCATAACCACTGCATTCTTGTACAAAATTGACTGACACAATTAAAACACAATTAAAAAAATTTTACACTTGACTCTGTACTCGAATTTATTAGGCTTGAAAAAGCACGTTTTTAAACGTTTAACTCTGCTGTATCATTTCCCGCTGAAAATAAGGATAGCAGAATCAAGCATTAATTCTCCTTAAATAGGCTGTTCAGTATATAAGATAATATGTATTTTTTTAAACTTTATTTCTACCCCATTTAGAATTTATATAATTTAGATTTAAAGAAACCCGGTTAGAAATAATTAACTATAGATAAAAGAAGGAAAGTGGTTTCGGATAGCTTTCAAAGTACTTACGTTAAATTATGTATTTACATTACGTATTTACATTACATAATGAGTTAAAGATAAATAATTATTTAAGAATGGTGAATGAAATACAAATCGAAATTCACTTCAGATTCATTTGAGCTCCAAACTTCAGAAATCATTGATGTTTCCTTTAAAATAAATATGAAAAATAATCTGCAATATAAATTGAAATAAGGCACAAAGATAATCCTTTGATAAAAAATCATTTACCACGCATCACTCTCACACGAGCTATATTTCTCGAATGACTATAGGATTGATGACTGAAATTGGTTCATGCACTTACAGTCAAATATAGACCTATACTGGAACAAATGGTTGTAAAATGTGTAGAATGTGAGAAGCACACTCATAAAATCTTTTTCCTTTTATAGGATTCTCAAAATTATATTTAATGTATTTAACAAGAAAATATACTTGTCATAATAAAATTTATATCAAGAAACTAATCAGTCTTGAGTTCTAAATTTAATATACATCCTGCCATAAATAACAACAGTTATGTTTTCTACGCAAGTAATTGATTTGAACTGTAATTGCTTGAATCATTTTATCCCATTTATTGGAAAATAATTTGAAGTTTTATTTACTTTCGTTGTTTGTAGAAAAAGTATCTTTATATACTAAAAAATATATCTGAAAAAAACTGAACTAAGAGAGTTGTCACATCAAAAATGCATATAAAAGTAATGTCAATATTTGATAAAAAATATCGCTTGGTCATTGCACAAAATAATGTACCATAAAACGTTATTCTATGTATCATTAAACAGATTTTATCAATGCTAAGAGTATAAAAAAGATTCGAAAAGCGCATCGGTTCTAGAAAAACACTTGAAACAGTGAAAATCAGAGAGTAAGTCAAAATTTTTCTATCATTTTCCGTTTTTAGATAAACAACAATCATGTCTTTTCCCACCATTTTGTATGCAATAACAAATAAAATTAATATTGAAATTTTACGGCAAGTTAATAACGAGGTTGCTCGACGGCTACCAAAGTTTTTGCAGTAAAATGCGTGGTGTACGGTCCGTTTACTGATTCTACGACTTGCACTCTAATTTTGCCAATACGAGCTAGCCTTCGGCTTCACAGGCTATATACTATACGGCGCGATGTATGCAAGCAATTGTACATACCACACGTTAATGAAAGATTATTTATCCTTTGCAGTTTGCCCTATTGCTGATCCATCCCCCTTTTCGTGAATTTTCCATAGACTCTGGACACTGTCGATTTAAAAAATACTAATTCTCAAACGATTTTGGAAATCGAATAGCCAAGACACATACTTCACTATTTTTCGCAGCCCAAGGCGTCTTAATTATAATATTTTATAATTGCTTTACATTCTTGAGAATGAATTTATAGAATTTCTAAGAATAATCCTGCTCTTTATCTTTTAATATAATGAAGCGACCCCATTTATTTTCAATATTTCCTGAAAGGTTCAGCGTTATCAAATGACATTCCGGCATCCAAAGTTTGTTAAGTGCAAAAAATATAAAAAAACCTAAAGTTCAGAATGTCAAGGTGTCTAAATGAAAACTACAACAAAAAGAATCGAAAAAGTTTAAATATTTCTAGAGTAAAATTAAAAAAAATTGGAAAAAAATATCACAAACGAAACTATTTTTTGGAACCAATCTTTGCTATAGCTATTTTTATACTTATTCAGTTATTTTTTCGATTACTGCTCATTGTTACTACACTGTTAGAATTTTCTTTCTAAAATTATGGCAGCAGTCTGACTATCCAATTAATCGTTAAGTTTACGAAAAAGAAAATTTTTTTAAATACATTTTTTACATTTTTTAAAAAAAAAAACTTGAATGCAAAACTATACACTCTTTTAATCATATACAACTTGCATGGTTTCATAATCGTCAAAAAGAAATTTCAATGCGCATTAAAGATAGTTTAGTAGTTTTGTGGTGCTGCCATCAGTGCGTGAATAGGAGTATCGTACTCTAACAACCCAGGGTCACAAATTAGTGATACAATTAAATTACAATTTAATAAATTAATAATTATTATGGAAAATAACAATTAAATAAATTCTTATTTAACCATTTTTCTGAAAAATTTCTAACCGCGTTTTTTTCTCATTTTAACAGAAACATTTTGCGGTATTAATAAAAGGAACGTCAAATAAAGACAACTATGATTCGAAGCGTATTTTGCCTGTTGCTCAGCATTTCTTTTTTTGTAATGGTTGCTTCAGGTCCCCCAGTTCCGGTGCCCGTAACAAGGAATGGTAAGTATCAGATTTTACTTTTAAACAATCCCTTTTATGCTATATATATTTTGCTTACAACTTTCTTTGCTATTGCATAAAAAGTATTCAGTCAGATTTAGTTAAAATTTATATTATGCACTACAATTTACAAAAAAAAATTGCACTGCGAATCTATGTTATCCGACCAAGAGTATCTGGACCCTCAATCTAGCGAAGTTGATGTGGCTTGTTATTTTCACGTATAAACTGCTGTTACATAAATATGAACTCTGAGATGTATGTAAGAATTCTGGACAATGCTGTTTTTCCAACTCTGTAACAGATTTCGAATCAAGTCCATTTCTTTCGCAGCAGCTTAAGTGTTCCTTTCACACAACGAGCACAGCCATGAATTAATGAAAGAGCATTCAAAAAGTGACGTGGCATTCACCGAGCAGTAATTTTAGCCCCTAGAACACTTTTGGGGTGAAGTATTGCTCAAACTGCATATTTCTTTCTGATGATGTAAATGCAAAATGTACAAATTGTTTCAAATGGAGAAACACGTGTCAGATTTGTCATGTCAGAAATATATTTCGAAAAACTAATGAAATAACACCAAAAAGACTTCTCGTCCTAAAAGTCCTAAGAAACAGGGGATGCGAAAAGAAGTCGAGTTTGGTATCATTGAATTTATCTTTTGAAAATATTTTTCTCCTTCATTATTAGATTTTAGATACGATGCGTAGTTCTCGAGGTACTTGAATAAGACCTTATATTTTGGACACTCTTTATAAGCATATATGGCAGTACTTTTACTTTCGTTACTTGTATCGCCGGTACAAGTAAAAAGTACGTTCTTTTACTTGTACTTCGTTACTTTTTAAATTTAGTACTTTTACTTGTACTTTCGTTACTTTTTTAGGGAAAAAGTACAAGTATTTGTAACGGAAATGTCGAATGAAATCGTTACTTTTTTCTAAAACTCGGTAAGCTTTCTAAAAAAAAAATGCTTTCGAAATTCAATTATTTTGCAAAATGAATAAAAATATTAATTAGCAAGTTATTTTCATTCATTTTCGAGTTTTATGCATTTGTTTAGTACATTTTAAATAAAAAATGTTGGATTTTGTTATTACGTTTTTCAATTTTCTTTTTGAACTCACTAATAATACAATTTTTGTCTTAATACATTTTTTACTAAATATATTTTTACCTAGTACATTTTTTACTAAAATTATGTTTATGCCCGACCTTGTCAAACAATGCCCAGTCAAATCTCTAAGAACTTCAGAACTATTTGTGCTACTAAAAACTATTATAATTACTATTTTAATTCTTGAAAACTCGAAGGTATTAACTTAGCCGCTGATACTAAAATTCGTTTGCAAATTTTATTTATTCCGTTAGGCAGAAATGTTCGGAAAATGATTTTCTTGCATAACTTCAGCATTAGCCATTGTTACAAATAAAACTGTAGACTGTTCTGTTTCAACTTATACTACATATTCAATTATTTTTTACTAGCTCAAAGATCACAAAGCTTTCTGAAACCCCGTGTTTGCTTTGTTTATGTTTGTGCTTTTAAAACGCGTTTCTATAAAGTAAAACAATTTTAAATCAATGGTAATTTAAATAAATAAAAGTAAACTAAAAATTAAAATCAATAGATAAAATTTCTTTCTCGTGCAAATCCATAAAAAGTTTGATATTAAAATTATATTTGATTTTAAAATTATATTATACGATTATATTATAAAATTATATTATAATATTCTTCCGAATTTGAAAATAAATCCATAACTTTCAAAATTAAAAATAATTAAATAAATAACTACAATTTTGCAAAAACATTAAAGAACATAAGAATATTATTCAATAAAATTTTAGGTTACTTTGAATTTTCGATTTCCTAGAAATGTACTTTTAAATCGTTACTTTTTTTGTTTAGTACCTGTACTTTTACTTGTACTTTTTACTCGTTACTTTTTAAAATAAGAACTTTTTACTTTTTACTCGTTACTTTTTTTAAAAATACTTGTACTTTTACTCGTTACTTTTTAAAAGTAACGTTGCCATATATGTTTATAAGTGTTCAAACGTTACTATTTGTAACGTAGCTAGGGAAGGAAAAGTAGGGGTACATAGCATGCACTCAATAAAGAAATAGAAAATGTTACGTAACTACTAACAAACGACATATTTTGGCTTTAATTGACTAAAATTTAGCAAACTTTTAAGAAGTTTATGAGCAATTTGATGAAGTTTATGAGCTATTTTATGAAGTTTAAAAACAGTTAGAATTTTATGGACAGTTAAAAGTTAACAATAAATAATTTAAAATATGAAAAGAAACAGTCAATAGTCAAAAGGGGGCAAGGGAAGTTCCTTCTAGTCTTAAAAAAGGAACCTGAAAGCACCCTTCTAGGCAAATTGAGATAATGTTTGCTTTTTATCCTCTTATAGGTTGGGCCCCATTCACACATTACAGGAGGAAATAGAGAAAAACATCCATGCCTTGAACGGAATTCAAACCCTCAATCATTGGCCTCGCAGTCAGGTATGCTAACCGTTCGGCCATGAGCCGGCTAGCATACCCTTATTTTGAACAAATGCTCTGCCAAGCAGCCTTAGGTCACTCTGCAGTCTAAGATTTGTTACTGTCTCTTTTTGGGGTCCATGGTTATTTAATCACCGACAATTTAGTATGCCCTCCAAAGTTCAACCTTTTGGCATATTAAGCATAGCATTGTCATTCATTTCATTAAATTTTTTAAAAACGTATCCTCTTAGTGCATCTGATGTAACAGATGTGTCTTCATGTTATCCGGTTTTCGCTAAAAAGTCTACTTCTTCATCACCTTCGATACCAACGTGTGATGAAACCTACTAAAAATAAATTATTTTCTCTAATTTACGAAAGGTTTAAAGTTTTTTTGATTTCAAATAAGATTTCAGTTTCAAAACAACGATTTCACTGATTATATGGCAGATATTGAATCAACTAGGATAACCACTCTTGTAAACATACTTGTTATTGTTTTGAAGTTTTCTAGTACTAGATTGATTGCGTAGATTTCTGCATCAAAATTATACATATTAGGACGCATGGAAAAAATGGCTACTGTAAGCTTCAGACTGATAATTGGTTTGTCTAATCAGTAAACTGAGCTATCTTAAATCAGGGATGCGTCTGCATATAAGACACGAAGGCATTCCTCTTCCTAGTATAGTTCATTAATCATACGCAAAGAAGTTGCTCTTGAATCTGCTTCAATACTATCTTCTTTTTCCCACCTCAAAATCAAAAAAGCAAACATCCATATAAGGCCTTCCATATAAGACATCCTTGCAACATCCATATAAGGTAGATAATAAAGATTCTCTTCATTATTATATTCTGTGTATTCTCGAATTTTTGCTTTACATTTCAGTTAACTGCGGTGAACATAAAAATGGAGAGACATTTCAAACAGAAGTTCCCTGCATGGAACAAACGTGCAATTATGGAATGTTGTCTGGTTCCGGGTAAGATCATTTAAATATCATAGTTTTTAAATCTTTTGAATTTCTTAATTTTAATGTTATTGATTATTCTCGTATAAAAAGAACGTTTCGCTATATTATAAAGCTTACGTCAGAGTTATATTATTGATCTAGGTGACAGTGTTGCACTTTTGACCAATTTTCACTTTTTATTATTTTATGTAGAATATAATAATTCAAATAATTAATTTTTGTCTCTAACGCCTTAAGATGCAGCATTCAATTTATAGGACAACATTTTTTTACAATTTTATCCCCAAAATATATCATTTTACGAATTCTTTTCTCTATGTATGCCGTTAGTGACTGTTAATGCAAATATATAATTCTATTTTCCTTCGTTGCTTGTTATTTTACTCACAATAAAAAAATCATGAGAGAGTAGAGAAATTCAATTTAGGCAACCTTCCATACAGTTTATGTTACATAAACACCTTATTATTTGAGACTGGTGGATTTTTTTTTCGTGACCAAAATTAGAAGAAAAATATGATTTAAAAAATATTCTATAATCTCCTAACGAAGACTAAAGTTAAAAATTTGTGAAACAATTAAGAATAAATAAAAAAAGTTACTTGAATTATATTTATAAATTTTTTTTTATTTTACAAAAAATATTCATTATCAAATTTATGAGTTAAATTTGTTCTAAGATGCATAGTTCTATGTAATCTGCATCTATCTACATCTTTCATAAAACCTGTTTCTGTAACAGATCAGAAATTAATTTTTGGAAAGAACAAAACTTCTTCTGAAAAATTAAAAAGTTAATTTTTTTTCTGAATGGCAGGCTCAGAATTTGATTCTTTGCCTATGAAGATGCCAGAATTGTTGCTCATTTCGCGTTACCCAGTAGGCACCTGTGAACCAAAGTCACGGAGGCGAGCAACACTGCCCACGCCACACTGTCACAAACCCGTTTATAGGGTGGGCCACGTTCACACATCACACACACACAACAGAGGACAGCACAAAGAGAGAGAGAGAAACATCCATGCACAGAGTGGGATTTGAATCTGCAGCCAATGGCTTCGCAGTCAGGCACGCTAACCGCTCGGCCACCTGGCCGACAGTTAAATTTTCATGTTTGTCATTTTTATAAAGCAATGAAACGTAACAGTTGATTAGTCTTAATTTTTATAGGAATCATCACTTCAGGGTTTTTACATTAAAGAGCATTCAGTATATTATTTTTATTAATTGTTATATTTAAATTTTTCGAAAATAATTACAGATGTCCTGAATTTGCACTCCAGGAAGATTCTAAATGCAGACGAGAAACCGGAAAAGGAGTATTCCCTGCTTGCTGCGAACATCCCGTTTGCCCCGGTGATCCAGGATTTTAAGAATCAAAAATTGTTTTGGAATGCTTAACTTAAAATTCATCTAATATTTTCCTCGAGAATTTTTCTTAATGCTCAATAAATTTTAAAAATGTGAAGATATATTTATGCATATTGAACTTAAGTTCAAAATTGTTTAAAATAAATATTTTAATATTTTTTACTTCACTGTTGAACAAAAATTATGAATTCTGTGGTATGTAAAAAATAAATAAATTTCTACCCGGTTTTAAGAAATACAATGTGACAAATTTTGTGCATAAAATTTGTATCAATTCAGTAATGAATTTTGTAATGCAATATTTGGTATTGTTTTGTATATGGTGTATTGTAATAACTGACTTAAAAATAAGTATATTAATTTAAGAATCTGTTTTGGACTGTTAACAAAAAATATTTTTTATGTTAAAAGAACATTTTGTATTGAAAAGAAATGCTAAAATAAATACTGAATAATAAAGAATACTAAATAAAACATTCAGTAAACATCCTTATACGTCTTTGAGAGAAGTCAATACAAATTGGCATAAAAGCGAGAAAGTGTATATTCGAAAAATAAACAAATTTATAGAAATTCAACGTAAAAAAAATAATTTTACTATTGTAATAACATTTTTAATTTGACACACATAATTATTGATGTAGAAAATAATTGAGGTTGTGATGATTGAAATTTGAAACGAAACATCTGCTACGAAAGGGAAAAAATCATAGATTTAACTCGTAACTTGAATAAGCAACTGTATTCAATTTTGCACACATGCAAGTAGGCAATCAGATAAATAAAAATATTTGACGGGAAAAATTTGTTCTTAGAGCATCATATAGATTTTCTTCAATTCATGTTAAATACTTACGCGTTTTAGCAATACAAGTCAAACTAGGTTCTTGAAGCAAAAATCCTCAAAAGATTGGCCCATCATTTAAGTATATTTAAGTACCAAATTAATCCCCGAAATGAAAAAAAAAAATTTGAAAAAAAGTTCCAATTACGAATTGTAAAGTCTCAGGTTGTCCAAAAAGTGCAACCGGCAAAAACGCTATAATTTTATTTGACGCAACTTGTCATTTCGTCAAAAGCTACAAATTTCAATATTATTGGTTTATGCATTAAGACAGCGCAAAAGAACGAAATGAAAGAATCTTTAGCATTAAAATATTTGGGCACTAATAAGCCTTTCTTTCCCTTGACTAAAGCTACAAATTTTATTGATAGTAGTGTATCTTTTTTCTATGAAAATGGTTTAATTTAGATGAAACCTACCTCAGAATGTATTTCGTAAATAATTTGTACAAATGCGATGCAAATATGCAGCTGCTATATAAGCCCTTGTAGGTAGCTTTCAAGACATAAGACTCACACGATTATTATTAGAGACATGTATGGAAAGAAATATTTTCTGAATAAAACCCCTATAATTTATCTCATTGTCTCGGAATTAATTTCCTTTCGTTGAGTGAAAAAGAATATTGTGGTCCCAAACCTAAAACCCCATTTACCTAAATAACAAAATTTAAAATGTTAATAAAATTAGCCGAATCAAATACATTTTACCTCAAAAAGCACTTAAACTAAAAAACGCTTTAGCAAAAAAAACTTGAAGTTTTAAGCTACTTATAGTTCTTAAGGGAGTTCTTAAAGGTGAATCATGCTGACTCGCATCTTACGTTTAGTTTCTTTCGATTCTACGTAAAAGAAGAAAAAAAAAGAAACACCAGAATGAATTGGAGATTGGACTTGTGTTTGGTGAGAACGGGAGTTCGAATCCAGCCAGTCGAAGAATCCCCGTGTCTTAAATGGTGACTGTTGCACGTTGAATTTGTCTGGGTCACACAGTCCTCCAATTTTTTCTGGGGGCGTTGATCCAAGAATATCCTTGTCTTCTGGCTTGGGTTCAAAATTACAATTCTACGGAGTTGAACATTGATAGTCGTAAATTCAATTTTGGGGCGACCGTTCAACGATGGTTATAAAATGAATTATGGAAATTCTAATACTTTGAGGCAATTTAAGATTTATATTTTTATACGCAAATAAAATTTTTATGAGAACAATTTATGTCTTAGATTTCCGAAAAAAATTAAAGTAAAAGAACTGATACAGGATTCAACATAGTATTGTATCTTGGACAAGCATTTGATTCAATAGCTTTGTATAAGATGAAAATTAAATAACATTAAATGTCCTTTGGATCGAACTTATTTCTATTTTTTAAATAAAATTTTTGATATCCATGTAATTAACATTTATTTTTCAAGTATCTTGTATAACCCAATAAATCAAATTAATCTGGCCGGTCGTCTTTTTTAAATCAATAGTATCTCAAGACAATATACTATAATTATCAACTCCTCTAGATTGGACGATATTAAAACTCAATGAATTACATGAATAAAAATAGAATAAGGATATTTGTGTGTGAGACCTAGAGAAATATACGAAGAGCTCCCACTTTAATGATAGTGCATATAAAAAAGTTGTAAAGAGAGTCAAAATTACAAAACTGCCACCCAAGTATCTTGTATAACCCATTCTGAATTAAATTAATCAACCACTTACGGCTTTCCGGTTTTCCTTTTTAAATCAATAGTGTCTCAAGATAATACACTATAAGTATCAACTGTTCTATATTGGATGATATTGTGGGGGAGAAGCTATAGGCAATGTCAACTTTCATCTATGAAAAGGTACCCCGTCATAGAATCGAGTTAACCTGTCTTATATACTAGGGAAATAAAATTGCATTTTTGTACTGGTATACACACTACAGTGCTCCCCCACCCGAATTATATCTGTGATAAAATTCAATGAACTGATACCACTAGTTGATTCGTTGATGTTTCGTGAGAAGTTGGGAGATCTGTTCAACGGGATTTAATCGGGGCTCTGAGAAGGCCAGTCCGGTTTTTGAATAACCATTTCATCAAACCACGTCAGTGCCAGCTTTGATGTGTGAATGGAGCAGTTATCCTGCTTTTAACAGAAATGGGCCTTTCCCGAAATTTTGCCATAGAGATGGGAGTACAGCATTGTCCACAATGTCCACATACATCTCAGAGTTTATGTTTCCAACCACAAGAACTGACGGACCCAGGCCAACCACGAGAAACACTTCCACACCATTATGCTTCCATCACCATAACAATCGGTTGCCCGTATGTTTTTGGTCATATAGTGTAATTTTAGCGCCACGCTACAGCTAAAAGCTTAACTTAGATTTATGCAATAATCGCTTTCTTTTCATTGTTTTTAATTGATTAAGTTTGTTATAATCAGTTTGTTATTTGTATTATTTTAGTTCTATAGTAGTCCAGGCAATAGAGCACAATAAAGGACGTTAATTGGAAAAATTAGTAGGAGTTCTTATTTTTCGTACACTTATGTTTTTTGAGGTGCTAAACATGAATCCGATCTCATAGAAGTTTTTTATGTACACACTGTAAGAATTTTCATTCTAAAATTACCGTAAAATAACCGACAGCAGGATGTCCATCTAACTAACCATAAAGTTAACCGTTAGGAACCTTTTTTTACCTTAACTGTCTTGAAACCGCTTACAACTAGTATGGTAATAAGACCCTGAATACAAAACTATACGGTGTTTTAAATATTAACAACTGGCATGGTCTGAAAACCGTAAAAAAGAAATTTTACTTGACATACATGACAATACTTTTACAAAAATTGATTTCGATAAAAAGGAAGAAAAAAAGCTCAATTTTCAATGCTATGACTGAAATATTATTTTTTTAAATCTTCATTACTTTTGTTCGATTTGACGTAGTGACAAGACTCAAACAGTTTTAGCTAGAGGAAATTTCATTGTTTTATTTTATATAAAAAAGGCAAAAAAATGATTGTTTAATCCAAATCGACTTCACGTGAGCTCGCCAGAGCAAGAGAAGCAGTTAATTTGGCGGAGACAAGTGGAAGCAGAACAAAAGCAATACAGAATGGACGAGCTAGTTCGAGGTATGCTGATCGTGTGCTGTTAACCAAATGAGCTGGCGAAGGAAGCAAAGAGCATTTTGTGCCATTAGAGCAAGTAGAAGGATAACATCAACAGAATCATAGTTTGTCGCCTATTCTATAGTAACTGATCACTACATATCGTACAATTTACAATGCTTAAAAGGTTAGATTTGTCTGTGGTAAATTTTGTAGAAGAGTACAGCTGAATACATCAACTTTGAACTAAAGGAAAACAAATTAAATAATCAATCATACCACTGCAATCTGGCACAAAATTGAACGACACAATTAAAAAAATTTTACACTTGACTCTGTACTAGAATTTATTAGGCTTGAAAAAGCACGTTTTTAAAAGTTCAACTATGCTTACCTGCCGTATCATTTCAAGCTGAAAATAAGGATATCAGAATCAAGCATTAATTTTCCCTGAATAGGCTGTTTAGTATATGAGATAATATATATTTTTTAACTTTATTTCTACCCCATTTAGAATTTATATAATTTAGATTTACAGAGACCCCATTCAAAATTAATAACTATAAATAAAAGAAGCAAACGGGTTTCAGATAGCTTTCAAAGTACTTACGTTACATTATGTATTTACATTACATAATGAGTTAAAGATAAATAATTATTTAAGAATGGTGAATAAAATACAAATCGAAACTCATTTTAGATTCATTAGAGCTCCAAACTTCAAAAATCATTGATATTTCCTTTTGAGTAAATGAGAAAAAATAATCTGCAATATAAATTGAAATAAGGCGCAATGATAATCCTTTAAAAAAAGATTTACCACGCATCACTCTCACACGAACTATATTTCTCGAATGACTATAGGATTGATGACTGAAATTGGTTCATGCACTCACATGCAAATATAGACCTATACTGGAACAAATGGTTGTAAGAAGTACACTCAATGAATGTAAGAAGCACACTCATAAAATCTCCTTTTTAATATTATAGGATTCTCAAAAGTATATTTCTTCTTTAATGCATTTAGTAAGAAAATATATTTGTCATAATTTTATTTGCTTTTGTTGTTAGCAAGAAAAAAAAGTTCTTTAATAACATAATAAAAATATACATTAAGAAACTGAAGTATGAGAGTTGTCACGTCGAAAATTAAAGTAATGTCAATATTTAATAAAAACTATCACTTGGTCATTGCACAAAATAATGTACCATAAAACATTCTTCTACGCATCATAAAACAGATTTTATCATTGCTAAGAGCATAAAAAAGATTCGTAAAACACATCGATTCTAGAAAAACACTTGGAGCAGTGAAAATCAGAGAGTAAGTCATATTTTTTCTTTCATTTCCTGTTTTTAGATAATCAACAATCATATCTTTTCCCCACATTTTATATGCAATAACGAATAAAATTAATATTGAATTATTATAGCATATTAACAATTGGAAAAACCCGTAACGGGTTATAAGAAAACTCCAATTCCAAAACAAAACTAATCTCTAAATAAAGCAACAACTCTGTTGTTCTAAAAAGGTCTTCTAATTTTATCGTCTGCTTTTATTTTCTTGTTTATCTCTTTATGTGTTTAGTTTACTTTATTCATGCTTTTGCTAGCCCATTATTTTTTTATATTTTTACTTTCATTCATGCTGTTGGTAGCCAATTATTTTTTTAATATTTTTAGACTTTATAAGGGTCACCGATGACCGGCGATGCCAAAATTATTACGCCAAGATTATTAAGACCTTAGTGAATTAAATGCATCATGAATGATTACAAAAATTAACTGTTTTGTTTTAAATAATATTTCATCAAAATATGCAACACATACTGAGAAAATCATTTCGGCCAGATGGGCAAACCATGTAAAATTAGTATGGCATTCAACGTGTTTAAAACGAGATTGTTCTACGACTACCAAAGTTCTCTCATTTTGCAAATGCGAGCTAGCGTTCGGCTTCACATTCTACGTACAACACGGCGTGATGCATGTAGTTTGCCTGGTTTGCCTATTTTTAGTTGTAGTTTGCCTATTTTTCGTGAGCAAAAGTGTCTTAATTATAATATTTTACTATTGTTTAACATTTTTGAGAATGATAAAATTTCTAAAAATAATTTATTTTTTATTTATTTTTATTTATTTATTTACTTTTTATTTCCAATGAGCTGCTATATCGGACTTGCCGATGAGCAGACCTAGTGCGTTCTCCAGAGGTGGTATCCACTCTTTCAGGACCACCACAATGGGTAAGACACCGTTGGTCATGTTAATTTGGACGTCTAGTTTCTGCAACACTAGATGGCAGCACCAAGACTCTATTTGGATGCTAAAGTGCACTAGGAATTAAATTTTGAATTTCTAAAAATAATCCCGCGTATTTCTCCAAGCATAATGAAGCGATCCCTTTAATTTTCAATATTTCTGAAAGGTATAGCGTTATCAAATGACACTCTATCATCAAAAGTTTGTAAAGTATAAAAAATATCAACAAACCTAAGGTTCAGGATATCAAGGTGTCTTAATGACAGCTGCAGAAAATTGAAAAAGTTGAAAGTATTTCTACGGTAAAGAAAAAAAAAATTGCGAGCAAAACTGCTTTAGGGTAATAATCTTTGCTTTGGCTATGTTTATACTTATTCAGTTATTTTTACTCATATAATTTTGTAATACTACACTGCTAGAATTTTCATTCTAAGATTACGGCAAAATAACCGGCAGTCTGTCCATCCCATTAACCGTAAAGTTTACGGTCAAGAACATTTTTTAATTTTATAGTTTTGAAACCGTAAGGGCAAAAAACCGTTAATGTTATACTATACACTCTTTAATCATTTACAACTTGCATGGCTTCATATTAGAAAAAAGAAATTTCACTGCATGTGGACGATAGTTTAGTAGCTTTGTGGTGCTGTCATATGTGCATGAATAGGAGTATCGTATTCCAACAGCTCAGGGTCTCAAATTAGTGAGCCTAGGACACTGGAAACTCTTCATGTAAAGGTAATGGAGGAAATATTGTTGTGTCAACCCTGGGACACGAACTCTATTCGGTCGATTACACGACAAACCCTCTACCCTCTGTGCTATAATATGTACCCATCTGCGTGGAATGAAATAGCTTCATTAAATGGGTCCAGATAAAAGTCTGGTTGAATAATTGTATTAGGGGAAAACGGTTAATAAACAGATTTTTCCCACTGTTAACTGTTAGAATACTATCTAATTTAAAGTTATTTGACTGTTTGTTTGAGTATTGTAAAATAACTATTAAATGAATTGTTATTTAACCATTTTTCCGAGAATTTTCTAACACTGTTTTCCTTTTCATTTTTGCAGAATCATTTTGAGGTATTAATAAATGGAACGCTAAATAAGGACAACTATGATTCGAAGTGTATTTTGCCTGTTTCTTACCATTTCTTTTATTGTAATGGTTACTTCAGGTCCCCCAACTCCGGTGCCCCCAACATTAAAAAGTAAATATCTGTTTTTATTTTTGAACAATATTTTTTGTGCTATAAACATTTTACTAATAACTTTCAATGTCATTGCATAGTTATGAATTTTTATTCTGCAAAACATTTTACAACAAAATTACAGCACGAATCTGCACTATCCAACGCTACGTATCTAGACTCTCAACCTTAAGAAGTTGATGTGGCCTGTTATTTTCACGAATAGGTTTGCTGTTGGAAATATGAGCTCTGAGATGTATGTAAGAAATTTGGACAATGCTGTTTTCCCAACTCTGTATCAGATTTCGGAGCAAGTCTATTTATTTTGCAGCAGCTGAAATGTTCCTTTCACACATCGAGTACAGCCATGATTTCGTAAAATAGTATTCTACAAGTAAACTGCTATTCTCAGAGCAGCTGCAATTGTATCCCATAGAAAACTTTTACGGTTCTGACGATGTAAATACAAAATGAAGATAGAGTAAAAATTGTTTAAATTAGAGAAACACGTGTCAGATTTGTCATGTCAGGAACATATTTTGAAAAACTAATGAAATAATACCAAAAAGTCCTTAGCAACAGGGGATGTGAAAGAAAATCGAGTTTGGTATCAATGAATTCATCTTTTGAAAATATTTTTTTTCGTGTATTATTATATTTTAGATCACATGTGTAATTTTCGAGGTACTTGAACAAGACCATACATTTTGGACACTCTTAATAAGTATTCAAACGCTACTAATTGTAATGTAGCTAGGATAGGAAAAGTAGGGGTAGACAGCATATATAACTTACCTGCCATAATAAAGGAAAAAATGGAAAAACTTTCAATTAATTCCGTTTTTGATTAAATATAGCGTAAACAAACACATTTTTTAAATAAATAAGACAAAAGAGCTTCTTCAGTTTATAAACACAGTGCCTAGCGCAAAAGATATTATGTGATTAAGGTAAGTAAAACAGTGCCTAGTGCTAAAGATATGAAGACAAATCATTTTTAAATATGTTTCTCTTGAATGTATTAGTTGAAATTTTTGAACAATTCTTAGGATCAGAGTAAAACAATTCCCCCTCGTATCTGTTTAACAATTTTTTTTCTGGAGTTTTTGGAGTTTTAACAGAAACACGCATACTACTAATTTTTGCCTTTATTATAATAGACTCAATGACAAAGCAAAAAATTTTACGTAACTACGAGCAAACGACCCATTTTGGCTTAAATTGACTAAAAATAAATTTAGTTTTACGAAGTCTTTTTCTAAATTTGACAAATTTTGTCATTAAACATTCACTTGTGATAACCTGTATATATGTAACTGTGTGTTGCATATGGCTCTATTTAGAAATTAATTCTTAACTGCAACTGTTCACTGCCAAAAAGAACAGGACGATCAACTAACATTTAAAGGTTAACAATGAATAATTTAAAACATGAAAAGGAACAATTAATAGTCAAAAGGGGGCAGGGACACCTCTTTCTAGTCTGAAAGCATATTGTCTTCTGGGCAAATGGGGCATATCTTAGTTAGTTTTTTTTTTCTGCCGCAAGCACCGAACTCTTTTTCATTTGCTCTGGAAGTTGCCGGAAGTGTTGCTCTGTAAGGTTACCCGGTGGGTACTGGTGAACCTCAGTCACGGAAACGAGGAACATTACCCATACACTGCCAAAGATACTCTTTCATAGGTTGGGCACATCGCATTCACACATCACTGGACAACACAGAGACAAACATCCATGCCTTGAGCGGAATTCGAACTCGCCACCATTGACTTCGCGGTCAGGTACGCTAATCGCTCGGCCACTGGCCGGCTACCATATCTTAGTAGAAGGTACTCTTATTTTGAACAAATTTTCTGCCAAGCAGCCTCAGGCAACTCTGAAGTCTAAAATTTTCTGCTACCTCTTTTCGGGGTCCATGGTAATGTTATTTTCGACCATCTTGTATGACATCCAAAGTTCAACTTTTTGACATTTTAGGTATAGCGTTGCTATTCATTTCATTAATTTTTTCAAAAACATATCCTTTTACTGCATCTGATGTAACAGATGCGCTTTCTTGTTGGATTCTTCGATACCAACGTGTGATCAAACCCACTGAAAATAAATTATTTTCTCTTATTTAAGAAGGTTAAAAGATTGTTTGATTTCAAATAAATTTCTGTTTCAAAACAATGGTTTCACTGATTATATAGAAGATATTTAATCAACTAGGATAACCACTTTTGTAAACATATTTGTAATTGTTTTGAAGTTTTCTAGTACCAGATTGATTGCGTAGATCTCTGCATCAAAATTATACATATGGAGGCGCAAGGGAGCACTTTGGGAAGAAAGTCTACTGTAAACTCTAGTCTGATAATTGATCTGTCTAACCAGTAGACTAATTTGACTTAAATATAGGATCCGTTTGCATGCAAAACACAGAGCCATTCATCTACCGGATTTAGTTCATTAATCACACACAAAGAAATTATTTTTAAATCTACTTCAATGCTATCCTTTTTTCTCCTCAAATTCAAAAGAGACTGTTTCTTCGTAATATAGATAAAACAGATTCTTTAAATGTTTATATTCTGCGTAATCTCTAATTTTTGCTTTACATTTCAGCTAACTGCGGTGAACATAAGAATGGAGAAACATTCCATACAGAACATCCCTGCATGGTACAAACGTGCACAATGGGAATTTTGTCTGGTAAAGGGTAAGTGCATTTAAATATCATAGTTTTGAATTTTTTTTGAAATTGTTCCTTAAAATTAAGGTTATTGATTACTTTCGTGAAGAATAACGTCTTAGTATTTATAAAGCATGCGTCTTAGTTATAATATTGATCTAGAAGACAGTGTTGCACATTCAACCAATTTTCACTTTTTATTTTTTTAAAAAGATATTAATAATTCGAGTAATTAATTTTTGTCAATAACGCCTTAAGATACAGCATCCAATTTATAGGGCTAAATTTTTTTTTACACTTTTATCCCGAAAATATAGCTTCTTACGAATTCTTTTCTCTATGTATGCCGTTAGTGACTGTCTATGTATAATTCGATTTAACTTCGTTGCTTGTAATTTTACTCACAATAAAAAAAAATCGTGACGGTAGAAAGAAATTCGATTTAAGCAATCTTCCATACAGTTCATGCTATATAAATACCTTATTGTTTGAGACTAGAGGATTCTTTTTCATGACCAAAATTTGAAGAAAAATATTCTTTAATTAAAGAAAATACTTAAGTTAAAGACATTTATTCCATAATTTTCAAAAGAAGTCTGAATTTTAAAGTTTGTGAAAAAATAGGAATAAATAAAATAATTTATTTGAATTATATTAATTCATTTTTTTGTTACGAAAAATATTTACTACTGAATTTCTGAGTTAAATTTGTTCGAAGATGCATATTTCCACGTCATCTACATCTTTCATGTAACCTGTTTCTATAAAAGATCAGAAATTACTTTACAGAAGGAAAAAAAATTAAAATTTTATATTTGTCATTTTTTTAAAGCAATTAAACGTAGCAGTTTATTCGTCTTAATTCTTGCAGGAATCATCACTTCTGCTTCTTTACATTATAAAGTATTTAATATATTATTTTTATTAATAGCTATTTTAATTTTTGGAAAATAATTTCAGATGTCCTTCATTTGCACTTCCAAAAGATTCTAAATGCAGAGGAGGAACCGGAAAAGGAGCATACCCTCATTGCTGCGAACATCCGGTTTGCCCCGGTGATCCAGGATTTTAAATCAAAAATTGTTTTAGAATGCTTAACTTAAAATTAATTTAATATTTCGTACAATTTCAAATTTACAGAGAAATATATATCCTTATTGAACTTTAGTTCAAAATGGTTAAAAATAAATATTTTAATATTTTTTACTTCGCCTTTGAACAAAAATTATACATTCTATGATAAGTAACAAAATATTTAAAACCTGAAGAAATCCAAAGCTCATTTATGTGACAGGCTTTGTGTAGAAAATTTGTATCAATTAATTAATGAATTTTGTAATGCAATACTTGAATTGTTTTTGTATTGTAATAAGTTACTTAAAAATGAGTACATTAATTTAGGAATCCGTTTTAGACTGTCAACAAAAAATATTTCTTGTGTTAAGAGAACATATTGTATTGGAAAGTATATACTAAATAAAACATTCAATGACACGTGTTTATATGTCTTTATCAATGCAAATTGACATAAAAGTGAAAAGATGTATAACTGAAAAAAAATAAAGAAATTTTTAGTAATTCAACTTGAAAATAGTAATTTTATTGTTATTACATGCAATATTATTGGTATAGTAAATAATTGAGGTTGAGATTATTAAAATTCAAAACAAAACAACTGTTTCAAAATTGAAAAATATCATAGTTTTAACTCATAACTTCAAAACAACTGTATTCAATTTTGCACACCTGCAAGTAGACATTGAAATAAATAAAAATGTTTAGGAAACATATATTTTTAGAGCATCACATAGATTTTCTTTAATTTATGCTAAATATTTATGCAATTTAACAATACAAATCAAGCTGGACAAGTAATACAACTCAAACTTAATTCAACTCATCCTTCAAGAATATACTTATTCCTGGGGAAATGACTTAACTGTTGAAAAAAAGTTCCAATTACGAATTATCAAAGGTCACAGGTTGTCCAAAAAGTTCAAATGGCAAAAACGCTGTAATTTTAATTTAGACAACTTGTCATTTCGTCAAAAGCTGCAGATTTCAAGAATATTTGCTTATGCATTAAGACCACTTAGAGAAATGCGAAATAAAAGAAGCTCTAACTTTAAAATATTTGGTCATTAATAAGTCTTTCTTTCTTTGACTAAATATACAAATACTAGCATTGTTTTTAACAAATGAAGCTGAAATGGCGTCTTGGGGACGATTGTAACAATAAGTAAAAGGACGATTGTAACAGCTGAAAATAAATAATCGTTCTTTGGATTTTTACAGTTATAGATAAATCTAAAAATATATGAAACTATACGAGCAAGTTTAGAAAAATTATTGGTAAGTTTAAGTAGGTAATTATAAAACATAACATTTTGATTAGTTAAAGCAAAACACATATCCTTTTCAACAGATTAACCTTTTTTTTACTCTGAAAGGTAAGAGTTTTCAGCAATAGAATTAGTGCACTCAAACACTGAAATCTCATCTTTTCTTAGAAACTCGGGACCTGACCACCAGACCTCATTTTTCAGAAGAACTTCTGCACTAACTCCTCTCGTAAGAATGTCAGCAATGTTGAGTTTACCGGGAACGTGTGACCAAGATTCAGGATTGCTAAGGGCTTGAATCTCTTTCACTCGATTGGAAACAAACTGTTTCCATTTATGATGAGGTCCTTTGATCCAGAACAATGCGATCTGGGAATCTGTCCAAAAATGAACTGTTGGGGATCCTTTTCGTTTTACAATCTGTTCTATTTCTATGGCGAGTCTGGTTGCAAGTAATGCACCCATTAGTTCTAGTTTTGGAAGAGTCAGTTTCTTTAATAGAGCAACACGACTCTTTGATGCGATAAGATTAACTGTGATTTTGTCACTGTACTTCACTCTTAGGTACACTGCTGTTCTTTATGCTCTTTGGCTGGCATCCGAAAATACATGAATTTGAAGTACCTTGGCATCATCTAGACTGGAGTCTAGAATCATTCTAGGAACTTGTAATTTCGAAATGACAGACAACTCAGACCTCCACTGAATAAATTGTTGGCGAATGTCTGGTGGAAGTTCCGTATCCCACGGACACTTTCTAAGCCACAAGTCTTGGAGTAAACACTTGAGTCTTATTGTGTACGGACTAAGAAAACCCAATATGTCGAACAGTTTTCCGATAGTTCTTAAAACAATTCTTTTAGTAATGCTTTCTTTTCCATCGAATTTAAGCAAGTCTTTCAGATCTACAGAGATGTAATCTTCATGCGCATGCCATGGCAGTCCTAGAACTTTGTGTAAATTGGCAGCAGGATTGGCTTTCGAATGAATGGGATGGGTTTCGAACCCACAATCCTTCCATAATTGTACCAGTTCCTTGCTGTTTGAACTCCATTTACACAGATTCATGCTTGCTTCTGCCATAATTTTCTTGGCTTCGTCCGACATCTGAAAGGCAGATTTCACGTCGTCGAGAGCTCCTATGAAGTCGTCGGCATATAGACATTCATTGAGCATATTCGTCGTAGCGGGATGCAACTCTTGATATTTTTTGATATGTTCCTTAATTGTGGCAGAAAGCAAGAAGGGACTGGCGTTGACACCAAAAAGAACTCTGCAAAATCTAAAAATATTTATGTCATACTGCTCACCTATGGCCGGGTTCGAACTTGGAAAAAGAAATCTCACTGCATTTCGATCTGTCTCATTCAATGATATTTGAAGGAACGCTTTTTCGATATCTGCTAAGATCACCACAGCATTCAAATGAAAAAATATAAGCATGTTAAATATCAGGGGATTTAGGCTAAGTCCTGCGTATAAACAGTCATTTAAGGAAAGTTCACCTTCTTCATGTGAGCTGGCATCAAAAACTATTCGTTTACTAGAACTGACTGATTCTCTGTAAACCATGGAAAATGGTAGATAAAATAGCGGTTTATCTGTTTGTACTTTGTCTTTTGGGACCTTCTCTATGATGCCTTGATTTTCATAGTCTTTCAGAATTTCACGATAATCTTCATACAGTTCTGAGCGTCTCTCAAATTTTCTAATCAAATGATCTAGCCGTCCTCTGGCTACAGTTAAGTTATCGTTTAATTCCCTAAAATCATGTTTCCATGGTAGTCCAACTTGATACCTCCCTTCTTTGTAATCTACAGAATTTTTAAAGAGAGCTAAAGCAGTACTTTCCTCATCTGTATTATCATTTGGAACTATCCCAATTGACTCTAATTCCTAAAATTTATTTAACCCTTCATCAACATTGTCCTGTATGAAATAACATTTGGAATCATGTGGGTGTGTAGAGGGGATCGAACCTGTAACCATCCACCCGAAAACTGTTTCAATTAAAATAATAGAATTACCCCTTAATCGAATTTGATTTCCTTTTAACAATTCATAAAATACGTCTCCTCCTAAAAGAATCGATATTTTTTACGGTAAATAAAAATTAGGATTAGCGTACTTTACGTTTTCGGGTAAATTCAAATTAGAAATATTTATTTCTTCCGAAGGAACATTTCCGGCTATTTCTGGCAAAATTAACAATTCGAGTTCCTTATTATATGATTCCTCATCATTACTTATACGCGAATAAATCTTCTCAGTTATCGGAAATACTGTATTTTTTAATCCAATTAAATTTGACCTACAACGCGATCTTTTTAAACCCAATAAATTAGCTGCCTCTTCAGTAATTAGAGATTTCATACTTCCAGAATCGCATAGCCCTGTTAAATGCAAATATTTTCCGTTCGATTGCAATATTTTAACTTTCACTGTAGAAAGAAGAACATTTTTATTTACATTAAAAGAATATAAACATGGTGCCTCTTGCGGTTTGTTATTAATTTCATTTTGCATTTGTGATTGCGTAACTTCTTGTTCCGAAACTGAATTATCTCTTTCTTCCCTGCTCATTGGCGCCACACCCGTATTTTTGTTTTGATTTTGTCTATCGAAGAAAAAGTTCGCTCCGTGTAACATTGTACTATGATTCTTGTTACAAGATTTGCATTTTAAATGAATTTTCTTACATTTAGACATTGTGTGAAATCCGAGACAATTAAAGCATAATTTATTCCTTACAACACATTTTAATCTATCATCTGCGTTAGAATCGATAAACTTTTTACATCTGAAAATAGGGTGGGATTCCATGCATCCTAATAAACAATTATTTTTGTTTTCGTTTTTCACCATTAGAGTTTTGAATTTCGGGGTTGGTTCCCGTTTAAATTCGCCTGAATTTCTGTTTACATTTTCTAGTGCTTGACATCTTTTAGTTAAGAATTCCGTAAATTTTTCCCAACTCGGTAATTCTGAACCCTATTCCATTTCGTATAATTTACGTGAGTCAATATCAATTCTTTGAATAATTATATAAATTAATATTGCTTCGCAAAGAGGGTTCGTTTCTAATTCTAGTTGTTTTAATGATCGCAAATTACTTTCAGTTTTACCGAGCATCTGTCTTAAACTAGACGCAGATTCACATTTAACTTTAGAAAAATTAAATATTTCACCAATATGACTCATAATTAGCAATCGTGTATTTTCAAATCGTTTTTTCAATGCTTCGAATAAACTGTTGTACGTATCATTTACCGTAATTAATTGTTTAGCGTTACCCTTAAGTGCCGACTGAAGGTAAAACAATTTTTGTTGTTCTGACAACTTTTTGTTATCGTAAATTAAAGACATAAATTGCGTTTTGAATGACAACCATTCAACATATAAACCTGAAAATTCGGGAAGATTAATTGACGGTAATTTTAGTTTACAGTTACCAGAGGACGAACTATTTTCATTTGAATTAGAATTTGGATTTAAAAGTTTTTGAAAGCTTACCTCGCATGTTTCGAGGTCAATTTGCAGCCCATCTAAACTTTCTTCAAAATCTGGCAAATCCTCATCCGACAAAGTAGAATAGCATTCGCTGCGTAGATCCTCTAACTTTGTTCTAAGTTTATCCAAAGTTGATAATTTTTGAGTGATGTCCGTATTGTCTACAGGTAAATCAGTATTTTGCTGAAGTGCATTTACAATCCTTGTCAATTGTCCTCGTATATAACCCCGTTTTCGGTTAAATACTGTTATTTTCTCCAAAGCCATTCGATTCGTTTCGATTTCGTACTCAATTTCCACAAGCGTTCCGTTTGTCTTCGTGCTCGGCGATGACCACTTTTTGTTTAGTGTTCGTGATATATTGATCAATTAATAGCGGACTGTTATAAACATAAACATTTATTTTGAAACTTAATAACATAAAATTAACAAGATCATTTTGAGTAACAGGAGGATGTTCTCTGTTCTAGAGTTGAATGGCAACTGAATAATAATGTGTCATATATGAGCGCCGTCTCGTGGCAATTCTTAACATATATATATATGTAATAACAGGGCTCCAACCCTGTTATCAGTGTTGTATTTAGCTTGAAATAATTGCAGTCATAATCCATCATACGTTCTAAACAGGTTTATTAAATGTAGGCTGGTATTGCTAACAGTTGACGTCCACGCTCCCTGCGGGAGGGGAATGGACAAGAATCCGGACAATCCCGGAACAGCTTATCGGGCTCACATCAAGATGAAAAGGACACGCAAAACTATGCGCTCTTACGTTTTATACCAACATAGATTTGAAGTAAAAAGGCACATTCGTACATTCCTTGTATCCTTACGCATTAAGGAAATCATTTCTGCTTCCTTATATGGAATTGAAAAAGGGAACAATTCTAAAAATAACTCTTCCCTTGAAATATAAATCTATTTATATTTCAATGGTATGTTTTCAGCCTTGAATTCCCAAAATAGAATCTCTCTACGCTTATTCTTTAACAAAGACATTTTATGAAAACGAAAGAGATTTAATTCTTTTATTAATACAAAAGTATTTACTTTTTGTATTACATCCCCCCCAAAAAAAATTTTTGGTGAGCCAAAATAAAAAAAATTTAGAATACTTTAAATTTAAAATTTTTAGGTTGGTACGATTGTTCCTTTTTCCCTACTAACAAACAACATTTTTTCAATTATGTAAAGAAGAAAAAAATTATTTACAATGACAAAAATAACAACATGATAATGCACTTCATCTGTTTAGACAACTAAACAGAAAGAATTATGAAACATGTTTATAAACTATTCTACTAAAATTTTCAAAAACATTTTTCACACAAAAACATACAAAATTTTTATGCAAAACGAACTGGACAACAAGTGTCATTTAATCAGAATTTAAGATTCTGTGTGGTTAAAAATATTTTTTACTTGATGAAATACAACTATTCTACTAAAATTTTCCAAAATTTTCACACAAAAATATCAAAATTTGCATGCAAACGAACTGGACAACAAGTGTCATTTATTCAGAATTTAATTTCAACATTTGTGGGTTGTGATATTTCCTAAGCTTTGATACATGTACTTTTTCAAAATTTTGTTTACTTAAATTTCTTTTCATTATTTTGTTTTTGTAATCAGTTTCTTGGTCATTCTTTCCTTTTCCTATTTTTCTTTTTATTTTTTGTTTTTGTTACCCTTTACATATTTTTTCGTCGATATTAACCTGATAATGAACGCATCCATTAACTAGATCTATCTTCGAAACATTTGAACTTTTTGGACATTCTTTCTTTCTATTTTTTGATGTTTACTTTTACTGAAACATCCTTAACATTCATTTTTTCGATGCTTACTTTTTTGAAACATCATTCTTTTCTTTTTTCGATGTTTACTTTTTTTGAAACATCTTTTTCACCATTTTTAACCTTAACATATTGAGAATTCTGCTGTTTAATGTGCAAAGATAAGTTGTCACTTTTAGAATTAGCAGAGATGATCAGTCTCTTACCAAATAGAATGACAACTGGCCCGACACAATCAATAAACAAACAAAACTCCCTGCAAGTCTACAACCCTACTAAAGCATATGGTAAATCAGTATCAAGCATAAAAAACTTAACTGATTAAACAATTTCGCCTATCGTAATAAGGGAGTCTCACAAATTTGTTTAAGTGTTAACTGTCCGTTTGTTTGGGTTTCACATTTTTTAAAATAGGAATTTTTAGTTTTGACCAAGTCCGAAAAAGTAAAAGAAGTATTACACTTTCTTTAAGTTTATTTGAAAACTCTTCATTGTTTGGTTCAAAAGAAAGTTTTGAAAAATTTACTTTTTTATGTGGTTAGATCTAGAAAAATCATTAGGAAACAAAAGTTTAAAAACCTAATTTAGTTTGCCGTCACTAATTTAATTGACGTTTGAATCACATTTATATATATATTTTTTTTTTTCTTCAAAAATATTTCAAAATGCACGATAAATACAGTACTATATCATAATTTAAAAAAAAAACAATATAAACACTAGAAATGCAATCTAATCATTAATAATATACTATTCCATTATTCAAAATAAAATATTTAGATTACTACTCATATCTAATATTACTAAAATATTCAATCATAACATTGAGAAAGAAAAAAAATTAGAGAGAAATAAAATATATCTACAGTCAATCCTTTTCATTTGTCATTTTTCTTTTGACCTTTATCCATTTTTCGTTGACGAGAGAAAAAAAAATATCACTTTTTTTTTCTTCTTTTTTTCGCGCACTTAAATCGTAGCAATTCATGAATATTCATGATTAAGATTCGCGCACATTCACTTTTTATTTCACAACTTGAGTAGTAATAATTGTAGGATCACTCGGTGTCGAATCACTACCATGTTTGATGTTTCTTCCAACTTAGAGGCACTATGGAATTGTAGGGTCATCAGATGGGATACTTTCACTGGTTTCAGGGGACAATCTCCAGCTATCGTCCTTCCTACATCAGCTTTTCAGGCGCGACGAGGTACAAGTAGCACGGGTGGAAAAACGCCATCCTTCCTTCAACGTTTTTTTCACTGCCGATTTTTTTCTCCTCCGGGGTTGATGGAAAATTTCAACTTAGCAGTCAGCCAGACTACTTTACGCTTAGTTTTTGCGAGATAAAAATGGGTAAACTTCCTCCGCAAGTATTAATCCTGGCGTCTTGTAATAACAGGGCTCCAACCCTGTTATCAGTGTTGTATTTAGCTTGAAATAATTGCAGTCATAAGCCATCATACGTTCTAAACAGGTTTATTAAATGTAGGCTGGTATTGCTAACAGTTGACGTCCACGCTCCCTGCGGGAGGGGAATGGACTAGACTCCGGACAATCCCGGAACAGCTTATCGGGATCACATCAAGATGAAAAGGACACGCAAAACTATGCGCTCTTACGTTTTATACCAACATAGATTTGAAGTAAAAAGGCACATTCGTACATTCCTTGTATCCTTACGCATTAAGGAAAATCATTTCTGCTTCCTTATATGGAATTGAAAAAGGGAACGATTCTAAAAATAACTCTTCCCTTGAAATATAAATCTATTTATATTTCAATGGTATGTTTTCAGCCTTGAATTCCCAAAATAGAATTTCTCTACGCTTATTCTTTAACAAAGACATTTTATGAAAACGAAAGAGATTTAATTCTTTTATTAATACAAAAGTATTTACTTTTTGTATTACATATATATATATATATATATGATTATTCAGAGAAAGGTTCAATTTTGTGTCTGATTTCGCAGCTTAATAATTAGCACTAATTAATTAGCATGTTTGAGGTCACCCCTAGAAACCATTAAGATTGACACTTAGTTCGTGAAAATCCGATCATTAGAACGAAAGTTATTCAGGGTGATATCTTTTTTTTTTTACCTTCTGGCAATATAAATTCTTTTGATACAAAATTCTCCAAATTATTTTTACTACCAAAAGAAATTCCTACCAAATTTAATAATAAAATATATTTGTAAAAATCAAAATTATTTTGAGAAATAATCAATCTCCAACAATAGAGAGTTCAAAAGACGACATACATTCTTCAGTAAATAACGACGTTAAGTTACTTACGCAACTACACGTACGCTATAAAATGCAGTTGATTAAAACTTTTTATTACATTTATTAGCCAATAACATAAACACTTATTTGTCTTTGCTTTATTGAAAAATAATAGTTTATTTCAAAGAAGCTTATCTAATTGCGTAGTGAAAAATGTATCTAAGAAAGTCAGAAGTAAGAGTTAGAGCGTGAAAGAAGTATATTAAAATAGTGCGAATATTTGATAAAATCATTACGATAACATTAATCTGTGTATAATAAAAAAAATTTTATATTCTCGTTGCCAAGGATATAAAAAAAAGACAACAAGGATTGGTAAAACACTTAGGAAGTGGAAATCTAGCAGCACCTTTAAGTAAGTCAATTTTATATTCGATATTTTAATAAATACTCATAAATATTTTTCCATGTTTAATGTGTAATAACACATAAATTTAACGTTACTTAATAGTCCTCAAAAATAGTACCGGTAAAATTTTTTAATTTATCAAACACATCTTTTCATGGTTTGAAGTACACTTCTAATAAGCTGATTATTTTTAAATTTTGCGTGTTTGTTCATAGTACCAGTACTAATAACTTTATCAAAAAATTCTCCTATCAACTTTTTAAAATAGTTTGCATGAATAAAATTCTAAGCAGAAATTAAAAAAATTTATATTTAATTGTTATTTTATTACTTAAATATAATATTTAAGTATAATTTAATAATTATAATTTAAAAATTATTATTCATAATTATTGAATAAATTTTTATTGAAATGTATCCTTACCAATATTTAAGTGTATCGCTAAAATATTTAATTATAATTCAATTTTTATAATTTTAACAATAAGAACTTAATAATTATTATTCAATAATTATAATTTAATAATTATAGAATACATTTGTATTGAAATGTATAGTTACATCGGGTTACTTTTGCTACTTTTAAATTTCTAGAAAAGCTTTCATGTTTTCTTTAGTTATAGAGAAGAAAAAATTACCATATTTGAGAATAGGGTTCAAGAATTGATATATGTTTTTTAAGTAAATTTTCCTTTCTTCCCCTTTCAGCTAAGTTTAAAAGTGTGTTTGCTAAAGTTACCTCATCAATCGGAGTAACTTAAGACTTCACAGTTATCCTCGGGAAACTGTGGTGGCTTTTTCTAAGAAGTATAGAAACAATCACAGTTTAAGTGCTTTACACTTCGAAGCAAGTCTAGAATTTGATATCGTTAATTCGGCTAGGTTTTTTTACTTAGTTAAAAATTATCGAAACAAATTAATGATTTTCACTTTTTGTAAATTTTTATAAGTCTATATAATGTAGTATTGGGAAAATGTTTTGAATATTAAAAAAATTTGATCTCAGAAGCTTACACAAAACCATGGCGCGACTTAATATTGACATTTTGTGTTATTTTCATAATCAGCATAGATTTAAAGATGAACTGAGCTTGACACATTGTTGACTGGTGACGAGTTAAATCGTCATTGTAGCAATATCGTTTGGACAGGAAATCGATATTTAGAATGTTTTATTTTACTTCCATATTCAATTATAAATAATAAAAATTGAGATGACCATAGTTTCTGCATAAAATATCTGATCAACAATATCTGATCAAATTTTTGATAGTCAAAAATATCTTTTATAAAGTCGTTAAAGTTATGAAAAATAGCATAATGCTTGCTGAAATGCGATGATGGAGCCATAATGACAATTTTAAAAAAGGTAATTAAGTTTAAATATTCAAAATAGTAAAATTTAAAATAAAATTAAAAACAAATCATAAGAAAAATGAGTTTAAGATACCGATCTTAGCTCTTTATTCCTGAGCACTTGTCATGTATTTAATCAGTTATACTATTTTTCATTTTAACAGATAAATTTTGTAACATAAATGAAAAGAAGGCCAAAAGAAGACAATAATGATTAGAGCAGAACTTTTTTTGTTGTTTGCCATTACTTTATTTGCAATGGTAGTTGGACATAGCGGCATCGGGAAGCCAATTCGAACCCCTGCACCCGACGAAGGAATAGGTCGTAAGTATCTGTTTTTGATTTTTAACTAGGTAACTTAAAGTTTTGAACATTTTGCTAATGACGTTTGATTTGATTGATTGACTTTTATTGTGTTTTATATTAAGGGTGCACAACCTTTTTGAGTGAAGCACCACATGCACAGCATTAACGAAGGGCCGCACACATGTTTAATCATGTTATCTGCAAATAAGATAATATTTATATAAAAAGCAGTTGCATCTAAGTAGTTTTTTGCACTTAATACCACAGTTTTAATTAGCAATTTTTTACACTTAATAACATATTTGCAGAAAATTAAAAAGTACTTTTGATTATTTGAATCTATTTAAAAATGAAAAAACTGATACTTTTAAAAAACTTTCATTTTACACAATAATTAAGTTTAAAAAAATACAATCTCTCTCTGTATATATATATATATATATATATATATATATATATATATATATATATATATATATATATATATATATATATATATATAAAATACATTCTCTCTCTGTATAAACAAAAACCAAAAGTTAAAACAAATCCATAATCTATAAATATATGTTACGTGTGATCGTTACCTGCACGCAATATCTGTAAATAAAATATGTCTTTAAAATTGTGCATCCTATTAGTTTTATTTATTATTCTATTATTGAAAGAGTATCAAGATATCTATGACCTCCATAATAAATGAAGTATTTACGAACTTTTATATATATTATGGAATTGAATCAATTTTTCATGAAGTTTAAGATCTCCTGGCCAAAAAAGTAATTCAATAAATATTTTTTTTACAATAAATGCTTCTAATAATGAAACGAACACTTTCAAACTTAATTTTTTATATAGTTGCACTCAAACTTGCTTTAAGACTCAGGTAAGCTCAAGGTTTTCAGACAGAACCGATAAAATAAAAAACACAGTCAAAACTTTTATAATAACTTACAATTGTTTTCTTAATTTACTTTTAATCAATTCTCATTAAATCAGATACAATTAGATATCATTTATGTGAAATCAGATATTATGATAGATTCAGATTAAGTTTAAGATGAATAAATATCATTTAGAGTTTAAAACTAGTGACATAGATCATTAAAGAAAAAATCCTTCCATTTGTGCATTTTTTTCCTCTTGAAATCAATTGCACATATATTTCGTTTGGCACTAGTGAATTTGCGTATTTTTGAATACTCTTATTGTTTTCTAGTAAATAATATGTCTTTGAAAATTTCTAAAAAAATTTTCGAGAAAAAGTTTACACTATTCTTTTTTCAAGATTGATTTAATAGAGAATATCACTAAAATGAAACAGGTTATGTTTTCTTTCAATAAAATTTAAACAGAATTAATTCTTCGAAATAGCTTTCCTATAATACATGGTATTAAAATTTTACGTTATATTTAAATATTGGTTCGTTAATAAAATAATTTTTTTCTTCGCAAATACAATTGCAGTAAAAAAATTTTAAAAAATAAAATCTGTTAAATCAAAAAACAAGATCGTTTTATAAATTATAAATTATTGCATTTTATAACATATAAACGCAGTGTATTTGTGAAGTGATCCTAACAATAAAAAGGCTTTTTCCTTTTTTAATTCTCTACAAGAAGAAATTAATGAGTTATTTTTACAACAATTTATTCATCACACACTTACAAATTAATCCGTGATATGAACAACACGAGCTTCCAGAATAACGTGATTTGCATGAAAAAAGTTTTCTTTCATTCAGGTGAAAATTATATATATAAACTGCTGTTTGTAGAAAATGCAACACCATGAAAGAATCATCAGAATCAAATGAAATTTAATGCAGAAACGACTTGTACTGATACAAATAAATGATGAAATTTTCAAAACAAAAGAAACAAATTAAGCGTCCGAAATCAGTATTTGGTGCAGCCACCACGCGCTGCAATAAGTGCTGCTATACGACGTGGCATGGAGTCAAACAGATGTTGAATATCTGCTTGAGGAAGAGAATTCCATATCGCTTGTATGCGCAACCAAAGTTCGTCTTTGGAAACTGCAGGACGCGGATCACGAGTGAGACGCCGACCAACCATATCCCACACGTGCTCAATAGGCGACATATCCGGCGAATAAGCAGGCCAAGGAAGAAGTTGCATGCGTTGTGCTGAACAGAAGTCTCTAACAGTCCGCGCAACATGTGGGCGTGCATTATCCTGCTGAAAGATAGCTCCAGGGATGCCTTGAAGGAAAGGAACGACTTCAGGCTGTAGCACTTCACGGACGTATCTGTTGCTATTGAGATTACCCTCAATTCGTATCAAATTGGATCGTCCATGATACGAAATCGCACCCCAGACCATAACTCCGGGTGTTCGACCACTATGTCGTTCAATAATACACTCAGGAAGGCAGCGTTGACCGGCATAACGTCTAACACGAACACGGCCATCATGGGTCCACAAATTGAAGCGTGATTCATCTGAAAAGACAACTTGGTGCCAATCAGCTCGCCAGTCTCTGTGCTCAAGAGCCCACTGCCGACGCAGCCGTCGATGATCCGCCGTGAGGGGAATCCTGTATAATGGCACCCTTGCACGCAATCCACGGCGCAGCAGACGACGACGAATTGACGAAGCCGACAATTGTACACCTGTAGCAGTAGACCAATGTGCTGCCAGCTGCCTGGAGGAAGCTGTGCGATCATTCACCGCCATGCGGAGCAGGTGTCGATCATCGCGCTCTGACGTCACCTTCTGTCGTCCAGTGCCTGTTTTTCGAGTTGTTCGGTGCTCGTCGGTCCACTGCTTCCAAACTCGCATCACTGTGGAACTGTTCCGCTGCATACGAGCTGCTATTGCGCGATAGGAAAATCCTCCTTCTCGAAGGCCGATTATCCTCCCTCGTTCAAACTCCGTAAGTTGCTTGAATTTCTTATTCTTCCGTCGTGGAGGCATACTCAGGTCTCACTAAACGTTTGCCACTAACAAATAATCATAGACTATTTTCAACGTCCCGCTACAGCACTTTATTTATACGCTTTCAGCATCAATTCAGAGGGCGCTGCGCGCGCCACGCACGCGCGATGGCTCTGAAACTTTATTAATTTGCATAATATCCTATAATTGACATTTGCTGCGAATTTCATTTGATTCTGATGATTCCTTCATGGTGTTGCATTTTCTACAAACAGCAGTTTATATATATATATATATATATATATATATATATATATATTCTTGGAAAAAAAAACGATAATTCCGATTAATTTCTAAAAGAAATAGGACGAATAACTTATTTTGAAAAAACGAAATTTTAACGAAAAACGCAGAAGCGTTTATTAATTTATTTACTTTATTTTATGCATCATAGCTATATATATAGTCTCGAGGAGGAAAAAATATCGAATTGTGGTTTAGGTTAATGTAATTTTGTTTTCTCACCACATTTACGTGTTATCATCGCCAATTCCAACTGCAATCGCCAAGCTTCCAATCCCTGGTAGGGTCTGCTTATACGCTTCCAGTGTTTCGAAGCATGAGCCTTGACATCTCAACAATCTTTCAAGAGAATCCTAGATCTCTTTCAGCTGAATAACTGTTGGATAACACATATCTAGAGTTGCACAGCCACAGTTTTACGAAGTTGGTGTTCAGAAACTGAAATGGCCTCCTCAAAGCCCGATTTAAATTGCATAAAACAGCTATGAAATTAAACAAAACACGAGTTTAGCACATTAACTTATCAAAATAAGGATAAACCATGCTTACTATATTTTGATATGATACTATAGCTTGCACCCATCTTAGGATTGTCAAAATTTACAATATCAAGCAATTTACCCGAGTAATTGCAATTTATTAAATATATATTTTTTTCATTTATATTATTACCACTGATTTAATATTATTTAGACTAATGCTCTGTTAGCAAGAAAGTAATTTCAAGTCTTTTAATGTGAAAAGAACTTAATTTCCCTTTGCACAAAAAATAAACTTTTGCTACTCTTGCAACTTCATAATTCGTAATCAGGATTTGCGAACATTATCATCAAAGAGCTCAACCAAGTGCTGTTTGAGGTCGGTCTTAGAATTTAAAAAATTCTGTGAACTTCGAAATAATTAATCCGATGATGCATTGTAAGGACAATATAAAGGATGCGACTACACATTTCAACCAAGCTTCAATAATTTCGTATGTGTTTCTAGGGTGTGTGTGCCTCACATTCCGTGGTGGAAAACGTTTTTTTTCCTCCCATATTGAGTTTTGGTTGAGTTTTTTGCTGGTAAGGCCAGAAGTTCTATGAGTCTGGGATCATGAAATTCCCAAAAAATATGATGAAAGGACATCGAACAGAATCAAAGATATTTGACAGTAAAAAGCAAATTTTTTGCATAAGAAAAAATTTTGAATTTTGTTTCCCACTAAAAACTGAAATTGCTTTCATTCAAACCCTACAGAAACATATTTCAAAAGCGTAAGTATAAAGAAGTAAGCATATGGTTTCGGATAGTCTTCAAACTATAAATTCACTGACGTCATCCCATTTCAATATTCCTTGAACTTACCTCACATAATAAATCATAAATAAATAATTATTGCAGAACGTGAGACAAACCCCTACTTTAATTCCCCAATCAAGGCAGTAAATAAGCAAAATCTTTTAAATAACCAAAAAGAAAAATTGTCTGCAGTTCAATTTTCAAAAATAAAAATACCTAGTGCTAAAGATGGGAAGAAAATTATTTTTTAAATATGTTTCTCTTGAATCCTAGTTCCTAGCAACATCGACATAATATAGATAATAAAGATTATCTTAATTTTAAAAATTCTCTTAATCTATATTCTCTAAATTTGTATTACATTTCAGCTGACTGCGGTGAACATAAACATGGAGAAACATTTCAAACAAAAGATCCCTGCATGGAACAAACGTGCAATGCGGGAATGTTGTTTCTTTCTGGGTAAGTGCATTTAAATATCAAAGTTTTTAAGTCTTTTGAAATTGTAATTCTCCCTTAAAATTGTCCTTTGTCCCTTAAAATTATGAGTATTGATCAGTCTCATGAAGAAAAAAAAAACGTTTCACTATATTATAAGTTATGATATTGATCTAGGAGACAGTGTTGCGCAATCTACCAATTTTCACTTTTTTCATTTTTTATGTAGAATATAATAATTTAAATAATTTATTTTTGTCATTGCACTTTCAACCAATTTTCACTTTTTATTTTTTCCAATTTTCACTTTTTATTTCAAATAATAAATTTTTGTTAATAACGCCTTAAGAGGGCAAAATTTTTTTAAAATTTTATTTCCAAAATATAGCATTTTACGATGTTTTTTTTTCTGTATGTATACCATTACAAAGTGACTATGCAAATATAAAATTCGATTAACCTTCGTTGCTTGAAACTTTACTCACAATAAAAAAAAAAAAAATCGTGAGAAAGGAAAGAAATTCGATTAAAGCAACCTTACACATAGTTTATGTTGTGGTAAATACCTTATTATTTGAGCTCAGAGGATGTTTTTTTTTTTTTTTTTTTTTTTTTTTTTTTTTTTTTTTTTTTTTTTTTTCATGACCAAAATTAGAAGAAAAATATCGTTTAAAAAATATGCTATTATCTTCAAAAGAAGACTAAAGTTTAAAATTTGTGGAATAATTGAAAATAAATATAAAAAAAAAAGCTAAATAAATCATATTTATTCATTTTTTTTTTTTTTTGGCAAAATTTTTTTACTCTCGAATTTATGAGTTAAAAATTGTTCTAAGAGACATATTTCTATGTTAGCTACATCTTTCATGTAATCTGTTTCTGAAACAAATCAGAAATTACTTTTTGGAATTAGCGAAATTTCTACTACAAAACTAAAAAATTAAAATTTTTTATTTGTCATTTTTATAAAGCAATTAAAGGTAACAGTTGATTCGCTTTAAATGTTATAGGAATCAATACCTCTGGGGGTACCGATACAGAAGTTTCCTTGTCTTCTGGATTGGTTCAAAATTACAAGGCTACGGCGTTGAACATTTGTAGTCGTAAACCCAAAAATTGGGTCGACTGTTCAACGGCGGTCATAAAATAAAATAAAATAAAATGTTATAGGAATCAACACTTCAGTTTCTTTACATGAAAAAGTATTTAATAAATCATTTTTATTAATTACTATTTTATTTTTTTGAAAATAATTTCAGATGTCCTGACTTTGCACTTCCGAAAGATTCTAAATGCAGAAGAGGAACCGGAGAAGGAACATACCCTCACTGTTGCGAACATCCAGTTTGTCCCGGTGATCCAGAATTTTAAAAATCAGGAATTTAGTCGAATATTTTCCACGAGAAATTTTCTTAATGTTCAATAATTTTCAGAATTACAGAAAAATATTTATCCATATTGAAATTTAGTTCAGAATGGTTAAAAATAGACATTTTAATACTCCTTACTTCAACGTTGAATAAAAATTATACATTCTGTGACATGTAAAAAGAAATTTCTTACCGGTTTTAAGAAATCCAAAGTGACAAACTTTGTGTATGAAATTTGTATCAAAAATTTATTGAGCTTTGTTTTGCAATATTTTGTATTCTAATATCTGACTTAAAAATGAGTACAATTATTTAATAATCTGTTTTAGACTGTCAACAAAAATATTTCTTGTGTTAAGAGAACATATTGTATTGAAAAGAACATACTAAATGAAACATTGAATAAGACATGTTTATATGTCTTTGATGCGTACCAATGCAAATTGGCATGAAAGTGAAAATTTTTATAACTGAAAAATAAACAAATTTTTAAAAATTCAAAGAAAAAATTATATCTTTATCAATTTGACACATATCAATATTACTGATGTAGAAAATAATTGAGGTTGTGATGATTAAAATTTAAAACGAAACATCTACTTTAAATGGGAAAAATATCATAGCTTTAACTCATAACTTGAATCAACAACTGCCTTCAATTTTTCCCTCATTCAAGTAGACATTCAAATAAATAAAAATGTTTGACTAGAAAATTTATTTTAGAGCATCATATAGATTTTCTTTAATACATGTTAAATATTTATGCATTTTAACACTACGACTCAACAAGGGTTGTTGAAACAAAAATCCTCAAAAGATTGACTCATCATTTAAGTATATATTTGAGTTCCAAATTGAATCCTTAAATGACAAATTTGTTGAAAAAAAGTTCCGATTACGAATTATCAAAACTCAATGCTTGTCCAAAAAGTGTAACTGGAAAAAATACTGTAATTTTAATTGATTCAACTTGTCATCAAAAGTTACAAATTTCAACAATAACGGCTTATGCATTATAACCACGCAAAGAAAAATTAAATGAAAGAAACTTAAAACTTAAATATTTTAGCATTAATAAGCTTTTTTTCTGCACTAAAGATACAAATGTTATCTATGTTATATAAAACGCTAATATGTATGTATCAATAAAACCGATGATATTTCTTTTCTCGCGTTGGCAGCAGTTTTCATTTTTAATTGATAGGCTTCGGCGCGCAAGAGCACGTAGTGAGCATCATATGGCTAATCTATATTATATAAAACGCTAATACGTTTTAATTGGGTATAATATAAAAAAAACACAACTACTTCCACTTAGTAGGAATAACATTTACCATGACGCAATGCTAAATTCTATGCCACTATCCACATAAATGCCACTATCCACATAAATCAATTATTAATCAAAAATCGAATATCAATTACTTTTCTTTATAATGCAATAAAATCTGGCGAGCAGCTATTTAAACGATCAAACACTTCGTTTGTTTATTTGTGGCTTAAAGTTAGGCTCGCAGAAAATGCCGTTCATGGGTTAAATTTAGTAGGAATAACACAACCTGTGACGTAGGCTATAGTATACCCTATTGATAGGCTTCGGCGCGCAAGAGCACGTAGTGAGCATATCATATGTCTAATCGGGTGAATTCTCACCGAATTATCAAAAAAATTTTCACAAAATTATCTTCATCGAAGCCGATGCTTTACATCCGGCGTTCAGTACTATTTCATATTGTTTTACAACACATGGTTTCAGCCCTCTGGTGGGAAAGACTTTAAAACAAAAGTTACAGAAGTTACTTTTCTCAACAACTGAAATTTAGAATAGTGTGATTAAGAAAATTATGTGAACTGTTTGCAATTTCAAATTAATATTGAAATGCACAGGTTTAGAATTTTCTACATTTAAAGTTTTCGGAACTTCAGTGTTCAAAAAAGTATACAAAAGCTAGACGTTAAGAACGTATCCAATGCGCGAGCAAAGCGAGGATCGGATTGCGAAGCAATCCGAAATGAACTGCGAAAGCGGTTCCGGGGGTTGGCGAGCGCCAGCGAGCGGGGAGCGAAGCCTCCTAGTTGATAGTAATGTATCTTCTTTCAATGAAAACAGTTTAATTTAGAGGAAACTTACGTCATAACGTATTAAGCAAATTATTTGTAAAAATGCAATGCAAATATGCAGCTGCTATTTAAGCGCTTGCAGGTAGCTTTGAAGACTAAAGACGTCATAGGACTATATAAAACTGGACAATAGACCGAGAAAAACGAACTATACAGAATATACGGACTATTGAATTACGAAGAAAAAAAATTCTGATTAAAACCCCTATAATTTGTCTTAGTGTCTCGGAATTAACCAAAGTCAAACCCCCATTTACCTAAGCAACAATGTTAAAATTGTTAATAAAATTAACCAAATCAAATACTTTTTAAGCAAAAAATACTTTTTGAGGGGCAAATTTTTCATGGTGTCATTAAAGGTGAATCATGTTGACTCGCGTATTGCGCTTGGTCTCATTCGGTTCAAAGTAAAGGGTGGGGAATAAATAAATAAATAAAAACACCAGAATGAATTGGAGAGTGGACTCGTTCTTGAGAACGGGAGTTCGAATCCAGCTAGTCGAAGAATACCAGGGTTTGAAAGAACAGAGACTGGTGTATGTTAAATCTGTGAAGACCACAAAACCCATAGCAAATTAATTCCTCTAGGAGTACCCATGTCGTCAGAATTGGGTTGAAAATTGATTGCTACAGAGTTGCAAATTTATAATCGTAAACACAAATTTGGGTCTGCTGTTAAATAATGGTTATAAAAATAATGCAATTTAACATTTATATTTTTACGCGCAAATATAATTTTTATGAGAGCAAATTATGTTTTAGACTTAAATTATGTTTTAGATAAAACGAGAGCAAATAATGTTTTAGATAAAAATATTAAAATAACAGAATTGATGCAGGGTACAATATAGCATGGTATCTTAAAAAATCATATAAAATAGCATTGAATAAGATGAAAATTAAATAGCATTGAATGTTTTTTGGATAGAACTTACTTCTAGTTGTTTTTAATAAAATTTTTGATAGTCATGCAATTAAAATTCATTTTTCAAGTATCTTGTAATAAGCTAAAATGAATCAAATTAATCAACCTCTTACGACAGAATGGTCCTTCTTTTTAAATTAATAGTATTTTAAGGCAATACACTATAAGTGTCAACTGATCCATATCGGATGATATTAAAACTTAATGAATTAAAATCGAATAAAGATATATTTGTGCGTGAAACCCAGAGAATTATATGAAGAATTCCCACTTTAATGTGAATGCGTATAAAAAAATTTTAAAGCCCGTGAAAATAGTAAAAGTATCTCACAAATAGTTTTATCTTCATAATACAGAAAAAGGCTTGACTTAGATTTATGCGTAAATTGTTTTCTTTTATTGTTCTTAATTGATTAAGTTCATTTTAAAAGATTACAGCCAAACAATTACAAAAGATTGCCATCACAAAAGATTGATTTTAATTTATTAAATTCATTAAAAAATTGATCTTCTATCTATTTTCAAAAAAAAAAAAAAATTAAATCAACTAAAATAAAATTCCTCATGAACAAAAAAAATTTAAAAAGTTTTTTTTTTACCGTGATTTCGGTGTAATCCGCATTGAAGTGATAAAATACCGATTTTTCTATATATTGAATTATTTTTTATCTCTCACAGGACCTTCTATGGGCCGAAACGAATGTTGCCCCCTTAAATTATTCCTCGTAAGGCATGCATCCCACTAGTTTATTTCAAAATTGGCGAGTCACACTTCCCTAGTTTCCCTTGTGAGAGTTTCTTTCTATTCTGAAATAAAAAATGGCTTGAAAGCTTCTAGGCAAATGGAGCGTATGCCAGCTTATTTAATTTTTTTTTAACGGCAGGCACTAAACTCTTGTTCATATACTCTGGAAGTAGCTGAAAATGTTGCTGTTTAACATTACCCTGTGGGCACCTGTGACAATTGGAGATTGGTGTCGTTCTTGAGAACGGGAGTTCGAATCCAGCAAGTCGAAGAATACCCTTGTCTTCTGGATTGGGTTGAATATTGATTGCTACAGAGTTGAGCATTCATAGTCGTGAACTCAAATTTGGATCGGCTCTTAAGCGATGGCGCAATTTAATTCTCTACCAAAATGAATTCCAACCAAATTTAATAATAAAATATATTTGTAATAATTAAGGTTATTTTGAGAAATAATCAATCTCCACCAATAGAGATTTCAAAATGCGGTATACATTCTTCAGCAAATAACTGTGGTTAAGTTATCTACGCAAATACACTTACGCTATAAAATGCAGTTGATTAAAACTTTCTATGACATTTATTGGCCAATAACTGAAACTATTATTTGTCTTTTCTTTAGTAAAAAATAAAATATTTTATTTCAGCGAAGTTCATCTAATTAGGTAATGAAAAATGTTTCTAAAAAAAGTCTGAAGTATGAGTTATAGCATAAAAAAAGTATATTAAAATAGCGCCAATATTTAATAAAACTTTCATTGCAATATCTACTATAAGCAATATACTATAAAACATTAATATCTATATCATAAAAAAATATTTTATTTTGTCGTTGCTAAGAGTATAAAAACAGGGCAACAAGGATTGACAAAACTCTTACAGAATAGGAAATCCAAGCAGAGTAAGTAAATCAATTTTATTTGAGTAAGTCAATTTTATATTAGATATTTTCATTTTTTCATGTCTAATGTGCAACAACGCATAAATTTAACGAAATGGCTGCTACTAAATCGTCCCCCAAAAATTAAAAATAATATTGAAAAAAAATTTTAATTTATCAAACGGTTCTTTCCATGGCTTGAATTACACTTTAAATAAACTGATTATTTTTAAATTATGTGTGTTTTTTCACACCGCCAGTACTAATAACTTAAATTAAAAAATTCATATAACAACTTCTTAAAATAGTTTGTATGAAGAAAATTCGAACTAAAAAGAAATAAATGTAATATTTAATTATTATTTTATTATTTAAATATTATTTTATTATTTAATTTACTAATTATTGAATAAATTTGTATTGAAATGTATCGTCACCTTGGGTTACTTTCACTACTTTTAAATTTCCAGAAAATCTTTCATGTTTTCTTCATTAGTTAATAATTACTAGATGGTAGTATAGGTTTGAAGAAAATTGGGTAAGAGAATAGGTTTACGTAAATTTTAATTTCTTCCTCTTTAAGTAAAGTCTAAGACTCTGATAAATAAAGTTACCTGATCAATCGACTCCACAGTTATCCCGATTGCTGGGGTAAGTGTGGTGGTTTTTTCTAAGGAATAAAAAGAAATCACAGTTTAAGTGCATTACACTTCGAAGAAAGGCTAGAATTTAATATCACCGATTCGGCTAGATTTTTTCACGTAGTTAAAAATTGTCGAAATCAATTAATGATTCTCAATTTTTGCAAATTTTTATGGGTTCAGACATTGGAATAAATTTTTAAATATTAACAAAAATTAGATCTCAGAAGTTTACACAAAACCGTGGCATGTCTTTATATTTATATTTTATGCTATTTTCATGGAATTAAACATGGGATTAAAGATGAACTGATTTTAATACATTGTTGACGAGTTAAATCGTCTTTGGCCAACATCGCTTGGACATGAAACCGACATTTAGAATGTTATATTTTACTTCCATATTCAATTATAAATAATAGCAATTGACAAGACACAGTTTTTAAGTAAACAAAACAACAAAATGTTAATAGTAAGGTCAACAAAATGTTAATAGTCAAAAATATTTTTTTATAAAATCGCAAAAATCACTTTAAAAAAATAGTATTATACTTACTGAAAAGTGATGATAGAGCTTTAATGACAATTGCAAAAGGGCAAATAAGTCAAAACAGCAAAATTTAAGGAAAAAAACTAATTATAAAGAAAACCAGCGTCCGATATAAACTCTTGGCTTTTTCTTCTGATACACTTGTCATGGATTTAATCAGATATATACTCTTTTTCATTTTAACAGATAAATTTTCCAGCAGTAATAAAAAGAAGGCCAAAAGAAGATAATTATGATTAGAGCCATACTTTTTGTGTTGCTTACCATTGCTTTATTTGCAATGGTTGTTGGATATAGCGGCCCCCCGAAGCCAGTTATTATAAATGCGTTCCAAGATACAACTCCGGGGATGAGGATGGAGTAATAGGCCGTAAGTATCTGCTTTTGATTTTTAACTAGGTAACTTAAAGTTTTGAACATTTTGCTAATGACGTTTGATTTGATCGATTGACTTTTATTGTGTTTTATATTAAGGGCGCACAACATTTTTGAGAGAAGGGCTTGCACAGCAGGTAGATTAACGAAGAACGACGCGCATTATAAATTGTTTTTTTAGATATTTTCTTTAATACGATAATGTTTAATATATAGGGGACAGTCGGGTAGCCCCGCCCTTTTTAAGGAGTATTGCTTATATTTCTGTATAATATTGAGTAATAATCAATATTTTTTTATCTTTCTATTGTTTTATCATCTAATTAAATAATGCGAAAAGAATAAACCAAAAAAAGAATAGTTTAACTTAAAAAAATAGAAATTTAAAAAAACATGTTTTTCAGCTCTTTTCAAAACGTGTCGGGTAGCCCCGCCCAGTTGCAAAAATTATGTTTTTTGACTGTTTTTTCAGGCGTAAATGAAAATGACCAATATATTGACAATAGATAAACCTCATTTATCATTTTTATCACAAAATTATTTAAAACCAATTTAGTAGCTGTTAACATTTGCTCACTACTCCATTTTCCCGATTAGTAAATTTTTTCTTGAATTTGGGCATTTTCGAAAAAAAAACTAAAATAAAAATTATTCTTCAAATAATAATGTTAAGAATATTATATTAAATAAACAGTTAAAATAAATATCATACCGGTATTGTGAAATTGGCGAGAAGAGAAATACAAATACCACCAAAACAATTTTAGAAAAATTACAAATTCACTTTGTATTTTGATTGCATTCAAATGCTTTTTTAGTCTGATTCGATCGCAAATAAGTGAAAATAAATAAGTATGCGAATAGCTCATCATAATACTTATGATTTCTTGATATTAAATTTAATTTGGATATATCAATTACATTTTAAAACTATTTAATTTGCATTTTTAAATATATAAATTTATGTTTCATATAATATTAAAACATATATTTGCTGTTAAAAATGCATATAACATTCAAATTTGAGGCAATAAAATAATAATCTTTGCAACCGTACATTTATCGACGAAATAAAATTGGGCGGTGATACCCGACATTCATGTGAGCGGGGCTACCCGAAATCCAATTTTTTGTAAATTTGTAATTTCTCGAACAATTTTTCACATATAAACTTCTTTCTTTGTGCAAATTAAACTTAAGACTACATACTTTAATGCTGTATGTATAGAAAAAATTATTTGTTTAGTTTTAAAATGAAGTTTAATCGAAACATTCAACCAATTTTTCTTAATTTCATGACTACTGTATTCAACATATTTTCAGAACTATTGTTTACCATGTTTCCAGCTGCATAAATGCTTGAAACTTTGAAAATAATCCTTTTTTATATATAAGAATTGATGTCCGATGGCCCATTGAGTTGAAAAAACATTCTGTACATATGAAATAGACAGTGGGCGGGGGTACCCGACACTCCCCTATATATATATAAATTTCAACGAAAGAAAAAAAACTGTAAAGCTTGCAGAATGAAGGTGCAAAAAATAATATAAATTTGAATTAAATATTTTTATTAACGAAAATTTAAAATGTTTAAACGAAAACCAAACGTTGAAACAAATCCATTACAGCACAAAGTAAAATTCAATATTTATTTAGCATTATTTTTCTGATATTATTTCTATATTTCTTGAATTATTTGAGGTTTTTTGAACTTAAAAAAGAAAACACTTTTTTTACAAAAGAAACATTTTAAAAGACAAAAGTTTTTCCAGAAAATTCGCCTTAGAATTTTCCTTATTTCAAAATTTCGTCATTAAGCAATCACTTGTGATACCCATTAATATCCGTAATTGTGTGAAACATATTTCTCTATTCGGATATTAATTCATAATTATAACGATCGCTAGCCTAAAAGAAGCAGGATGAAAAACAAACAATTAAAAGCGAACAACAAATAAAATATGAAAAGTAACAATAAATAGTCAAAAGAGGGGTTGATTTTAATTATATTTTGTCGAGAGTTGAATGTTGTTATTTATTCCCATTATAATGATGATGGGCCGACTGCGTGGAAAGAGACTTTTCAGTCTTAAGAGTCTCAAACTGGAAGACAACTGCCAGGCGGAGGCAGGCCTGGAGGAAGTTGATTGAGAAGGCCAGGGCCCACCCGGGGCTATCGTGCCATTGAGGAAGGAAGAATAATAAGATATTCTCCCCGTTATTCCGAGAGCTTCCTTCTAGTCTGCAAAAAATAACCTGAAAGCGTAGTGTCTTCTACGCAAATTGAGCATTTATTAATTTTTTTAACGGCTGACACACAATTCTTGATTTTCTCTGAAAGATGCCAGAAGTGTTGAGGTTTAACGTTACCCGATAGGCACATGTGAACCTCAGTCACGGAGACGTGTAAAATAACCCATACACTGCTACAGATACCCATTCGTAGGTGGAGTCACTTCACTCTCTTAAAATGAACGAGTGAAAATAACTCAACTTGAGTGCTATTTAACTCTTTCATCTAGAAAAAACCGGCCTTCTCATCTTGCGTTAAAATCACTCAAGTGAAAGAGTTATATGGAAATAGCTCAATTTGAGTGAAAAAAATTTCACTCATACTTGAGTTATTTTCACTCGAGCTTAAGTGATTTTCAGTATTACCTGAGTGGATCGTTTTCACTCAAACTAGAGTGATTTTAAATCGCGTTTGAGTGATTTTCAGTATTTCAGTTTGTAAATTGCAGTCAAAATTTTTATTATTAATATACAAAATGATTGTATTTAGTGGTGCCATCTATCGTAAGCAATAGAAAATACTATAGTTTTTGTTTAAAAAATTTCCTTTTTAGTGGAAGGCCTCAGACAGGAATTTTTTTATTATAACTTTTGGGGAATTTAAATATCGAATTAGATAGTAAAGTACTTGTGAAAGATTTCGCTGTGAGCATATCGACACTGTGATTCGAACTCGCTTCCCGTCTGTTGTGAGATTCACCGATTAACCCTCTCAGCTCTAGTCCTGTTTTAAGACGGCTACAAAGAACTAATTACTTTCATGAGCTGGGTCTTGTTGGCGAGGATAAAGCCTTTATTTGTTAAATCAAATATGGTGAAAACACAGTTAAACAATTTTTTCAGAGTTAACAGTTTGAATGCAGCATTTTATGGTTATCCAATAGTTTTGATTGTATACGGTAAAACAACAATTAAATGAATTATTACTTAACAGTTTTTTTTTTTTAGGAAAAATTACTAACCACTGTAGATTTGAGTTTTTTTTTTTCCTTCTCTTATGTTTTGTCCTTTTTCTTTTAAGTTTAATTTTTAAAAGTAAGGAGCTCTGAACGAATTTTTAAAGTAAGCAGTTTTATAAATATTATGATCATTTAGGTTCAATTGAAAATAATATGAGTTATTTTTTTTCGAACAAGTTTATTCGTTTAATTTATAAAGCTTTATTTTCAAGCAATAAAAAAGATATATTGTTTTAAATTGCCTAAATTTTTTTAAGAGAAATTTCCAAAACTAAGTGAAATTAATAAATTTTTGAAAAAGACGTTTGAAGCTAAAAAATCTGGATTAAATACCCTTTTTCAAACTCAATTTTGCAAACTCTTTTGATATAAATTTGTTTAAAATCTAAACTATATATTTGCTTTGATTAGAAAAAAATAAGTATAATTTTTGCTCTGGAATAATCCTAGCTTAGTATGAATTCGAATAAAAAAATTAACTAATTAACATTAACTACTTGACTTTACTTCAATATTGTTTTTACCATAAACTTTGCTCAAGCATAGTTTTCTCAAGTCAACAAGAAATAAATAATAAAAATTAATAAAAACGACATTTTCAATTAAATTAAGTATGTATTTTATGAATTTTAACTATTATGAATATAGATAGTGTATGTTATTTCCGTTATCAATATATATGTTTTGAATTTTTACCAAATTGTAAGAAATTAATCAAAAAGAAAAAAAAGAAAAAATATTATAAAAATTTAATATACCAGCCAGGAAAGGAAGATTGAAGACATCAAACTCTTTTAATTTTACAACAATGCAAAGTAACTGCAGTTTTTCTGCAAATTACTGCAACAATTTAAATAACAGCAATTATAGTCTGCATGAACAATAATTTCGTAAATATCTTTTATAAAAGAAGTATAGAATGATATGAAATTAATTATCCAGAAATGTTTTGTACCAAAATTATACATCAAAAAAACTAAAATATGGATATAAATTTATTATATTAAAATAAAATGTTAAAACTTTATTATGAAATCTGAACAAATTCTAGAACTCTTATCAGATATAATATATTCCCACATGCTTTGACAAAGATTCTAGCATGGAATCAGATTTTTTTTAATATTCCATGATCATCCACATTTAACACTTTCAATTTTAATAAATTTTTTTGACAAATAATTTAAATGAATAGTATTTTATTAAAAAACGCTGAAAAATAGCTAATTTAAATGGAATGTGTATATAACACATTCAAAATAAAAGTATTTTCAAACTAAAAGCAACAAGGTATATCTACATACTAAAAAGTAAAATAGCATCTTCTTCAGAAATACCGCTGTGAACTAAAAGTTGTTTTAATTCTTCTTAGTTCAAAATATTAAATGACATATTAAAAAAAAATTAAACGTAAAATAAAAACGAAGACATAATCTATTTAGATCACAGAACATAACAATTTTAGTTAGATTTATTATTGTTTGCTTTTTAAAATAAAGCGATAGAAATTTCAGCTTATATTTCGCACGCAATTAAATAATAAATAAATCACTCAAGTTTGAGCTAAAAGCACTCAAATATTGCTTAATAAATACTACTCAAGTTTGAGTAAACGCAAGGTAAGAATTTCGCTTAAATAAGAATGTGCTTCACTCAAGTTGAGTTAAAAATATACTTTTTTGAGTGGGGAAAATAACTCTTTCATTTTAAGAGAGCACACTTCGCAGGACAATACAGAAAGAAACATCCATGCCTTGAGCGTAATTCGAACGAACCCGCAATCATTGACTTCGCAGTCAGGTTCGCTAACCGCTCAGCCACTGGCCGGCTATCATATCCTAGTAGAGAATACTCGTATTTTGAACAAATTTTCTGACGGGCAGCTTCAGACAACTTTGTTCTCTAAAATTTGCTGTCTTGGGGGTCTATGGTTACATAATTTCCGACAATTTTGTATGCCCTCCAAGGTTTAACCTTTTGACATAATAGGTATAGCGTTGATATTCATTTCATTAAATTTGTCAAAAACGTATCTTCTTAGTGTATCTGATGTAACAGATGCGTTTTCATGTTTTGCAGGCTTTCGTTAAAAAGTCTACTAGCTCACCTGCTCACCACCTTCGATACCAACGTGTGATGAAACCCACTGGAAATAGATTTTTTTCTCTAATTTAAGGAAGTTTCAAGTTTGCTTAATTTCAAACATGATTTCAGTTTCAAAACAACGGTTTCACTGATTATATGTGTATATATTTTTGTATTTTAATATCTAACTTAAAAATGAGAACATTATTTTACGACTGTTAACAAAAAATATTCTTGTGTTAAAAGTACATATTTTATTGAAAATAACATGCTGAATAAAACATTCAATAACACATGTTTATATTTCTTTGAAGTGTACCAATGCGAATTGTCATAAAAGTGAACAGTTGTTTACCTAAAAAAAAATTATAGAAATTCAACTTACACAATATTATTGACGTAGAAAATAATTGAGGTTGTGTGATGATCTAAATTTAAAACAAAACATCTACTTCAAAAGGGAAAAATATCACAGCTTTAACTCACAACTCGAATCAACAACTGTATTCAATTTTTCACACATGTACTAAGTAGACATTCAAATGAATAAAAAAATTTGACTGGAAAATTTATTTTTAGATCATCACATAGATTTTCTGTAATTCATGTTAAATAATTATGCAATTTTACAATACAATCCAAAATGGGATTTTGAAGCAAAAATCATCAAAATATTGGCTCAACATTTAAGTATATTTGAGTTCAAAACTGTAATCTATGAGAAATGATAAAACTGCTAGAAAAAAATTTTCAAATTATGAATTATCAAAAATCTAAGGTTGTCCAAAATGTGTAACTGGCAAAAACACTACAATTTTAACTGAGCCAACTTGTCATTTCATCAAAAATTGCAAATTTTATGAATATTGGCTTATGCATCAAGACCAAGCAGAAAAAAATTAAAGAAACTTTAACCTTAAAATATATGAGCATTAATGGGAATATTTTTCCCTTGACTAACGATGCATTAATTAACAATTAACCGTGTCAAGAAAATGTAAAAACTAATTCTACTTTTAAACGCAAATACTCATTTACTTGCTTATGATGTTTTTCAGTTCCTTAATAGTGTAAGTGTGCTATATTATCATGCTTTTATCATTTACTTTTATCGCAGAATAAACATACTCTTGATGTTTCAACGGATAACCTAATCAGCACGATCATTGTTGCTTGCAATAAATAATTTAAAACATTGATAGTATTACCATTTTCAGTGTTTTTTTTATCACTTTCAAACAAATATTAAAATTATCGGCATTTGACTGCAACGATTATCTGATGTTAAACCGGTGAAAATTTAATATATCGCTAATGATAATTCTGAACAAAAATTTGAAAATGGTATAACAGGTTCACATATGCGGGTGGAGATATACTATGAAATTACATTTGATAGTTTTTCGTTGTCAGGCAACTCAGCACACTAATACCAATCGCTCACAAAAAACTTTAGAATTTCATTATGTTCAAAAATACATTATATTACGATAACATCACTTAAGAAATAGAAAGTGGAAACTTGTTGCTGCAGTATTGATGCGCATTTGCGTCAGCATCCCCTTCTTTTCATATTCATTGGTGAGTTGAATAGCCAGGAATGCGTATAATATCAATCTGAAATTATTTTTAAAAAAATATTTTTATCTAGGGCAGTGAAAATTTATTTAACTTTCAAAAAATATGAAGAGTGGTCAAAAGAAAACTGACCACCCTGAATAACTTTTGATCCTTTGACCGGATCTTCGCGTATTAAGACTGAATTTTAATGGTTTGAGAGAGTGACCTCAATTATGCTATTTAATCAGAGTTTAATTTTAAAGTCTGACGCAAAAATCTGACGCCGAAATCTGACGCAAAAATGTATTATCTCAGCATAAACTACATTTATTTTGACTGATTCTGCTTGATGACCTACAGTATATAGAGGGTAGTCTCAATCTTGGAAATATTGTCTCAATAGTTTGGTCAGGAGTGCCTTCCAAAGCTTGCAACCCTTAATGTTAATTTCATTTTCCACGTATTTCGCCATATCCCAAGAACTTTTTAAGTGAATTGAAATTTTTTTGTTTTCTACAATTAGGAAATTCGTTTCCCCAAAGATAATTTCATGCAAAAAGTAACTATTAGCAAATATTTACGACTATTTTTTTAATAGTGGTCAAAGAAATTTTGAATTCTAAGTTATACAATTTTTTACATTATTTTAAAGAGTGTAGTATAGCATGGCAAAACTCTAAATTTGAGCGCGTGTATAGCTCTTGAGAAATCTAATTTTAAAAAAAATAGTATTTTAAACTTTCATGGTTTTAAGAAAAATATTTAACATATAGCAATTCTGAACATAAATTTTTCTCGCACTGCCTATTAGAAGAAAACGATGTTTCTAAATTTTTACAGTAACTTTTGTTTTCGATTTTGCTTCCATCTTAGATAATTTGAATTGTTTGAATTTGAATAATTTTTTATTAAAAGATATTATGAATTAGATTAGAAATCTAATTGCAAAGGCAGATATTGCACCATTTGAAAGTGCATCTCGCATTTGCCAGATCGACATAATATTTTAAAGAAATTTTTTCTTTTTCTTTTTGGAGAAAGACTGTGGGTTGTTTGGTACCTTTGTTAGAGTCCCCACTTAAACTCTAAAAAGAAATCTAACTCTAGAAAAGACTTCCACATGAAAATGTTCCCTAGAATAGATTATGGGTTTCTTCGTAAATAACACTAAGTTTAAATAAATAACTATCTTTATTAACATTTAGGAAACTTGTAAATTTAACTAAAACATTCTAACATATATGAAACTTAACCACTTTAACATTGAAGCAGCATAGAAAAAAACTGCGAAAAGGTAACCGGCGAGAACATGCCGAACTGCTAGCTAGAAGCGACGGGGAGAGAGAGCAAGCTGTGGGGAGGCGGCCAAGTTATATCCAAAACATACTGTGCGTGTTTTGCTGATTTCGCCCTTCACGCATATCTCCATTCAGGTATGAGGTTTACGTCAATTATCGGCTGCAAGCGACGTAGTCCAACGTCAGAGATTCGTAGTTCGGACTTAGCAAATCAGACCGCAGCACCACAAGACTAAGGAGTAAAAGCAAACCTATATTTTGTTTTGGCTATGTTTATGCAATATTATAAAGCACTCCTTTTTGCGGATATAATCGTGTGAGCTGATAAAAAGATCATATCTCCCCCCCCCCCATTTTTTCGGATTTTTATTTTTTTTTTTCTTTATTTTTTTTATTATTCTGAAATTTTTAAATGTTTTCCCTTCTTTTGAACTTATTTTATGAGTTCTATTTCCTTGCTGCTTATGTGCAGTAAGTAAAACTTATTGGTTTTCTTAATTTTATTCGTTTTTTTAACGGATAAAAGCAAACCTTTTAAAAATTTAAAAAAATAAGAGCCAATCTAGTGTATGCTCGTTTTAGAAATTTTTCCATACGATCGCTAAAATTTATTCCAAAAGCTGTGATATTAGAAAGCCATGAATATAAATTACTCTTAATAATTTAACAAGTTCTAAGCAAATGAAATCAGTGTGTAACAATGAGATAAGTTGCATTTTAAAAGGAAGTTGGGAGCATAATTACATATCATTTGCTGATTGCATTTCCTTAAAGCGTTATAAGTGCCACGAAACAAAATTTCAATTAAAAGACTCTTAGTTACAGCTTTTTGGCTGATGATTCTCAAAGTGTTATTTAAAATGTTAATGAATTAAAATAAAAAAAATTACACCTTCAAAATGTTATTAATAAGCGTGCGACGACAAAAGTTAGAGCTATAAAAAACTACAAGCTACGAGAAAAATTAATAGTATATGGCACTGGTAAATGGCAATTGTAAATGATTCGTGGTAAATGGTACTTACGAAATCAGATGGTGGTGGTGGTGGCCGAGTTGAACTTGGAAACATTGGAGGGATCTTTCCAGTGCCATAGGCTATCACAAAAGGGAAAAGTGGTAGAATCAAGAACAATATGTATTGAAGCATTGTCTTCATTTTTTCGTTCTAAATACCACAGTAATTGCCTGCAAAAATGTGCACTAATGAAGCTGTTAGCAACAACAAACATTTAAAAGTGAATAAGCAATAAAACAACTAAAGAATAAATAGTAAGTAAGTTGATTAAGTAGAATGATAAAAGAAATAATAAATAAAAATATTGCTGTTAAAATAAATAATGTTATGATTGCTGAAATTAATTATAATAGAATTGCTAAATACTGTTTTTTTTTTGTTTTTTTTTTACTTAGCTCTAGAGCAGCACAATGGGCTATTGGCGATGGTGTGGAAAACTTCCCTGAGGAAAATCCGAAGGCATGTCGTAACAATTTTGATTCTCTGCGAAGGGGAGGGCTCTCGGTAGCCCGAAGACCTGCACGCGAAGTCGAACACTCAATGACAGAACATAGGATCGATACCGCATACCATTTTTCCCTTCGCAGCCAGATCAAAGTGGTAAACAACCCGTACACTGACCGCAATCAATAATGCTTGACTTCGGTGTTCGTGTCTTACGATCAGTTCATTGAGGGACTGACTACGATTGATGCAAAAACAGTATTAGAAATGATTGAACAAATACTAATTGAATTGATGAAATAAATAATAATACAATTGATGAAATGAATAATAATACTATTGATAAAATAAAAAATAATAGAATTGATAAAATTTAATCAGATGGATGAACTGAATAATAATACTATTGTTAAAAAAATAGTAATATGATTGATTAAATATGTAACTCTAAAATCGTTTGAATAACTAATAACAAGATTGCCAGACTTAATGATAATCGTTTACATCTTACGGAAGTAAATGATTCAGCTGATTACCGCATGTGCCATCGAATTCATATGGTTGGTGACCACCTCAAAAACTGCCATATTGTTTCGAACTTTTTTACTGGTCACTTTCTCTATGCAAACTTATTCTTAAGCCATGCTTTTGTCATATCTCGTCATTTTGTAGGGCTAATTGTTGACAGTAGACGTCGACGTAACAGCGGATGTTGGATAAATGATGTTGGATAAAAAATATTCAATGATAGTATGATTGGTAAAATTAATAGTAATTAGATTTATGAAAATAAGTAATGGCTGTATTGCCGAATATGTTATTTATTATATAAGTATAATACAATACAAACATAAATTGTAATTGTCTAATACAATACAAATAAAGTTCTATACAAATTGGCACAGTTGTTTTCAGGCTCAAATAAATATGTTTTTAGAATTATAATATTAAGATTGTTAGAATAAATAGTAATAAATATGATTTGCAATTATAATGTAATTAAAATAATTAATAATTTTGCTAAAATGAAAAGTAAAGGAACATAAAAATTATAGTATGATGGGTAAAAAAATCACAATAGGAATGATAAAATAAATATTATGATTCATAAATTAAAAATAAAGTCTGTTTTAGTTCAAACGAAAGATATTTTTGTTATAGAAATAATTTCTTCCGTAACATTTGGTGAACCACATATGAAAGTATTGCTATCAAAGTTTGGGGCACTATGTATAGTGAGAAAACTTTTTGTGGGGATTTTATTTCTTTTTTGTCTAAACATGTAAAAGAAAAAGTCTGTCCGGAAGTAAGTTTGCTAATAGCTCGAGAACGGGAGCACCGATTTGAATCGTTTTTTATTCTGCAGCAAGCAAATTCTCAAGTAAATTCTCAATCACCTTTTTCTGGCATAATGTGATTCGAGCACACTATCGAAAATATGAAATTTCTATGAAGAAAACATTAGCTACCATGGAAATAACATGTTTACAAAATATGAAAAAATAGAAACAGACAAAAATACTAAAAATCTGAAAGTTAAATATACTGCAAGCCTCCTTAGCACATAGTTGAAGTGCAGAAGTGAAACTGGTATAAACAAATATGCAAACTGACATAAGTTATCAAAAATTGTAAAAAATATTATTTTTCCTCGTAATTGGTAATGTTTGACATAAATATAATTATTCTTATTCATCTAAAAGGCGTTTAAATTTCAAAGCCTTTAAATTTATTAAATTGGGATACTAAAACATTTTATAGCTATCGTTCACATCTTCTTTTGATAACTAATTTTAAGTTCTTAAACTTTATATCAATATACTTTGAATAAATGTATCATAATTTATAAATCTAAAAAATCTAAAAAAGAAAATCAGTACTTATCAGTTATTGGTGCCTTGAGGCCAAGATCGCCAACAAGTAAAATAACATAAAGTTCTAATTTAAAAAAGTTACTGTTACAGATAAGACACATTGATGCATTTAATATAACAATATTGTGAATATTACTCATAGTGATAATCATTGAATGTTACTAAACTTTAATTGGTCTACAAAAACAATGACAGCAATGTAGAAATTTTTGGAAGCCAATGTGGAATTACTTATTCCTTGTATTTATTAATGAAATAAAGAAATATCTCGATTTTCTTGCATTTTTTTCAAGAAAATTCGTAAGGAAAGCAGTTAATAAAATAAAGCATTAATTCTTTTCAATGATCTTTGGAATTAGAATGTCAAGAACGATAGTTTAAACGTTTTACACTGAAACCAGGTAACAAATCATTAAAGACAAAAGAAAAAAAAGGGCGGAACTTACCTTTAATCTAAATGTGATTTCAGATTCGATCGTATTAACTTTATATAATGATAAAAAAGAAATAAACTGAAATTTCCAATTGAATTAATTGAGTTTTATATTTAAACAGCAGATATGCCTTTAATAAAATGACTTACGAATGATGCATTGGCGCAACTATTAACATGATGTCACGGCTTGGTTGATTTGATAAAATGATATTATTTTTTATACTCTTGAGATTTTGTCTTTACCTAAAATGTTTTTTTTAGGAATTCTATTTTTTAGAAGTTTTTTTATTAGAGAATAATTCATAAAGTGCTTTCAAAATGGAACTGTTATTTCTGTGCTATAAAAATCTTTCACTGCGTGATATATATTTATCCTAAAGACAACTGCACAAAAAAATTAAATTTATTTGACAATTAAATTTATTTGCTCATTAAATTTACTTGCTAATTTAATTTTCTTGATAAATTAAAATTTATTAAAAAAAATAATTTGATAATTATACTTGATATATATATTTAGATATATATATTTCTCACTATTTGATTTGAGATAAAAAGAAAATTTTTGATATTTCTAAGTTCTGCCAGTATGATTTCCTATATACTGCTGCATATCTTAACATAAAATCATTTACGAAGCTTTATACTTGTTTTCACAACTTATGTATGAATATTTAAATAGTAATTGCTTTAAATATTTTTAATATAAAGTAAATAAAAAGAAATAAATTAATTTTAAATTTTTCTGTTTTGCACATTTTAAGATGCACAAATTTCTGAAATAGGGCATACAAAATGAAGACTAAGTTATAGTCGTAACATTTTCACATAATTTAAATCCCGCATTATTGAAATTGCATTTAAATTTAACCCGCTATCACGCGTTTGGCTTTCAGCATATATCTGAAATTTTTTGCTCATATTTAAAATAATTTTAAGAAAAATATTTACCCTGGAATAATTTCGAGGGTGGCAAAATATTGTTTATATCTTTTTTATTCAGTCGATTAGAATGATTAGTTACCTATCTACAATGTATAAAAATTCTTACTGTACAAAATATTAATAGGTGTGTCTGAATTTAGTTAAAAATATAAAATTTCTTTTTCATGCTGACAAAAAAGAAAAATACTGAAAACTGAAGTATTCATTGAGTGAGCAATCATAAGCTTGAAATTTTAAACGCTTGTTTATGATATTCCTCTGATTGTAAGTCACGAATCCCAGTAGATCACCGAAGTAAAACTCGGTATCGGTACTCGTTAACCTGAGAGCACAAAAGCAGCTAATTTGGAGGAGACAAGTGGAATAAGAGCAAAAGCAAGTGGTATAGACGAGCTAGTTCGAGGTAAGATCGCATGCTCTTAACCGAGAGAACTGTCGAAGGCTGTTTAGTATATAAAACAATATATATATTTTCACTTTATTTCAAACCAAGTTAGATTTTATATTATTTGGATTTAATGAATCCCGATTGAAACAATTAACTAAATATAAGAAGCACATGGTCTCAGATAGCTTTCAAAGTACTTTACATCATGCATTTACATTACATAATGAATAATTATTTAAGAATGGAAAATAAAATACCAATTGAAACTCATTTTAGATTCATTAGAGCTGCAAACTTCAAAAATCACTGTTGTGTCCTTTTAAATAAATGAAGAAAAAATAATAAGGAATATAAATTGCAATACGACACAATTATAATCCGTTGATATAAAAATAAAAATAAAAAATGCAAAAAGTCTTTTATCACGCGCCCCTCTCACACGGACTATATTTTTCGAATGATTGTTTAATTGGTGACTAAAATTGGTTCAAGCACTCGACACATACTTTGGCAAATATTGATCTCTACAGAAAGAAATGGTTATAGGTTATGGAATTGTACGAAGCACACTCATAAAATCTTTTTAATGTATAGGATTCTAGAAAATATATTTCTTCTTCAATGTATTTGATAAGAAATTGTACTTGTCATGAATATAAAAAAATCTGTCTTGAGTTCTAAATTTAATGTACCACCTGCAATAAATAACAACAGTCATGGTTTCTGCGCAAGTAATTGTTCTAAACTGTAATTATTTGAATCATTTTATCCCATTAATTGGCCAATAGTTTGAAGCTTTATTCATTTATTTTTTAGTTTGTAAAAAAAGAATCTTTAATTATACAATAAAAATTAGATCCGAAAAAAAATGAACTATGAGAGCTGTCACGTCAAAAATGTACGTTAAAATAGTCTCAATATTTCATAAAAACTATAGCATGGACATTGAAAAAAATAATGCACCATAAAACATTATTCTATATATCATAAAATAGATTTTATATTATCATTCTTAAGAGTATAAAAAAGATTCTAAAAACACAACGATTTTAGAGAAACACTTTGAACAGTGAAAATCAGAGAGTAAGTCATATTTTTTTTCATTTTATTTCATTTTATGTTATAAAAACTTTTCTTCTCATTTGATATGCAATAACGAATAAAATAAATATTGAATTATTATAACAAGTTAATAACAAGATTGCTCTACGGCTACCAAAATTCCAGAAGTAAAATGCGCGTTGTATGGTCCGTTTACTGATACGCGCTTGGCACCCTCATTTTGGGTAGCGTTTGGCAACGAGCTAAAGTCTGACTATAGAGGCTACGTACTGCACGGCGTGATGTATGCAAGCAATATAGTGCATACAACACGCTCATAGAAGATCACTTATCTTTTGCAGGTTGCCCGATTGCTTATCTCTCCCCCTATTCGTGAATTTTCCATAGACTCTAGACATTTTCGACCTTAAAAATCCTATTCCTCGGACGATTTCGAATAGTCTAGACACGTGCTTCACTATTTTTCGAGACGAATGGCGTGTTAATTATAATATTTTATCATTGCTTCATATTTTTGAGAATACTTATATACTTATTCAGTCATTTTTGCGCTTACTGTTCAGTGATACTACACTGTTATAATTTTCATTCTGAAATTATGGTAAAATTATTGCAACAGTCTATCCATCCAATTAACCGTAATATTTACGGTAAAAAAATTTTTTAACTTTACGGTTTTGAAACCGTTTACCACTAGTAAGGGGAAAAAAACATTAATGCAAAACTATGCACTTTTTTAATCATATGCAACTTGCATGGTTTCCTAATCGTAAAAAAGACATTTCAATGCACACTGAATATAGTTTAGCTGCTTTGTGGTGCTGCCATGCATTCGAGAATGAGAGTATAGTAAGAGAGTATGAGCCCAGGGTCTCATATTTGGAAGTGCAGGACTCTGGAAACTCTTCATGTGAAGGGAGTGGACGAAATATTGTGGAAAAAACGCTGGGTATCGATCACCCGTTTTGTCGGCTATGTGATAAACAGACTACTCTTTTCAGCCATAATGTTTACCCATCTGAGAAGAACTAAGTAGCTTCATTAGATCTAGTAGGTGCAATTAAACTCTTGCAGTTTAATCATATTAGGGGGAAACAGTTAATAAACGGTTTTTCTCACTGTTAACAGTTCGAATACTATTGCATTTACGGTTATTTGTCTCTTTTATTTGAGTATAGCAAAATAATAATTAAAATTTTTTTATAACCGTCGTTGAACAGTCGACCATATTTTATGAGCTTGCGACTACTAATAATTAGGTTAACCCAGCCCCGCCCCCGAAAGGGGCATCCCTGAACACTCCGAAAGTTCGAAGTGCGGGCAACAGTTCAATCACATAAGCAAACATATTCACAATTTTCAAATTAGAGTTTTTACAAATAGGTAGAATATTAAATATGAAATTCAGAAAACAGCGTTACTTAGAAATGAACTAAATACAAACAAACATTACAACGAAAATAAACAGTATCAATCAGAAGAGATATGGATGTCGCATCTTCAGTAGGGGTGCAAAGTTAATAAAAGGAAACAATTTCACATGGTTAAATATAAGATGTTTGTAACTCAGAATATAATTACAGCTGGCACAACAGATTCCTGGAATTTTTTTTTAAACAAAAAAAAAAAAAAAAAAAAAAAAAAAAAAAATATATATATATATATATATATATATATATATATATATATATATATATATATATATATATATATATATATATATATATATATATACATATATATATATATACATATATACATATATATATATATATATATATATATATATATATATATATATATATATGTATATATATATATATGTATATATATATATATATATATATATATATATATATATACATATATATATATATATACATATATATATATACATATATATATATACATATATATATATATATACATATATATATATATATATATATATATATATATATATATATATATATATATATATATATATATATATATATATATATATATATATATATATATATACATAATAATAAACGCGGCTGTGTGTGTGTGTGTCTGTAATCACAATATATCGCCCCAGAAGCCTCGCCCAGGCACGAAACTCGGCACATAATTGTGTTTTGACATAATGAAGAAGTATTTTTTTTTTTTTCAAAAATTTGGATTAGTTTCTTAGTTATCAGTCATTTTGTAAGAAAATCTATGCTTTTTCGTCTTCAAAGAGCCATATTCAAGAAACTATTAAAAAATGCATATACTTTTCTCCACTCTTATAAATGTATGCTAATGCGAACCTTACAATTGAAATATTAATTTTCGACAACTTAAACCAATGATATACGAAGGAATTAGTAATTTAATTGTAAGATTCGCATTAGTTTACATTTATCAAAGTGGATAAAACTTTAACTTTTGTACTAAAAATGTGGCAACATATTAGATACGTAAATAGAACGCTACGCTTTGATATATTTATCGCTGTTCATAATTGTTATAATAAGTTTTTCTTCTTCTTTCCACGCCCTTTTTTTTTTCTTGAGCGAAGACGATAAGGTAAAATTATACTTGAGGATGCCCCTTGGCGAAATTGGTGACTTATGTTTGGCGCTATTCCTGCTTGCGCGGAACACCGTGGTAACAGAAATAACGGCCAAAACGTAATGATATTTCAAAAAACATTGGAAAATTTCAACAAAACATCGGATAAAGCTTGCAATGAACCCAATATAAGCAAAATTAATAAATCCAATAAAAAGGATTTTGAATCGAAGCAAAGATTAATGGAGTAGGTGCAGAAAGAAAAGGAAAAAAAAAACAACTCACTTCTTCATTAAGCTTGAATATACTCAGATTTAGGTGCACAGAATTATCTAATAACAGTTAGATACTGTCTAAATTTATCGTGAATAGAATCTGTGTACCTCCATCGTCACATAAATTCGGCGAAATATGAATCGAAAATGGCGTTTGTGGTACCGATCTGGTGATGACATTTTTTTATAAAGTCCCTTTTTACGACTGCCCACATACCTTCGATCTTATTGACCAGAAGTAAAAGTAACCTTACCAGCCGGTATCTAACGAAGAACTAATGGACCTCTGAAATTACGCATACCGTTGAACATTAATAACGCTAAAATCTAAACCGTTGAGAATCACGATTGGGTTTCAACATCGCCCAGCTTGGCGATCAACCGCGATCACAACTTGGCGAGAATCAAGGGGCACCCTCAAATATAGTCTACCCGACGTTAATTTTTGTAGCGATATAGAAATAGAAATTGATACCATAAAAAAATTATAGAGAAATAGATACCATAAAAAATTAATTCGTTTTCGTGTTCTTTTCATGTATTTAAAGCAACTTTTGTATGCTTTTACAATTTCTGAGGCCTTTTTTTAAGAAAAAAAAACAAGTCTCCACCTGATAGTTATATTATAGGTTAGGTTACCATAGCAAAGTTACATCTTCAAACATCCTCAAGAGCTATAACACATCTGCAGCAGAACTGGATATGAAGACAAAATTACAGGACAGAAACACTTTAATTGTCCACTAATCTTCAGATTTCCTGCTATGTTTTAAAAAACTTTATTTGTGGAAACCTTTAGCGTGGCGGACAGCTGGCCGCCTTAGGTGGCTAGTACATAAATAAATACAAGAAAACACGAAGAAAGTTAAGAAAAACAATAAATTAACAAATCAAATCTCAGAATAACAAATCACTTCAGCAGTGCAGTAAGAACGACACTTTAAAACCCTCTTGTTACACTCAATTTGCGCTTTTGTTTTCATATTTTGTAATCTGGCAATCTTACTGCGAAAACATTTTTAAATCATTCTTGAAAAATTTTTCGTCCATGTAAGTTGATCTGATTTTGCTGCTCGCTTTATAGCCCCTTTTTAATGTTTTTTCTTTTTATTTCATTTTATTTTCTGTTTTTACATGTTATTTTTACTTATTTTTACTTTTTGTGATCTATTTTATTTATTGTTATTTTTATAAAAAAAATTTTTGAGTGCTCCTCACACTATTGAATTAATATATTTTGCTTTGGCTTTATTGATACAATATCAGAAAGCACTCTGTTTTGCGGATATAATCGTGTGGGCTGAAGAAAAGATTATATCTTTTTTTTTCGGTTTTTTTTTAAATAAAATTTCATTCTTTTCTTTTATATATATATATATATATATATATATATATATATATATATATATATATATATATATATATATATATATATATATATATATATATATATATATATATATATATAAACTGTTGTTTGCTATTTTTTTACTTATTATTCCCCCCCCCTTTTTTTTCTCATATGTCTATAATTTTTCTTTGTTTTAAGATTAATCTATGTATTAAGATTAATCTATAGTTTTTACTTTTAAACAATCCACTAATAACTTTCAATGGCATTGCATAATCACTGATTTTTATTATGCACTGCATTCTGCAGCAAAATTACAGTACGAATCTGCCCTACATAAACAAGAGTATCTGGACCCTCAGCCTAACGAGGTTGATGTGGCTTATTATTTTCACGTATATGCTGTTGGAAATATGAAGTCTGAGATACGCGCAAAGAATCCTGGACAATGCTGTTTTTCCAACTCTGTATCATATTTTGGAGCAAAGTTCATTTCTTAAGCGGCAGCTTAAATGTTCCTTTCCCACATCGAGCACAGCCATGACATAAGGAAATAGTGTTCAAAAACTGACCTGGCATTCTCAGAGATTTTAGTCCCATAGAACACTTTTGGGGAAATTAGAAAGCATACTGCATACTTCTTTATATCTGATAATGTAAATACGAAATTAAGATAGCGTAAAAATTGTTTAAAATGGAGAAACGCGAGTCAGATTTGTCATGACAGAAACATATTTTCAAAAACCAATGAAATAACACCAAAAAGACTCCTCCCTCTAACAGTCCTTAGCAACAAAGGATGTGAAAGGAAGTCGAATTTAGTACCATTGATTTTGAAAACATTTTCCTTCTACATTATTAGATTCTAAATGCGATGTTATTAGATTCTAGATACGATTCCAAACGTTACTATTTGTAACGTGTCTAGTGTAGAAAAAGTAGGGGTAGACAACATACATAAATTACCCGCCATAATAAAGTAGAACTTGCAATAAACTCTGTTTTCGATTGAATAGAGTGTAAACAGGCAAAATCTTTCAAACAATTAAAACGAAAGAGCTTCTGAGGTTTAATTTTAAAAAATACTTAATGATTTAGATATGACGAAACTTATTTTTTTAAGATGTTTCTCTTGAATGCAATAGTTAAAATTTTTGAACAATCTTTGTAATAGTAGTAAATCCTCCCTTGTATCTGTTTTTCAAATTTCAGGAAGCTTGTACAATTTTTTTTTGTAGTTATTACAGAAAACGAAGTAAAAGAAATTCTTACCTTAAAATATTTTTGCATTAATAATCTTTTTTTGTTCTTGACTAAAGCTACAAATATTATAGATGGCAGTGTATCCTCTTTTTTCAAGAAAATGGCTTGATTTGAAGGAAACTTAAGTATAAGGCAAATTATTTGTACAAATGCGATGCAAATATGCAGTTGCTATTTAAGCCCTTGTAGGTAGCTTTGAAGATCAAAGATGCACATGATTATATTTATAGAAATGTATGGAAATAAATATTTTCAGAATAAAGTCCCTATAATTTGTCTTATTGTCTTGGAATTAACCTAATCTATACCCCATTTACCTAAACAACAATGTTAAAAGTATTAATAAAATTTACCAAATCAAATACCTTATAAGCAGAAAACACTTTTTAAGGGGCAAGTTTTTCAGGTTAGGTTGACTAGACCAGAGTGAATTGAAGATTGAACTAGTTCTTGAGAATGGGAGTTCGAATCCAGCTAGTCGAAATCCCCGGGTGGAAGAATAGTGACTGGGTGTATATTAAATCTGTGACAGCCATAAAAATCAATACCTCTGGGAGTACTGATCGAGGAGTACCCATGTCCTATGAATTAGGGTATGGTTAGGGGCGAATATATTATTAAAAATGTGCTTGTACTGGAAACGAAATATTTTTGAAATGAAGCTATAGACTAATGCGCATACAATTATGTGTTGTTAGCAAATAAACGAAAAAAATTATTAAATAAATAAATAAAATTATAATAGTAACAAAATAAATAAAAAATGAACTACGCGCAGTGCAAAAAAAATTCATTTTCCTCTCCTACAAAAATGGTCACAAAGATTCAGCAGATTTTTTCGCAGTGTTATGAAGGTTTTAAAAAGTATGAAATGCAGGCCAACCCCACCGATAGTAATTATTGTTAAATACATTAATTGTATACACTAGTGCGCAACAGTTTTTGGCCAAACTCCTCAGCTAATATCTATATTAAAAATCTCTAAGAAATATCTTCAGTGATTGGATTCTGAAATTTCATTGATGCAAATAAATAAGTTGTATTATCCAAAACTGTTATAGTGTACCGTAGAAACAAATTACTCTATAGGTATTAGTATGGTTGGTACTGTAAAATGGGGTAACTTTGTGACTGAAAAAGTAACGTTGGAACACTCGTGCTTTGTTTTTTTACTTTTTCTTTTATTTTTAATTTAATGGTTTTTAGTGATAGCGAAAATAAAGATAATTTTTTTTTACTTTTTTGCCAGCCTCATCCATCTACCCATAATAGTTAATAACAGAATTTTGTTAGTCCCACATTAATCACACACTTCCTTCCATAATTGTCCATAGTTGAATTTTTGACAAATGCATAATAGTCTTAACTAATCATGATAGAATTTTTGTCAGACCCCTAATAAAACCATCTCTTCATAATAGTCTATAATTATATTTTTACTATTCCTCTAATAGTCTCCTTCATCTATTATAGATTATAATAGAATTTTCGCTCGTACCATTTGAGAAATATTTTTACAATTTTAATTAATGAACTTTTAAAGTCTAGAGGGACACTTAAAGTATTAATATATCGAAAACTATTAATATCTCAAGTTTTCTATTATAATAATAAATATTACTTTCGCAAGTAGAAGCAATATCTTTTGAACGGATTTTTTTATTTTCTTTATTTGCAATTATAGCATACAAATTGCAAATGCTTCTTATACAAACGGTTTTAAATTATTTTTCCTACCAAAATATATTTAATAATAAAATGTATTTATAAAAATCAAAGTATTTTATAAAGGAATCAATGTCCATAAATAAAGAGCTCAAAATGCGGTATACAATCTTCAGTAAAAAACGACGTTTAAGTTAATCATTAGACACACATACGCTGTAAAATTCAATTGATTAAAACTTTCTATGTCATTTATTGAGCAAACACTGTTATTTGCCTTTGCTTAATTATAAAAATATAGCTTATTTCAAAGAAGTTCATCTAATTACGTATTTAAAAATGTATCTGAAAAGGACAGAAGTGCGCGTTGTAGCTTAAAAAAGGTATGTTGAAATAGCGCCAATATTTGATAAAACTATCATTTTGATATTTACCATAAGAAATATACCATAAAACATTAATCTGTGCATCAAAAAAAATATTTTATATTGTCTTTGCTAAGGGTATAAAAAAAGACAACAAGGATTGGCAAAACACTTACAGAATTGGAAATCCAAACAGTGTAAGTTAATTTTATTTATGATATTTTTATTTTTCCATGTCTAATGTGTAACAACGCATAAATTTCACGAAATGGCTATTATTTAATAGTCCTCAAAAAATGAAACATAGTACCGGGAAAATATTTAATCTATCAAAGACTTCATTTCATGGTTTCAAATACACTTTAAATAAGCTGATTATTCTTAAATTTTGCACATGTTTCGTCATACCACTAGTACAATAACTTAAATCAAAAAATTCTTCCATAAACTTTTTACAATAGTTTATATGAAGAAAATTCCAAGCAAAAATTAAAAAATATGCAATATTTAATTATTATTTCATTATTTAATTATAGTATATAATATTTAAATGTAATTTAATAATTCAATTATTATTGAAGTTTTTTTATTGAAATGTATCGTTAATAGTATTTAAATGCATCGTTATTATATTTAATTATAATTTAATAATTATAATTTAATAATTATAATTTAATAATTATAATTTAATAATTATAATGTAATAATTATAATTTGATAATTATAATTTAATAATAAGTGAATAAATTTGTATTGAAATGTATCGTCACCTTGGGTTACTTTAGCTACTTTTATATTTTCCAGAACATCTTTCATGTTTTCTTCATTAAAGAAGAGAAAAAAAATTTCTTGATTTCAGAATAGGCTTTAACAATTGATATACGTTGTTTAAGTAAATTTTAATTTCTTCTTCTTTCAGTAAAATTTAAAACTGTGGTAGCTAAAGTTACCTCGTCAATCGAGGTAACTTTAGACACCACAGTTAAAAGTATAGCATTATACTTGAATAGAATTTTCTTCGGTACCATTTGAGAAATATGTACACACACACACACACACACACACATATATATATATATATATATATATATATATATATATATATATATATATATATATATATATATATATATATATATATATATATATATATATATATATATATATATATATATATATATATATATATATATATATATATATATATATATATATATATATATATATATATCAGTGACGCGACAGCCCACAGAGGGCCATTGTCCATCATTAATATATCAAAAAACTAATAATGTCTTAAGTTTTGTATTATAATAATTAATATTAATTTCACAAGTTTTTACAGTAGAAGTAATATCTTTGGAACGGATTTTCTTTATTGTTTTTATGTACATAGTTAAAATTAAAATAGCAAATACATTTTACACAAAATGCTCCAAATTATTTTTCTACCGAAATATATTTAATTATAAAAAAAAATTTTAAAAATTAAAGTATTTTAAGAAAATAATCAATCTCCATCAATAAAGAGTTCAAAATGCGGTATACATTCTTCAGTAAATAACAACGGTCTTCAGTAAATAATCTACGCAACTACACATACGTTATAAAATGCAGTTGATTAAAACTTTTTATTGCATTTATTTGCCTGTAACTCAAACTGATATTTGTCTTTGCTCTATTAAAAAAATCATAATACTTTATTTCAGAGATGTTGATTTAATTACGTAAGGAAAAAAGTTAGATGTACGAGTTATAGCTTAAAAAAAGCATACTAAAATAGGGCCAATATTTGATGAAACTATCATTACGATATATACTATAAAACATTAATCGGGGTGTACTAAAAAATGCTTTATATAGTCATTGCTAAGGGTATAAAAAAAGACAGCAAGGATTGACAAAACACTTACAAAATAGGAAATCCAAGCAGTAAGTAAGTCATTTTTATATGAGATATTTTTATTTTTCCTTGTTTAATACATTATAGCGCATACATTTAATGAAATGGCTATTACTTAATAGTCCGCAAAAAAAAATTTAAAGTATCAGAAAATTTTTTTAATCTATCACTTATTTTCATGGTTTGAAACAGGGCTCGAAAAAACTCATAAATTTTACCCGTCCCCGAGGATGGCTCGTCCAACAATGCACCCGTCCACCGTTGAAACTAACCCGTCGCTTTTAAATAAATAAAAAAATAATTTTCTCCTATTTATTACAAACATTTATATAAATTGCACAATGAATTAGTCGTTACTAGGATTACATTATACAGTAATAAAAGAAATACTAGGTTACTAATAATAACCAGTATTTCTTTTATGAAATAACTTAAATGACAAGGGTCAAGTTATCTGGAATGTCAAGTTATCCGAGGGTACTGCGTTTTTTAAATGAATCAAATATGACGTTTGCCAGTTCCACAATCAAGCCAATGATTTACAGAGGTTTCTGAACAGAAATCTGAAAGGGGTTTTCCATTTAGGTAGATGTTCATAATTGTTTTTAAAGCTTCTTGTTTAAGACCAGTACGTATTGTGTTTTTTTGTAAGTTTATTGCTGCAAAGCCCCTTTCAACCGTTGCAGTACTCCCAGACAGAGAAAACATCAATATATGCGCAGTATGTTGCTGTATTGTGGGTCATTTTGCTGCCTTGTAACTTACAAGACTCTTGTAACATAACAAAAATTGAAAATGTACCACGAACATTAACAGGAAAATGGCCGTCCGCGCGGACGTCGGATTCGAGAAATTCGTTGTCGGCGGAAAATTTTTGACCGTCGAGGACAGGCGGACGGGCTGTTTTTCGAGCCCTGGTTTGAAATACACTTTAAATAAGCTGATTATAAACTCTTTTTCTGAGGAGCATAAAAAAAAATCCCTGTTTAAGTGCTTTACACTTCGAAGCAAGGCTATAATTTTGTGTCGCCAATTTTCACGTAGTTAAAAATTACCGAAATCAATTAATAATTCTCGTTTTTTGCAAATTTTTATGGGTCCATACATTGGAATAAATTTTTAAATATTAACAAAAATTAGATCTCAGAAGTTTACACAAAACCGTGGCATGTCTTCATATTTATATTTTGTGTTATTTTCATAACAAGCTTGGAATTAAAGATGAACTGAGCTCATTGAAAGATGAACTGAGATGAGCTCATTGTTGACTGGTGACGAGTTAAATCGTCTTTGGGCAACAATATTTTTCTTCTGGTACACTTGTCATGGATTTAATCAGATATATACTCTTTTTCATTTTAACAGATAAAATTTGTAGAACTAATAAAAAGAAGGCCAAAAGAAGACAATTATGATTAGAGTCGAACTTTTTTTGTTGCTTACCAATACTTTATTTGCAATGGTTGTTGGATATAGCGGACCCGAGAATCCAATTCATATCATAGATTTGTCCCCAGGAACAACTCCGGGGGTTCGTACTGAAACTGACGGACAAATAGGTCGTAAGTATCTGTTTTTGATTTTTAACTAGGTAAAATTTTGCTAGGAACATTTTGCTAATGATGTTTGATTTGATTGACTGACTCTTATGGCGTTTTATATTATGACTGCGCACCCTTTTTGCAAAAAATTGAAAAATAATTTTTAATTATTTTAATATATATATATATATATATATATATATATATATATATATATATATATATATATATAATAAATAAATAAATACAAGAAAACATGAAGAAGGTTAAGCTAACTTAATTTTTCCATGTGCAAATTCATTTCAGGCAAATCCGTGTTAAAATTATCTATTAATTTTTTTTTTCTTTTTTCTTGGATAGTTTATATATTTTTTCCAAGCGCTAATCCATTTCGTGCAAATCCGTGGCTAAAATTATTTGAGAAACAGGCAATTTATGTTTCTCTTTTCTATTTTATATTTTTTCTTAACTAAACATCTATTTTCTAAAGCTATTTATGCTCAATTTTTAAAATTTTCCAGTATAATATTACCTTGCGCACATCCATTTCGGGCACATCCTTGGTAACTAATAAATCAATGCACAGAATAACAAATCACTTCTGCAGTGCAGTAAGAACGACACTTTAAAACCCTCTTGTTGCACTCAATTTGCGCTTTTGTTTTCATATTTTGTAATCTGGCAATCTTTCTGCGAAAACATTTTTGAATCATTCTTAAAAAATTTCCGTCCATGTAAGTTTATCTGATTTTGCTACTCGCTTTATAGTACAGTTTTACTGCTTTTTCTTTTTCTTTTATTTTATTTCCTGTTTTTACATGTTATTTTTACTTTTTGTGTTCTATTCTATTTGTTGTAATTTTTATAAAAGAAAATTTTGAGTGCTCCTCACACTATTGTATTAATATATTCTGCTTCGGCTTTATTGATACAATATCAGAAAGCACTCTGTTTTGCGGATATAATCGTGTGGGCTGAAGAAAAGATTATATCTTTTTTTCCGGCTTTTTTTCCGGTTTTTTAATTAACATTTCTTCTTCGGTTTTTTAATTAACATTCTTTTTTTAATAAAATGTTCTTTATTTTTTTACTTATTATTTCCCACCCCCCTTTTTTTCATATGTCTATAATTTTTCTTTGTTTTATTCTTCATTTTGAACTTATCTAATGAGTGCTGTTTACTTGCAGCTTAAGCGCAATAAATGAAACTTATTGTTTTTCATAACTTTCCTAGTGTTTTCTTGTATTTATTAATTTATTATATATATATATATATATATATATATATATATATATATATATATATATATATATATATATATATATATATATATATATATATATATATATATATATATATATATATATATACGGGCAGATCTCTAGAACCTGCAACTTTTGATAATAAAAAAAAATAATAATAAATAGTAGGCACACTATTTTTACAACTCCAGAATTGTTTGAAAATGTATAAAATATCAGAAAATAAGTGTGAACATCGAAAATTTTGATGCCCTTATAAGTATAAACAAAAAATTAAAATTTTTGAATTTTTCGTATTTACCCTTTATTTTTCATCAAAAATTATTAGTATCATAAATGAATTGAAAAATTTTAATGTTATGTTAAATTGTTATAAAGTGCACAAAAAGGCTTACTTTAATTATTGTCAGTCAAAAAATATCTTCAATTAGTAAAACATAGGGAAATTTTTGCATTGTTATGAAAAAAATTATACTCTTGATATTAAATTTGTTTTTGGATAATTTTGGATTTGGATGATTTAATTATCTTTAATTTTCAAGAATACGCTATTTTATTAAATAATATTTACCCCGAGGAATTAATCCTGCTTGATAATCTTGATGATAATATTAATTACAATTTTTTGGATTTGGGTAATATAAAGGAAAAAAATATCTGCTTTGATAATTTATATGATAAAGGAAATTATTCTAATTTTAATGTAAATAAACTAATTACTTGGAATTCCGATGCATCTAATAACATCTATTTAAATACCATTTTTAATCAAATGAATAGAATTGAAAGAATATGTACTTCTGTTTATTTATCCAAAAAACAAATGAACAATCTCTAAAAAACTTGATAAAAAACAATGGATACTCAACTAAGGTAATTAAATTCTATATTAAATCTTAGAGTTAATTGTTTGTTACTGTAAATAAATGTACTAATAAATTTATTTTGGCAATTCCATGGCTACAATTATGTGCAAAACAGGCAATTAATGTTTCTTTCTCTTTTCTATTTTATTTAATTTTTTTTTCTTAAACAAACGATAATTTACTAAAATTATTAACTGTCAACTTCTTTAAATTATACAGTATTATATTATCCTGAGCACTTCCATTTTCGGCCCATCCAAGGTAACTAACAAATCAAACGCACTTCAGTACTGCAGTAAGAACGCACTATAAAACAAAACCCCATTTACGCTTTTACCTCGTTCCGCGCTTATGTTTTCATATTTTGTAACCTGGCAATCGTGTTACGAAACTATTTTAAAGCATTCTTGAAAAATTTCCCGTTCATGCAAGTTCATTTGAATTCGCTACTCGCTTTATGAACTTCGTTTCATGTTTTATTCTGCTTTTTCTTTATGTTTAATTTTCTGTTTTTACGTGATATTTTTACTTAATGTGTTCTATTTTATTTGTTGCAAATTTTTTGTAAAATTTTTTGAGTGCTTCTAACACTATTGTATTGATATATTTTGTTTCGGCTATTTTGATACAATATTAGAAAGCAATCCTTTATGTGGATATAATCGAGGGAATATATATATATATATATATATATATATATATATATATATATATATATATATATATATATATATATATATATATATATATATATATATATATAAAAGACTGCAGAGCTTGCAGAATGAAAGGGCAAAAAATAATGTAAATTTGAATTGAATATTTTTATTAAAGAAAATTCATAATGTTTAAACAAAAGCCAAAAGTTAAAATAAATACATTATAGCACAAAATAAAATTCAATATTTATTAAGCATTATTTTTCTGATATTTCTTGAATTAATTTAGGTCATGTTGTTTTGGTTTTCGTTAAAAAGTCTACTCGTTCGCCAATTTCAATTTCGATACCAACGTGTGATAAAACCAACTGAAAATGGATAATTTTCTCCAATTTAAGAAAGCTTTAAGTTTGCTTAATTTCAATTATGATTTCAGTTTCAGACTAGCGGTTTCACTGATTATATAGCTGATATTGAAAAAACTAGGACAACCACTTTTGTAAACATATTTGCCATTGTTTTGAAGCTTTCTAGTACTAGATTGATTGCATAGATCTTTGCATTAAAATAATACATATTGGGAAGCAAAGAAGCACTTTGGATAAAAAAGCTTCTATAAACTTCAATCTAATAATTGATATGTCTAACCAGTAAACTGATCTATCTTAAATCAGGGATGAGTCTGTATATAAAACTCAGAGGCATTAGAGCACATCCAGAGGCTCTTCTGGATATAGTTCAACAATCATACACAAAGAAGTTGCGTTTCAATATTCATCAATACTATCTTCTTTTTTCTTTCCTCAAATTCAAAAAAGTCAGTTTCCTTGAAACATCCATATAATATAGATAATAAATATTCTCTTAACTTTTATATTCTGTGTATTCTCTAATTTTTGTTTTACATTTCAGCTGACTGCGGTAAAGTTAAAAATGGAGAAAAAATTCAAAAAGAACATCCTTACTGCCAGGAACTAACGTGCAAAATGGGAATATTGTTTCCTACACAGTAAATTCATTTAAATAATAATTTTTTTTATAAATCTTTTTAAATTTGCCTTAAAATTAAGGATATTGATTACTGTCATGAAAAAGAACGTTTTACGATAACGTAAATCATGCGTTCTTATATTATTGATCTAGGAGACAGACAGTGTTGTACCTTCGACCAAATTGCCCCCTTTATATTTTATGCAGAATAAAATAATTCCAATAATTAATTTTTGTCAATAACGCCTTAATATACAACGTCCAATATATAGGGCAACATTTTTTTACAAGTTTAGCTCCAAAATATATCCATTTTACGATGTTTTTTTTTTTGTACGTATGCCGTTACAAAGCGACTATGTAAATATGCAATTCGATTTAACTTCGCTGCTTTTAATTTTACTCACAATAAAAAAATCATGAGAGAGGAAGGAACCTTGCATACAGTTTATGTTATATAAGTACCTTATTAATTGAGATTAGAGAATTTTTTTATGACCAAAATTTAAAGAAAAATGTCCTTTTAAAAATATTCTATCATCTTCAAAAGAAGGCTAAAGCTTAAAATTTTTAAAATAATTAAGAATAAATTTTAAAAGAAGTTTATTTGAATCATATTCATTAATTTTTTTTTTGGAAAAAAAATTTACTATCAAATTTATGAGTTAAATTTGTTTCAATATGCATATTGCTATATAATCTATTTACAATTTTCAAAAAACCTGTTTCTGTGACAGATAAGAAATTAATTTTTTGAATTAACGAAACTTCGTCTGAAAAATTAAAAAATTAAAATTTCATATTTGTCATTTTATAAAGCAAAGAAACGTAACAGTTGATTAGTCTTAATTTTTAAAGGAATCATCTCTTCAGCTTGTTTACATTAAACATCATTTAGTAGGGGAGAGTTGGATAAAACGGGATAGTCGGACAAAACGGGATACCTCACCTAGGGACCAGACTCTTGCAGCTATTTAGCGAACGAATACAGAAACTTGTTATTCGACCGTGATTATATCATGATTATATCGTGATTATATCACACCACTTCGAGAGGATAGAAAGTTCTAGGTCTCAGAGCTTTTTTACTCTATTTTCCTTGCCATTTTCTACATTTACGTGCGTGGTTTTTTACATTGTACTGCATACATATCTGAGATTACGATTCCGGGGAATATTACATTTGATGAAGCATTTATTAACGAATATTCTCATGTCTAGTCTATCTAATTTTTCTTTTACCTTCAGGCAACAGCCATGTCTGTTTTGAAAAGTGTCTGAGTTTGACAAAACGGGACGCTTAAGAGTTGGATAAAACGGGATACAGTTTTTCTATGTCCCGTTTTATCCACCTATTTATTTGTTGGCCTATTACTTCTACTCTATTGAAATTATAGTTACTATATTAGTATTAATACTTCTACTATATATCATATTCTACTATATTATTATATTGAAAGAAAGGTAAAAAAGGGTTCTACAAATACATTGACCCGCCGAGCAAAAAAAAAAAAAAAAAACGCATGAGCATGTATTGGCTCTAGAAGAGAGATTATTTGGTATAACTCTAACGGACATACGAATGCTAGTATTTGAGTAAGCTGAGAGAAACAATATTAAGCAGAATTTTAACACAGGAAAAAAATTACTATGTCTTGGTTGCATTCATTTCTTGGCAGACATAAAGAATCCATGAGTCCAGAATTCACGAGTATGACCCGAGCAAAAGAATTTAATCGCACTGCAGTTAAGCAGTTTTTTGAATTCTCTATTAAGTAAACATAGGATTACTCCGAATGATATTTATAATGTTAATGAAACAGAAATTCTAACAGTGGCAAACAAGCCTTCAAAAGTGTTGAGTCTACGAGGCAAAAAGCAAGTGGGTAGCTTGTCTTCCGACGAACGAGGAGTTTTGGTTACTGTTGAAACATGCATCAGTGCAGCTGGGGTATTCGTCCCTCCTATGTTTGTATTTCCTCGAGTGAAGGAAAACCCAAGACTCATAGATGATGCCGGATGGAACACTAAGGAGACATTCATTGTTTGGATTTAAGAGTTTGTAGAATTTTTCAACTCTAGGCATAAAAATCCAGTGCTGTTGCTGCTTGATGGGCATAACTGTCACACCTAAAGTTTGGAACTAGTAAATTTGGCAAGAGATGATAATGTATCGTCCCAGAAAAAATGGCTGCTAAGAGAAGGAAGAAAACTGTAGTAATAACATCATCTCCATGAAAAGTGAATTATAATTAGAAGAAAAAGAAAGAAAGAAAGAAGAAAAGAAAGGATGTTAAAATTACAAGAAAGAACCAAGAGAATTGAACTGCTAAGAAATCCTTCATTAGGGCACCAGACACATTTCGACGATGAAAATTACGGAATAAGCGTTCACGCTTGAAAACTCATAAAATCTTTAAATACATATGTAGTATCATAATTTTTGTGTACTTAATTATAGACAACAGTCTATGCAAAAATGTTAGAAGCGATAAAATCCTATAAATACAATTTTTAGAAATTTTGCTTTACAGTTTTCTGTTAGTCATTATGTTTTACAGTTAGTTTTGCACAAAAAAATTTAACATTGTAAACTCTATCCCGTTTTGTCCAACCCAGGTATACTAAAACGGGATATGTAAGAGTTTGGAAAGAAAAATTTATATTTCACAGTCATTAAAATTAGTTTAAAATTTGTTTTCTCTGTGCTTCAATAAGTGATGTAGCTGTAAAAAAAATAATGTGTAGTTATCTTTAACAGAATAAATAAATAGTAAATAAAAACAATAATGGGATCCCGTTTTACCCAACTCTCCCCTATATCATTTTTATTAATTACTATTTTATCTTTTTTTGAAAATAATTTCAGATGTCCTCAATTGCCACCCCCGAAAGATTCCAAATGCAGAAAAGAAACCGGAAAAGGACCATACCCTAACTGCTGCGAACATTCCGTCTGTCCCGGTGATCCAGGATTTTAAGAATCATGAATTGTTTTGGAATGCTTAACTCAAAATTTCTCGCATATTTTCCACGAGAAATTTTCTTAATTCTCCCTAAATTTCAAAAATACGGAGAAATATTTATCCATATTGAACTTAAGTTCAAAATGATTAAAAATAAATATTTTAATATTTTTTACTTCACCGTAGATCAAAAATTATTCATTCTGTGATATGCAAAAAAAATAATTTCTAACTGCTTTTAAGAAATCCAAAGTCTATTTATGTGACAGATTATGTGAATGAAATTTGTTTCTATTGAATAATGAATTTTTCAATGCAATATTTTGTATTGTTTTTGTATTTTAATAACTAACTTAAAAATAAGTACGGTAATTTATGACGGTTAACAATAAATATTCTTGTGTTAAAATAATATATTGTATTGAAAAGAACATACTAAATAAAATATTCAATTGCACATGTCTATATGTCTTTGAAGTGTGCCAATGCAATGCAAATTGGCATAAAAGTTAAAAGATGAATACCTAAAAAAAAAGAAATTTATAGAAATTCAACTTGCACAATATTATTGACGTGGAAAATAATTGAGGTAGTGATGATTAAAACTTAAAACAAAACATCTACTTCAAAAGGGAAAAATATCACAGCTTTAACTCATAACTTGAATCAACAACTGGATTCAATTTTCCCCACATTCAAATAGACATTCAAATAAATAAAAATGTTTGACAGGAAAAATTTATTTTTAGAGCATCACATATGTTTTCTTTCATTGATGTTAAATATTTATGCAATTTAACAGTACAAGTCAAACTGCGTTTTTGAAGAAAAAAAAATCCTTAAAATTTTGGCTCATCATTGAAGTAGTTCAAAACTGATCTCAGGAGAAATGATAAAACTGCTGGAAAAAAAGTTCTAATTACGAATTATCGAAAGTTACAGTAGCAAAATCCCCATAATTTAAATTGAGACAACTTGTCATTTCGTCAAAAATTTCAAATTTCAAGAATATCGTCTCATGCATCAAGACCAAGCGGGAAAAAAAATTAATGAAACTTTTACCTTAAAATATTTGAGCATTAATAAGCCTATTTTTCCCATGACTAACAATACAAATGTTCTTGATAGTAGTGTATCTTTTTTCAATGAAAACGGTTTATTCTAGATGAAACCCCCGTCATAGCGTATTACGCAAATAATTCGTACAAATGCGATGCAAATGTGCAGCTGCTATTTAAGCCCTCATGGGTAGCTTTCAAGACATAAGGTATACATGATTATGAATATAGACATCTATGGAAATAAATATTTTCTTAATAAAAACCCTAAAATATTTCTTATTTCCTCCGAATTAATTTCCTTTCGTTTAGTGTAAAAAAATATTGTGGACCCAAACCTTTTACCTCATTTACCGAAATAACAACGTTAAAAATTTAAAAAAAAATCAATTAAATAAAATACCTCTTACTAAAAAAAAAAAACACTTTGAAGTATTAAACTACTTGTAATTTTCAGCTTTTAAGGGCGTTCTTAAAGGTAAATCATGTTGATTTGCGTCTTGCGTTTTGTCTCATTCGATTCAACGTAAAAGAAAAAGAAATAAACAACAGAATGAATTGGAGATTGGACTCGTGTTCGTGAGAGCACGTCGAGAGAACACAAGTTCGAATCATGTCGGCCGAAAAATCCCCAAATTTTTGAATAAAACTCTTATAATTTATCCTATTCTCTCGGAATTAACCAAACCAAATATATATATTTTTATAGATATTTTCATATATTTTTAGGGTTATATATATATTTTTATCAGCTAATTTCTTTATCCAAATACTCTTACACCTGACTACAATGGGGGTTCAAAGAGGTTTAAGGTCGCAGCTGAAAAAATGGCAAGTTTCTGGAAACTATTAACCAACACCCCACCTTCTTAATCATTCTTGTTTCTATGAGAAACAAAATGTTTTGCTAGAACAGTAAAACCTTCTGTTTTTGGTTTAAAAAAAATAAATAAAAAAAACCGGCCCAAATAAAAAATAGTGCGTGGAGTCCCTCCGCGCGGAAGAAGTTAAACTTCGTAACCTGTAACGTTAATTGTCGAAGAATCAGCAGTCGTAGAAGGTACACTAGTTCTATTCAACGACTCTTTTTCCTGCTCCGCTCGCTTCCGTGCTCTGTAATCACGGTAATATTGTGCATTTTTTCCTCGTGGACCTCTTGAACCAGTGGAAATGCTTGTGGTTGCTTCATCGTCTCGGCATGGAAAATGTATTTGTATTAATAATGTACGTGAATGCGTCATAATGTAATTTCAAAAGAGAAAGCCTAAGAATCAATTGATATTCACAAGAGCCTTGACATAACCTTAAATCCGTCGCATTGTCCGTGGGATTGTTTTCACTCATTTTTTACAATTGTTATCCACTAAATTTGAAAATAGAAAATACTACCCTATTAAATTATATGTGTATCAAAACAAACTAAAAAAATATTTATAGAAAAACAATTCGCGATCGCAACGCTCGAGTACGCCGTCTAGCGGGAGCCTGTAAATATCAGACATTAATTTATCACGTTTTCATTTAGTTCCATCAAAATCATGGACAGAATCAGACGCCATTTTTTAGCAGCAAATAAGAAACAAAATTTCCCTAAGGAAAAGGCCGAAGAACTTGAAAAAAATGTCCAGAATATTAGTAAATCTTTCAGGAACAGAACACGCCAAACATTTGAAGAAAAATTCCTCAATAATTTTTTATTTCTTTTATCAACAAACTTGCAACTGATGACTTCCGATTTCGGATACTGTTACAGATGTGTGTATTAAGGTAAAATGCATTTCTTCTGTCTTCAATTCATTACGAATTAAAGTGAAGTCAACATTGCTTTCGTCATTCCAGTGAATAAATAGGAATTCAGAACATACAGAATTGTAATAGTTATAGCATATTCTTCTTCGTTATAGAATAGTATATATTTCTGTATCCATATAATTCGGAAAACAACAATAAAAAATTATCCAAGTTACTTGAAATAGTGCCATTTGTGCTGATTCTTAATTAATTTTAATCGTTTTCTTGGTAAGTATTTTTTAGTTTTGAAAGAATAAGTTCAACTAGAATTCAGCTATTCTGTTTTTAGCTACATATTCAAATTCATATCAATTATAAAATTTTGCTGTGTAGTATGTTATCTAAAAGTAATGAAGGGATAAACTATGTATCTATTATTTGAGAATAAAGTTTTCAAACAAGGAACTTATCATTTTGGAACTCTCCGAGAATTATAAATCAGGTAAGTGCAATGATTTTTACAATAAAAAAATTGCTTGTAAATATTTTTTTTTTCTTTTGATGATGGTTCTCTACAGAATGGTTTTTAACGTCTGATTAAGAACTATAAGAATAATAAAAAAAGAAACAACATGAAAGTTTTTATTTCAATGTAAAGAATTCTTAAAATCGTTTTTTTATCCTAAGAATTCTTTATTTTCCGTTTTTTAGTTTATAATTTTTTGATAAAAATTGTTCTCAAAATACTTTTTTTGAACAATTAAATGGTATAACATTATGTGTTTATGTATACTTCTTGTATATTCCAATGTTTGAAGTAATATGATTCAGAAAAGTATGGAATAAAAATTCGGTACTTACGTATTAACGCCACTACAGATTTCGCGGTTTTTAAGTGCCGCCAATCTACACTTAAAATTTTTGCGACAGTTCATAAAATAAAGCACTTTATTTAAAATCAAAATAGTCAATCGGATTTCGATGGAAAATGAGCCGATATAGAGTTCAGCATAGATTCAAAACAATCATATCGCCATATGAACTCTGATAAATAAGATTCCAAATGAAATAACATTTCCAAAACGTACGTTTACCAAGATAAAGTTTCATGTTGTGGGAATTGGTACATTTTCGTTTTTTCGGTAAAATATTTCCCTCCTGAAAAAATAAAATTACATCTTGTTTTGTTTTTGGCAAATCCCAAAGACGAATTTTCGTAGCACTAAAAATGGCGACAAAAAAGAATTTTTTTTTTGTTTTTGTCTCGTCAGCATTCTTTATTTTACGTTTCTTAGTTTCTAAATAATGATTTTTATTGAAACTTGAAATTTTTTGATCAAAATTGTTGTCACAAAACTTTGTTTACAAAATTAAATTTTATAAAATTCTGAGGCTTATGCATACTTTTTGTTCATTTTAATTTTTGAAGTAATATGATTCCTAAAACTATGGAATGTAAAGTTTAAATGGGCCTTTCATCTTATATCATTAAATTTAGTAATACTATTTCTCGGGCATTAGGTTTTAACTCTTATAAGAATATTTATTTTTTTCTGTTAATGTACAAATATTTTTCCGATGTGTTTTGGACATTCCTTCTCTAATAAAAAGAGATACTATTTTGTTTTCGTTTGCATAAGAAAGAATATCAAGCATTTTTCTTTTTTAAATTTAATTAGCCACAATAAAGAAGGAACGTTGCAATGCTACGTGCTACATTAACGACGTCCCTAGAGTAACTGAATGACTGTTCATATAGAAATCGCAGGTATTAGTCTCATACAACAACGCCCCCTATAGTTCGTTGCGATCGCGAATATTTTTATGACTTTTATTATTTTTATGCTAGTGAGAACCAAAACAATATGGAAATGAATGAGGGAAAACTGGATCCTACCACGTGATTTCCCTGCCAATAAAAATGTAGCGTTAAACGTTTAACGCAACCTTGTTGGTAGTCGCATAAGAAGTATAACTTCAATAAGAAGCATTTATTTTAAGAGAGCTTTAGCAGAGGATAAAGGGAAGGGGCTGCAGAGTTCTTTTTTAGTATTTCAGAAGCAAATTTCTTTTTTTGGGGGGTCTTTTTCTTAAAAATTGTTAGGAGAAGCCGCAGAGAATTACAACTTTGGACTCTAAATGAGCTCACCGAGATTACAACTAATTCCTCTAAAGGCTGATTCCAAAGGTAAAAAACAAATTGAAAGAGAAAAGAATTGTAATCTAAGGAATTGGTAGCACAAAAATTTAATCTTTTTATGTGCAGACAATGAATTTTGATTTCTTTTTTGGTCTCTGGATATTTTCAAAGATCACCTTTTTTTTTAAATATGTAACATTTTCTTGCATTTTAAATTTTATACAATTAAATTAAAATTTAATTCATTTTAAATTAATACCATATTTATGCTTACATTTTTTGATGAAGGGTATTTTAAATTTCCAAGAAAAGTATTTTAAAATCGTTTTTTTTCTTCATTTTGGCTGGTACTTTTTACTCAGTACTTTTTTAAATAAGCACTTTTTACTTTTTACGCGATACTTTTGCTTTAAGTGCCGGCTCTTTTACGCGTTACTTTTACGTAACGTTCCCATGTATGGTTAGTTTATTCCATTGACGAAACTCTTGCCGCTCCAAGTTTCTAATTTTAAACAGTTACATCACGCCGTTCAATTCACGTCAAAAATATTTCGCATGTTAATGAGCATCTTGATATTTGTGAAATATGTGTGATATATGTGTCTTTTATTTGACTTTCATGAGACTATTTTATGCGACTTTTCCAAATGCGTTCATTGTTTTTCCCAAATAATCTTTTTCTTAGCTATTTTTAACATGATTTTATTTTAATCTGGTAACAATAATTTAAAAATAGTAGAGAAATATTAGCTTGAGCAATCGTAAGAATTCTCATAAAACACACAAGTTGGAAAATGTAAAAGGAAGGAAAATGTAAAAGGGACAATAAAAAATTATAAAATGGAGAATTTATCATGCTGGGATTGAATAAGCAATATAAAATGGAATTCTGTAGCTTAAAAACTTTTAGTAGAATTTCGCTTTTTTCAAATCGATGCCATTGCGTAACTTCAAGTAGAAAAGCCCTAAGAAAGTGTATAAGGTAAAAAGGAAATGGTAAGTATTTTATTTATGTCGCACTAGAGCTGCACAATGGGCTATTGGTGACGGTCTGGGAAACATCCCTGAGGATGATCCGAAAATATGCCATCATAGTTTTTGTGATGGCCATTTCCTCAATTTAGACATAGATATGACGGGGAAAGAAATTTTCTCCAGATCTCTAAGCCCATGGTATTGCTCGGCGGTCGAACACAGGACTTTTGATTCCGCAGATTTTACTTGTACGTATATCGCACGTACTCGATTAATCTTAGCAGAGTCAAAGATCGAACCCTGATCCCTCCGAACCAAAATCCAATTCTCTAACCAGTGAACTACCACGGCCCTTAAAAGGAAATGAAATCCTAAATTTCTTTAGTAAAAGTATAATATTGTTGCTAATATCTGTCAGAAAATATGTTAAAATAAGACATCTATATTTCTCTTACAGGCTATTTATTATCAAAAAATATTGCTACCATGCAATGTTGGAAATTTCCCGGAGGAAATAGTTAAATAACAATTTATGTCATTGTTATTTTACCATAATCAAACAAAACAGTCAAAAAACCATAAATAAGATGGTAAGCACACTGCTAACTGTTGGAAAAACCATTTATTAACTGTTTTCCCCTGATATGGTTAAACAAACAAAATTTTATCGCACCGACTAAGCCTAACTAGTAAAGCCACTTATGCCCCGGCAAATGCAGGCATATTATAGTCAAGAACGCTAAAAGTGACTTACACCAAATGATATACAAAAGTGACTTACACGGTGATAAACACCAAATCTTTTTACAATGTAATGAAGTTTTCAAAACTTTTGAAATGCTGGCCAACCCTACACATAATTCTTATTAAATACATTTATTGTATACACTAGTGCTCAACAGTTTTTGACCAAATTCTTTAGCTAATATTTATCTTAAGAAACTCTAAGAATTATCTTTAGTGATTAAATTCTAAGCTCTCATTGATGCTGATAAACAAGCTGTATTATCCAAAGCTGGATCGTACCGTAAGAACAGATACCGTAAGAACAGATCACTATTCTAGGTATTAGTATGGTTTGCACCGTAAAATGGGGTAACTTTGTGACAAAAAAATGTTACGTTGGGACACTCGTGCTTTGTTTTTTTAATTTTTCGTTTATTTTTAATTTAACGGTTTTTAGTGATAGCAAAAGTCAAAAAAAAAATTTTCTGACTTTATTGTCAGCCTCATCCATTTACCCATTAACAAAATTTTGTTAGTCTCACATTAATCCCACACATCCTTCCATAATTGTCCATACTAGAATTTTGACAATCCCATCATAGTCTTAACCATTTATAATAGAATTTTTGTCAAACCCCTAATGAAACTATCTATCCATAATAGTCTATAATTATATTTTTGTCAGTCCAATAATAGTCTTCTTCATCCGTCATAGACTATAATAGAATTTTCATCAGTACCATTTTAGAATTAAAAGTTTAATTAGTAAATTTTTATTATCTCGTGGGCCACTTTAAATATTAATATAACAAAAATTAATAATTTCTCAAGTTTTATATTATCATAATTAATACTAATTTCTCAAGTTTTTAGCGTCAAAGCAATATTTTTCGAAGGGAAATTATTTTTGTTATTGTCTTTATGTGCAATGGCAACATTCAAATGGAAAATGCTTATTATACAAAATTCTCTAAATTATTTTCCTACCGAAATAAATTCCTACTAAATTTAATAATAAAATATATTTGAACAAATTAAAGTTATTTTGAGAAATAATCAATCTCCTTCAATGGAGAGTTCATAATGCGGTATACATTCTTCAGTAAATAACGAAGGTTAAGTTATCTACGCAAATACACATACGATATAAAATGCAGTTGATTAAAACTTTCTATGACATTTATTGGCCAATAACTGAAACAGTTATTTGTTTTTGCTTTACTAAAAAAATATAAGACTTTATTTCAGAGAAGTTCCTCTAATTATATAAAGAAAAATGTTTCTAAAAAAGTCAGAAGTACGAGTTATAGCGTTAAAGAAGTATATTAAAATAGTGCCAATATTTGATAAAACTATCATTACGATATCTACGATAAGCAATATACTATAAAACATTAATCTGTATATAATAAAAATATTTTATATTGTCGTTGCTGGGAGTATAAAAAAAAGACATCATGGGTTGGCAAAACACTTAGAAAAGTGGAAATCAAGCACTACCTTTAAGTAAGTCAATTTATTTCAGGTATTTTTATAGATATTCATACAATCTATCCATATTTATTGTGCAATAACTCATAAAATTAACGAAATGGTTATTACTTAATAGGCTTCAAAAAAATTAAAAATAGTACCTGAAATAATTTTTAATCTATCAAACGCTTCATGGCTTGAAATATACTTTAAATAAGCTAATTATTCTTACATTTTGGGTGTTTGTTTATACTTCTAGTACTAATAACTTAAATCAAAAGAATTTTCTATCCCTTTTTCGAAATAGTTTGTATTAAGTAAACTCAAAGCAAAAATAAATAAATGCAATATTTAATTATTATTTAATTATAATATATAATACTTACATATTATTTAATCATAATATATAATATTTAATTATTATTTAATTATAATATGTAATATTTAATTATAATTTAATAATTATGGAATAAATTTGCATTGAAATGCATTGTCACCTTGGTTTACTTTGGCTACTTTGAAATTTCCAGAAAATCTTTCATGTTTATATAGAAAAGAAATTATAGTTAGTTAAAGAAAAAAAATAATTACTAGTTTTGAGTATAGGTTTGAAGAATTGATATATGTAATTTTAGTAAATTTTAATTTCTTCCTCCTCCAGCAAAATTTAAAAATGTGGTTACTAAAGGTACCTCATCAATCGGGGTAACTAAAGATTCTACAGTTATTCGTAACTATGATGGCTTTTTCTAAGGAATAAAAAAAATCGCAGTTTAAGTGCTTTACACTTCGTTGCAAGACTGGAATTTTATATCGCTAAGTTTTCCCATCTTAATCCCAAGTTAAATCGTCATTGGGCAAAATCGTTTGGACAGGAAATTTATATTTAGAATAGATTATTTTACTTCCATATTTTATTATAAATAATAGCAATTGACCTGACATAGTTTCTGTATAAAATATTTAATCAGCAAAATGTTAACAATCAACAAAAAAAAAATTTTTTTTTAACCGTTTGTGTTATAAAAAATAGCTGACTTTAAAAAATACTTGCTGAAATGTGATGATAGAGCCTTAATGACAATTTCAAAGAAATTTAAATAAGTTTAAATATTTAAAATAGAAAAATTTAAGAAAAAGTAAAAACAAATCATAAAGAAAATCAGATTCCAATACCAATCTTGGCTCTTTATTCTTGTAAACTTGTCATGGATTCAATCAGTTATAATATTTTTCATTTTAACAGATAAATTTTGTAGCGTTAATAAAGAGAAGGACAAACGAAGACAATTATGATTAGAACCGGACTTTTTTTGTTGCTTACCATTGCTTTATTTGTAATGGTTGTTGATAGCGGTTCCCCGAGGCCTATTAGAATCCCAAATATGTCCCCAGGAACAACGCCGGGGAGGGATACAAGTAGTAAGTATCTGTTTTTGTTTTTTAACTAGGTAACTTTATTCTTTAAACATTTTGTGATAATTCTCGATTTGACTGATTAATTTTTATTATGCACTATATTTTACAAGAATAAAAGGGTTGTAAGAATCTACATTATCTAACCAACAGTATCCGGACATCCAACCAAAGAAATGGGTCAGGCCGGACTGTATTTTTCATTGTTTCGACTAGGTTACTTAGTTCCCGTGATTGGAAACATGATCTCAAAGATACATGTTGATGTTCTGATCAATGCTGTTTTCTGGAAACTACGGTATTATTCTGAGAGAAACCCATTTCTCTTCTTCTTTTTACAGTAGTCGAGACACCTGCCTGGACTTACGGACACCCACCTAAGAAAGTAGATTTAACAAGTTATTTTCATGATTTAACCTGGATTTCTTAGTTCCAGTGGTTAGAAGCATGAGCTCTGACAGGTTTGTGAACACTCTGAGTAATTCTGCTTTCCCAACACATAGAAAATCTTTCAGGGAAAGACTAGATCTCTTTCAGCAGGATAACTGCCAAATTAATAAAGTTTTACAAAGTTATTGTTCAGAAACTATAATTTCCTCCTCAGAGCCGGATTAAATTACATAAAACTGCTTTGAAAATAAACAAAGCACGAGTTTAGTCTATCAACTTATCAAAATAAGGATAAACAAAACTTACTATCATTTGATACGATGCAATTGATTGCAACCAACTGATACTTGTCAAAATTTACATTGTCGAGCAGTTCACCCGATTAATTGCAATTTAGTTAATATTTTATTTTCTCGTTTATATTATTATCATTGATTTCGTATTATTTTGACAAATGCTTGGTTAGCAGGTAAGTAATTTCGATCTTTTAGTGCGAAACAAATTTAATTTCTTTTTTTTTTTAATTAATTTTTTTTTAAATCCGTCGTTGAACAGTCGACCCAATTTACGGGTTTACGACTACTAATGCTTAACTCCGTAGCCTTGAAATTTTGAATCAGTCCAGAAGACAAGGAAACTCCTGGATCAGTACCCCCAAAGGTATTGATTTGTTATGGGAACATGGAGGACTTTGCGACTCGACAGATTTAACATGCATCAGCACCATTTTCTGCACGAGGTGTCTTCAGTCAGCAGGGATCGAACCCACGAACTCTTAGACATGGGCCCAGCAACCTACCAACCAGGCTATGCTAACCTTTAATTTCCTTCTTTGCAAGAGATGGAATTTAATCAGTCAAGCATAATCTATTCAAATTTATCAACTTTTGCCACATTTCTTGTAATTTCATAATTCAGCGGTCATATAGTTTGCAAAATCACAATCAAAAAAATCAATCAAGAGCGATTTGAGGTGGGTTTTTATCATTTAAGAATTTTTATATATTTTGAATTAGGGAGCCGCAATGGCTCAGGGGATAGAGCGTTCGCCTTCCAATGAGACGAACCGGGTTCAAATCCCTGTCGATTCGAATTCCACATCCGGTTTGCACCGACCACAGTGCTGACGTGAAATATCCTCAGTGGTTGGCGGATCATGGGTTAGAGTCCCCTTGCCGTCAGGCTAACCGTGGGAGATTCTCGCGGTCTTCCTCTCTATATAACGCAAATGAGGGTTAGCTTCATCAAAAAGTCCTCCACGAAGTCAAATTTCTATAAATACTCGATCCAGGAGTTCCCTTGTCTTCTGAATCGGGTTCAAAATTACAAGGCTACGGAGATGAACTTTAGTAATCGTAAACCCATAAAAATGGGTCGGCTGTTCAACGACGGTTATAAAATAAAGTAAAATTTCGAAATAGAGCCGCAACAGCTCTGGGGAATAGAGCATTCGCCTTCCAATGAGGGGAACTGGGTTTGAATTTAGCAATGGCTGGTCGATACGACCTCATCCGGCTTCCAGCGGGCACAGTGCTGATGTAAGATATCCTTAGTGGTAGATGGATCATGGGTTAGAGTCCCCTTGCTGTCAAGCTAATTTAGGGTGGTTTTCCTCTCCATGTAACGCAAATGAGGGTTAGTTTCATCAAAAAGTCGCCCACAATGGCAAATTTCTCCCAATATTTGATCCAGAAGTTCCTTTGTCTACAAGATTGGTTTCAAAATTTCAAGGCTACGGAGAGTACATTAGTAATCGTAAACCCAAAATTGGGTCAGCTGTTCAACGGTGGTTATAAAAATTAAAAATTTAAAAAAAACTTTTAAATAATTTATGCGATGATGCAAGGTAAGAACAATATAAAGGATGCGCCTGCACTTTTCAACCAAGCTCCAATAATTTCGCTCGTGGTCATTCCATGGTGGAAAACGATTTTTTTTTCTCCCATATAAATGGTTGAGTTTTTTGTTGATAAGGACCAGAAGTTCTGTGAGAATAAGATCATGAAATTACCAAAAATATGATAAAAAGGTTGCGAATAGAATCAAAGATATTTGACTGTGAAAAGCAAATTTTTTGAATAGGAAAAAGTATGAGTTATGCTTCACACTAAAAACTGAAATTACTTTCATTCAGACCCAACAGAAACACATCTCAAAACCGTAAGTATAAAGAAATTAGCATATTTTTTTCAAATTGTTTACAAGCTATTCATTCACTGAAGCCATCCCATTTTAATATTCTTTGAACTTACCTCACATAATAAATAAAAAATTAATAGTTATTGCAGATCGTGAAATAAATCCTAATTTTAATTTCCAGCTAATATCCATTCAGAGCTTTAAACAAGCAGAATCCTTTAAATAAAACTGAAAAGAAAAATTGTCTGCACATTAATTGGTAGCAATGCGTGATGCTAAGCATATAAAAAAAAATTTCTTTTCAAATGCCCTTCATGGACGCCCTAATAGAAATTTTTGGGTAATTTTTAGAAAGAGCTAAAGTGCCTCGCACTTGTTGCAAGTTCTAAATTTTAGGACCTTAGACTCTTTCTTTTATTATCACGGGTTTAAAAAAAAATAAAAGTATTAAATAACGTCTAGCGAAAAACAATCGACTCCAATTTCGACTTTAATTGCCTTAAAACTAACTTAATGTTTTTTTCCTTTACTTAAATTTTTTTGGGGGCTTGAAGTATTCACTTGTGTTCCAATTATCGAAGTATGTTCTGAATTTGAAATGTCTGATTTGTTTTATATAGCATATATATATATATATATATATATATATATATATATATATATATATATATATATATATATATATATATGCTACGGTGAATGATCGAAATCTGGAAAATGTCGACTCTCACCGGTGAATGTCAACAATCACATAGTCGCTTTGGTGAATGTCCGAAATATTTGTTATATCCAATTTTATATTAATTTATTCGTTGATATTATTATATTTATTTGATATATTTATATTTATTCTATATTTTAATACTTACTGACGATAAATTAGAAGAAACATCCGTGCTTGGAGTATCAGGCAAATATATACCGGGCAATGGCACTTGACCTTAAAACATCAGTGCAGGGTATACCGGGCAAATGTATACCAGGCAGTGGCCCTTAACCTTAAAAAACCTCAGTGTAGGATATACCGGACAAATGTATACCGGGCAGTGGCACTTAACCTTAAAAATTATCAGTGTCAGGTATACCGGGCAGTGGCACTTCACCTTAAAAAAACATCAGTGTAGGGTATACCGAGCAAATGTAAATGTATGTCCCGATACTCCAGACAATGATGTTTCTTCTGATCTATCGTCAGTAAGAATTAAAATGTCGAATAAATGTAATTATATCCACGAATAAATTCATATCAAATCGAACGTAATAAATATTTCGGACATTCACCAAAGCGACTATGTGATTGTCAACATTCACCGGTGAAAGTCAATAACCACCGATTCCGCTCATTCTCCGTAACATATATAGGGGAGAGTTGGATAAACCGAGATAGTCGGATAAAACGAGATAGTCGGACAAAACGGGATACGTCGCCTAGGGACCAGACTATTGCAGCTATCTAGCGGACGACGACAGAAACTTGTTATTTGACTGTCATTATATCATTTTTAGTGCGTCCAGTCTCGAGATCATTAGTTAATAGAAAGTTGCAGGCCTCAGAACTTTTTTACTCCGTTTTCTTTGCCATTTTCTACATTTACGTGCGTTGTTTTTCACATTGTACTGCCTATATATATGGGATTACAATTCCGGTGAGTATTACATTTGATGAAGCATTTATTAACGAGTGTTCTCATGTCTAGTCAATTTAATTTTTATTTCATGTTTAGGCGGCAGCCATGTTTTTTTGAAAAGTATCGGAGTTTGACGAAACGGGACACTTATGAGTTGAATAAAACGGGATAGAGTTTTATATGTCCCGTTTTATCCACCTATTTATTTGCTGGCCTAATACTTCTACTATATTATTGTTACTATATTGAGAGAAAGGTAAGGAAGGCTCGTATAAATACATTGACCCCTGAATTGGCAGCAGTGAAAAAGTTGGGCAGATATGAGACAGTATTCAATGCTGAACAAGAAAAAACGCATGAGCATGTTTTGGCACTAGAAGAGAGATTATTTGGTATAAATCTAACGGACATACGAATGCTATCATTTGAGTTAGCTGATAGAAACAATATTAAGTATAATTTTAAGACAGGAATTCTAACAGTGCCAAACAAGCCTTCAAAAGTGCTGAGTCCATGAGGCAAAAAGCAAGTGAGTAGCTTGTCTTCAGCCGAATGAGGAGTTTTGGTTACTGTTGAAACATGCATCAGTGCAGCTGGGGTATTTGTCCCTCCTATGTTTGTATTTCCTCGAGTGAAGGAAAACCCAAGACTCATGGATGATGCTTTCCCAGGATCATTTGAAGTGTATCACAAGACCGGCTGGATCACTAAAAAGACCTTCATTGCTTGGTTTTAAAAGTTCTTAGAATTTTCCAACCCTAAGCATAAGAAACCAGTGCTGTTGCAGCTTGATGGACTCAACAGTCACACCAAAAGTTTGGAACTTGTAAATTTGGCAAGAGAAAATAATGTAATTATCCTAACCTTCCCCCCCCCCCACATACAACTCATCGCCTTCAGCCTCTGGATGTCAGTTTCATTCCTCCACTGAGCAGGTATTATGAACAAGAAGCTCGAAAGTGGCTGTTCAACTATCTAGGTAGGTGCGTTTTAATTTACGAGGTTACAAAAATGTTCAACGCAGCCTACTCACGGGCAGCCGTTGCAGAAACTACCATTAAAGGGTATAAGACCTTACAATCCTGACGTCTTCCCAGATCACCTGTTTGCATTGTCTGTCACCACTGATCTAACAGCAAGAACCTCCAGGCGTTGGACACTAGACTGATGTGTGCAGTTTTAGGATTATTACTCTCTTATTATCGACCTAAGCTACCCTTTTCCATCCTTCCAAAGTGTGTTCTACCTGTATCTCAAGTAAAAGGACCGCTCCCAGAAAAAATGGCTGATAAGAGAAAGAAGAAAACTGTAGTAATAACATCATCTCCATATAAAAGTGAATTATAAATGGAAGAAAAAGAAAGGATGATTAAACTACAAGATGAACCAAGAGAATTGAAGAAAGGACTGCTAAGAAATCCCTCTTAAGGACACCAGACACATCGCGACAGTGAAAATTATGGAATTAGCATTCATGTTTGAAAACTCATAAAATCTTTAAAAACGTATGTAGCAACACAATGTTTGTGTACTTAATTATAAAACAACAGTCTAGAAGCAATAAAATCCTCTAAATACAATTTTTAGAAATTTAACTTTGCGGTTTTCTGTCAGTTAATTATTTTTTTAGTTAGCTTTACACAAAAAATTAAACATTGTAAACTCTATCCCGTTTTGTCCAACCCAGGTATGCTGAAACGGGATATGTAAGAGTTCGGAAAAGGATTTTCTTTTCTATTTTACAGTCATTAAAATTAGTTTAAAATATGTTTATTCTGTGCTTCAATAAGTAATGCAGCTATAAAAAAAATAATGCGTGGTTCTATGTAACAGATTTCCCGTAGTAAATAAAAACAATAATGGTATCCCGTTTTGTCCAACTTTCCTCTATATATTTCAGATGACTGTGGTAAATATAGTGATGGAGCGATTGTTGCCATATCAGTAGATCCCTGTATGCGAAAAAAGTGCGATAGGGGCCAGGTGATTGAAATAGGGTAAGTAAATCCATTGAAATATCCTATTTATGGATCTTTTCATGCGTGCTTGAGTTTGTTCCTTAAAAATAAAGTCTTTGATTACTCAATTAAATTAATTTTTTTGCTACAAAAGTTTTAAAAACTTCTTTGTTTTAATATATTCTTCAATGAAATAGTGTTACACTTTGAACCAATTTTCCCTTCTTATTTTTCCTATTCAGAACGTAATATTTTATATAACTGGATATAATTGTTTGAAAAATTTTAAGTGATCATATATTTAAATGATATGTCTGGAATAGTCTTGTCTATATATATTTTTTTCGAGCGCCACATGAATCAAATTGGAAACGAACAAAACCATTAGTGCATGTTGTAACAGATATAAACAACATAAACTTACTGCAAAACACCTCTGATATGGGGTGAAATATTTAGAGTGGTCTGAAGTGCATGTGATCCAAGATACAGTACTCTTACCCTTCTATTTAATAAAGATGCTTATTTTATGCCATTTGATTCTAGTTTGTAGGGTGTACCGAATTCATCACTCCTATTATATATATATATATATATATATATATATATATATATATATATATATATATATATATATATATATATATATATATATATATATATATATATATATATATATATATATATATATATATATATATATATATATATATATATATATATATATATATATATATATATATATATATATATATATATATATATATATATATATATATATATATATATATCGTGAATTTAAATTCATGTAATGAAAAAACAAAAATAATATTAATTTCTAATCAATCACAGTTATCAAAATCTTTCTTATTTCTCGTATGGTAAGTAGGTAGGTTTGTATTTTATTTACATAGCACTAAAGTTCCACAATTGGCTATTGGTGATGGTCTGGAAACATCCCTGAGGATAATCCGAAGACATGCCATCACAATTTTGATCCTCTGTAGAGAGGATGGCTCCTCCGCTTTGGTACCCCTAAGACCTGCGTGTGAAGTCGAGCACTTCACGGTAGAACAGTCAAACGAGGACCGATACCGCGCATCCTCTGTACCTGCATAGGCTGTTTAAAGTGTTCACCCACGCATTTACTGATGGCAGCCAGTGATTTTTGACTTCGATGTTGTTTGACTGGGAACCGTGTCTTTACGCTCAGTCCACTGCGGGACATTTTTAGTATGGAATTGTAAGCCAGCGTCTTACAAAAGGAAAAGTTCTTTCAGTTTTTTTCCTTAAAGTAGAATTGTTTTAGATTGTATTAATTCAACACACTCTGTAAAATGATATCAATAATGTATCGTCAGATTTTGGAAACGTTTTTATTATTTACTCAATTAAGTATTAAACTTTTATCTTTATATAAGTTTTTTACTACATATTCTTCATGGATTCTAAAACTTATATTGTAAGGTTTCTGTTTACCGAATATTATTTAGATAGATTTAGAAATTCCATTGATCGAGTTCGTATTTTTTACCCTGTTGTGCATCGTGGATGAAATTAGTTTCTGAAGAGAACAAAATTTCTTTTATAAGTTTAAAATTTCAGATTTGTCATGATATTCTTCAGTAAAGAAATTAATTTTAAATATATTCATTAAGCATGAGTGTTTTTGTATCGTAATTTTTATAAAAATGATCGCATTCAATGGCTAGAAGGCATTCAATATACAATCTTCAATAATTGCTATTATATTTTATTGAAAACAATTTCAGCTGCTGACTTTTTAACTTCCACCTGACTCTGAATGTAGAAGAGAAAAAGGAAAAGGACCACACCCAATATGCTGCGTCTGTTTGTCCGGGTGATCCAGGATTTTAAGGATCAAATTCTATTCTGCAATACCTAATATAACATAATGGAATATTTCCAACAATCTCCTTTTGGTGTAAAAAAGTTTCTTAATGTTAAATAAATTTTGAAATTGCACAGGAATATTTATCTACATAGAACTTATTAAGCTCAAATTGTTAAGAACAAATAATTTTTTTTCCTGTAATGGAACAAAAATGTTTTTAACCCACCTTTAGACACCCAAAACATATTTATGTGTTTAATTTGAACTCTTAAATGTGTATAAATAAAATAAATTTTATGGTGTATTATTTTGTATTCCTTTTATTATAGTAATTAATTTAAAAATTACTATATTAAATTAAGAAGTTGTTTAAGAGCAAGTTGTCCATAAATCAGGTAGCACAGAAATATATCTTTAATGAAAAGAACATATTTTATTGAATCGAACGAACTGCGAAGAGCATATTTAATTGATCTATGAAAACCTTTGAGAATACAGTGGAGTTACAAATTTGATTCCTGTAAACAGTAACCAATTTTCCTGAAATTTTATCGCTATAACTTATAGAGGTACATATTTTAGGCTTCACAATTTTATTCTTAATTTATAGAGTTATATATAAAAGCCTTCACAATTTTATTTTAAGCATATAGAGTTACAAATGATTGGCTTCAAAATTTTACTTTTAATTTACAGAGTTACATATAATAGGCTTCGCGATCTCCTTATTGAAGTATCTTGATAAATTTTTTTTAAGTATTTTTTTTTAAAATTTATGCTTGATGGAGAAAATGAGCCACAAATATATTAAGTGGTTCCCTAAACATTGTTGGGACTGATTCTACATTTCTTTTTTTTTTTTTGAATTATCAACATCATCATCATAATTTATTTGGGCGTCTGATGCCGCCGCTAACGTATCTGATCTTCTAAAAATTTTATTTTGAATTAAATAGTGGTGATTGAAATAAGTCAGAGCTTTATTATTCCGATCGCAACAAACATTTATTCTGACTCACACTCTTGTCTTCAAACTCTTAGCAACACAAACACGAATGATTACCTAGTTCAAATGATAAAAAATACTTACAAAAATATTACTAAATTCCACTAGATTAAAGCCCACAAAGGATATGAGGGCAATGAGGAAGCTGATTGACAGACCAAATTAACTTGTCAAAAATCAACAATAGATCTATATGACATGCCATCAAAACAGACAACAAGAACAGAACTTATGAAGAATAACCTTTTAACATGGCAGCAAAGATGGGATAGTTATGATACAAAAGGCAGACACACTTACCAATATATCCCAAAAGTCAGCTATCGAAAAATCTACTCCAACTTCTATGTCTATCAATTTCTAACTAACCATGGACCCCAAGGTAGTTATCAGACAAAATTGTTCGGGAAAGACCCGAACTGCAAAGTTTGTAAAACTTATGAAGATATCGAACACATACTTACTGTCTGTCCTGTTTATGATGATTTAAGAATTAAATTTTTCCCGAGAAATTTCAACTTTGATACCATTAAAAGAAACAGGAACCAAAAGAAACTAAACAAAGGAATTGAAGAGATTTGTAAAAGACTTTTTGAAAACAGAATGGAGGATCTAGCCCAGTGTTTCCCAACCTTTTTTGTACCATGCCCCACCTAAGCCTTTCTAAAATTCTTATGCCCCCCCCCTATGTAACATATACATAATTTTTAATATTAAAAAATCGAATTGTTCACTTAAGAAACTTAGGAAATTGTTAGCGAAACAAAGTAAGTAAATTTTCAGAACATATAATAAAAAATCCAAATTCGAAATAATTTTAATAAGGATTTTTCTATAATAATTTAATATTTTAATTTAGTGAGATTCTTGCCCTTGATGCTTGCTGCACATAGATTTTATCTTAGGTTCCAATTTGGTTAGCTTCAGTCTCAAGTCTCCCCATTGTGTTATATCCAGATGATTTCTTTTTTTTACCAATGAAATCATTTACAGCACTAAATCCACATTCAGCTAAATATGAAGATGGAATCGGTAACAATAGTTTTCTTGCACATTTGATTGAATTTGGGTATTTGTTTTTTGTTTCCTCACGAAGCCATGACATCACTCATTTCATATTAAATAAAGTTTTAACTGACTAATCATTTTCCATTTCTGCAAGTTCTTGATATATCAGACGAATCCACTAACATGGACTGCAACATCCATGTTGGAAAATAAATTTGTTTTAAATCAGAATATCTTTCTCTTAAATCAGCCGATAGAATTTTCAGATGATAGACAATAACAAGTAAAACGGTATCATTTACTTCACATTTTTGGATTCAATGAAACTGTTCAAAGTTTTTGTTGTTAATATATTTCTGACATAACTCAATAAGGGTAATGAAGCCAAATATCTTCGTTTTTGCATCAACAAGAGTTTTATTGGTTCCTTGAAGTTTCTTATTTAATATATTCGGTTTTTCAAAGATATTGGCTAAATAACTCACAAATGCTTTACCATCGACTGTAAACAGATACTTCATTTCAGGTTTGTCGCTTAAAAAATCCCTAAGTCACATAATATTTATTGACCGCAATTATTCAAGAATTTGCTTTTTTTCTTTCGATTTTGTCACCGAAATCTTGCATTGCATTTAAATGGCCCAGAGCAAGGGGTAAACTCATGTCGAGTCCATTTTTGAATTGCCCCCCTTTACAATCAAATTGCCCCCCGGAGGGGCGTGGGCCCCACGTTGGGAAACACTGCTCTATACTAAATACATCCAGGCATAAAGCTCATAATTATAAAATTTTAAGTAAATATTGGAGAGAAAAAATTTTGCAATCGCCAATGTGTCAGTATTCCCTTCTGATAGAAGAATATAGCTCATGATCTAACTATACATAATGTATATATCTTATCTTAAAATTAACCCATAATTTCGAAACTTGGTCAGATACATTGCTTTACAGTATTAAACTTCCACACGAAGCTTCAAAATTATAGAAATAATAGCAGCCACGAAATGGGGCATAACATGGTAATCCCCATGCAAATCATCGGACATTAATTTAAATCTTGATTGCCCGTTAACCAACCATATAACTACAGTCTCTTGTTATTGTATTAAGCGCAAAGTAGTTAATCCCATGAGCATGATTTCAAATCCCTGGATCTACCCTATCGCAAGTAAATGAAGAAAAAAAACTTTTTTTTTACTATTATACAAAACTATCCACCTTTTTTTCACACACAGCTTGGTAGTTTCAATAAAATATTTTAAATTATCGCTTTCAATATTCCCCTTTATAAAGAAAATGTCTAACACTATCAAAAACTTCAGAAAACTTCTTGTATTCTCTGCATATATGTGAAGACTTGAATTTTACTTTTCTTATAGCCTTTTTTTTTTCAATCTTTGCCAAATTTATCATTGCAATATAAGTAAGCGCGAGTCCAAGCCACCTCAAAATGTTAGAACACAAGACGACCAAACGAACACACCAATCTTTTTTTGTTTCCTTTGCATATGTCGAAAGGTCCATACTTTATTATTATGTTAACGTATTTTTCATTTTTGCGCCATTTATTACTTCAGTATACTGGTATAAATCGAAAATACTCAGTAGAACAAGTTCGAATTTAGGCGGGGTGTCGAATCGTGTGTATATAAAGAGGCTAATTATTTATTTATTTATTTCCCTTTCATTACGTGATTGAAAACCGTTTTTTTTTTCATAACAAGAGTTTTTCTAAAATATTTTACATTTTTCATGCGAAATATTCCTTATTATAAGGAAAGTAACAGGGCGCTATGAAAGATTTATGATTTCTTGAATTCTCGTCATATACATAAAAGTCAAAATTTTACTTTTATGTTAACACTAAAACTTTTACGTTTTACTTTTATGTTTTAAACTTTGCCTCTTTTATTACTTAAATATATGTAAACACGAAGCCGAATGAAAGAATTATGGACGAAGTAGTTCAGACACAAGGAGACCTAATTGTAATGTCAATCTTTTTTGTGTATGTCTCTGAATATACTACATAAAGGCCTACATTTTACTTATTTATTAACCTATAATTTACAAACATTGCCCCATTTATTATTTCGTTTCAACATAGGTAAACACTAGGCCAAGGCCGAAAAGGGTCTATTTTAAATCGTAATTTTCTTTCATTTCTTTTTTTCTTTTTTTTTTTTGTGTTTTCTCTGCTTATGCATAAACGCCCATTTTTTTTCTCTTTCATATACCTATAATATTCAAATTGTCCCCTATTTATTATTTTAATATACATAAACATGAGTTCTAGCCGCAAAATTATCGATGAATTAGTCGGGCCACAATATTGCCTAAATGTAACATCAATAATCCTTTTATAATAGAAGGTTCCGTGTTCAAATCACGTCCGGGTCACCAATGTGGGAGGAGGAGTAATCGACAATGCCAACCTTCATCTATCAAAAGGTACCTCGTGATTGCAGATACCGCATGTCTTAAAAACCACTGAATTGATGTTTAGTAATCGTAGTGGTAGTTACGCCACATATATAACACATGATCTAAATATATATAATGGCCTATTCCTTCTCTTAATGCCAACCTATAATTCTAAAACTTGATTAGACAGTTTAAACAGTTTTAACGCAAACTACCACATCAAGCAGCAAAATTATGGAAGAATTAGTGGCCAGAAAATGAGGCATAACAGGTTGCTTCAAAGGTAAATCGTGGAAATGGTTATGAAACTTAATTCCCCTTAAACTGCCAGATGACCACAGTCCAGCTGAGTTATACAGTCCTTTTTATTAGAAAATTAAAAAACCTTTTTTCACCTCTTTTTTTACAGTATAGCAATTTGAACAAAATATTTTTAATTGTTGTTCTTAATATTTTAATTTTAAGTAAACTTCGGAATGCTCTGAAAATTTCTTGATTTATGGAGATTTCTTGTATTTTCTGCTTATACATATTAACCTATATTTTTTATAGCTTTTTCTCATAAATTATTTTAATGTAAATTCATTTCTAAATCTGCATAATTGTCGCTATATTCTTTTAGTATAATATAAATAAAATCTATAATTTTGGAAATTGGTCAAGCATATTGTTATAATGCACTTAACTATCACTCCAAACCACAAAACTTTAGACGAATTAGGGGCTTCACAATTGGGCATAATAGGCATCGCCCCATGGAAGACCTCGGAAAGGAATTTGAAACTTGATTAACGTTAAGCAGCCAGTATCTTTGTATGGCATGTAGTGCTATGCACCGCCAAACTACTAATTCCAAGAGCACAAGTTCGAATCCCAAACGGCCTGTCGTTTCGTACGTAAATAAAGAGTCTAATCATTATTTTTTTCATTTCATTACAGAATTAAAGACCTTTCCTTCACAATACTGGCTTTAATATTATATTTTAAATTATCACTTAATATTCCCCAAGATAAAAAAGAAAAAAAAGCATCTGGACACTTTGAAAGATTCATTGTTTTCTCTGCGTACACATAAAGGCGTTCATTTTGCTTTTATATTAAACTGTAATTTTCAAGCTTTGCCTTTTTTATTATTTCATTATTAGTAAACTCGAAGCCAATCCGCAAAATTATAAACGGATTAGTTTGGTCACAATGAGATCTGAATGTAATGACAATATTTCTCCTGTAATAGAAAAATGTAACTCATGGTTGCCCTATATTTTTTTTTCTCAACATTGGCCTATATTTTTGAATCTTGCTTATAAATTATGAATTCCTCTGTACTGTTTTGAAAACTCTTAGCGCTTTCACTTCACTCTCCAAAGCAAAACGTCCCGCATTGGACTGATCGTAAAAACACGGTACTCAGTAGAACACCGAAGTTCATCACTGGCTGGTGTCAGTAAGAAGATGGGTGACCACGTTGATCAGCTTACATAGGAACCGAGCGTGGCCGGTATCGGTCCTCGTTAAACTGTTCCACCGTAAAGTACTCTACTTCACCTGCATGTCATTGGGCCACCAAACTGGAGGAACCATTCCCTCAGCAGAGGATCAAAATTGGGTTGGCATGTCTTCGGATCATTCTCAGGGATGTTTCGAGATGGGCGTCAAAAGTGCAGCTTTAGTGTGACCTGAATAAAATACACACCCACCTACATACCATACGAAAAGTAAATAAGATTTTGATTACTGTAATTGATTAAAAATTAGTATAGAACGTCGCCAATAGCCCATCGGGCAGCTCTAGTGCGACGTAAATAAAGTGAAGCGACCTACCAAAGCAAAAGGTAGTAGCCGTTTGTATGCCTGCAAAATGAAGAATAAAACAAAGAAAAATAATAGACATATGAAAAAAAAAAGGGGGGGGGAATAAGTAAAAAAATAACAAACAACAGTTTAAAAAAAAAAGAAGAAAAAAAAGAGAAAAAAAAGGATGAAATTTTATTTAAAAAACCGGAAAAAAAAGAGATAATGTTTTCTTCAGCCCACACGATTATATCCGCAAAACAGAGTGCTTTCTGATATTGTATCAATAATGCCAAAGCAAAATAAATTAATACAATACTGTGAGGAGCACTCAAAAAAATTTTTTATGAAAATAACAACAAATAAAATAGATCACAAAAAGTAAAAATAAGTAAAAATAACAAGTAAAAACAGAAAATAAAATAGATTCTTAAGATTCTTAACTTTCGTGTTTTCTTGTTTTTATTTATTTATTATATATATATATATATATATATATATTATATATATATATATATATATATATATATATATATATATATATATATATATATATATATATATATATATATATATATATATATATATATATATATATATATATATATATATATATATATATATATATATACGCATTGGCCGGCCTTTAAATGTTATTGATTCGATCTATGGAAAATTAATCTTACAATCTAGTAAATTCCAGAATTAAAACTTCAATTATTCAATTATTTTACCAGACCCAGTCCACAAATTGCTAAAACTTTTAACGCATTTCAATTTACAACCTTTTCCTACCATATAAAACATGTAGGTACTTGATTTTATATCGTTTTTAATCAAATGATTTTCCCGACAGTTTTTCTAAATATTGACACAGCAATTTATTAAGAAATTTTTTTTTTTTCTTTTATATCGCAAGAATTTTAGATGGAAAAAAAACTGCATTTAATTTTTGTTATGTTGCTATTACAAGGCCCATAAATTAATGTCAATATTTGTACAAATATGCGATTTCTCAAATGATTATACTCATAAAAAATCTAATCAGAAGGTAATAAATATTTTCTTTTTTATTGGTGAAACTATTAAAAGGACGAAAAGTATAAGTCAACTGCTAAGTCTTTTAGAAGAATAAAAAATACTTTTTCTCGTTAGGTAAGTATCTTTTTGGCGTTAGAACTATACTTAGATAGTCTATTCGTAGACAGTAAAACATGAACATTTTTCTTACCATAATTTATACAAGTGATACGCACAGTATTTTTAATAGAAATTAATTTCAGCATACTCTCGATATTTCAAACTACATTTCTCACTGTAAAATAAACTTCTATATTCTAAAACCTTGTTAGGTCAAAAAATTATTTTTCCCCTTGTCATTAAATATTTACATAATGTTAATTTGAATTCCTATGTCGAAGTGTTTCTTTTCAAAATCTTGTTGCGTCGAATATTTTACGAAACAGAAAATGAATTTTTTCAAAAAAATCACAATGTTAGTTCATTGTAGACCAATTCTTTTCTATTTAATGCGTAATTGTTTTTGTCTTAATTTTGAAAAATAAAATTATCATTACTGTATTTAGACTAGTAGTCAACTATCATTATATACATATTTATCAGTGGTTATTCTTATGTTTCATGATTCTATTTTTCGTGTAATATTTTGGAATATATTTTTCTACTTTTACGAACATATTTAGTTCTGAACTTGTTATCTGGAAAACTTGCTATCTCGAAATTTTTTCAGCGTCCCTTCAATTTTGATATATCGAGAGAGCATACTGTATTATACTATGAAATGGTGAATTTTTTAAACTATTTTCTATTAGTTTTCATCAGAATTTTTTATTAGTGCCACTATTATTAGATTTTTAAAATGATTTTGTACTTGTTTTAACTATTACATGTATTTAAAAATATTTATAATGTTTCAAAATGTCATTTTCCTAGCATGTCACAAATAATATTTGCAATAATTCTTTAATATTTACAATAATAATAATATTTGCAAAAGTGCTTTTAAACCCCTCTAGTTTTTTACATCTAGTTTTAGTCTTGTTTTTTGCATCTTAACTGATAAAAGCGTCTTAGGATATCTGCACATGGAATGTTTTTCAAAATATTTTGTCGAAATTTGTTTTATTGTCAATAATTTGTATATCACCCAAAAGTATCTATAAATATATATTTCTCTTACACGGCGACAAAAAAGCCTCATTATAACTCCCTGAATGGCAACGCTAGAAAATCGACCAATGATTGCCACTAAAAATGTCACATGCCAAATCTAGCTGAGGTGACTCAACATATAGCGCTTTTAAAATCGGAAACTGAAATAACCAGAGAGCATCAGCTGCACAATCTCATACTATTAAGCTAGGCAGAAGTGAGTAGTCTTTGTCGATGGATCTCTATTTTAGTATTTTGTCGAAAGCGCTTTTTTTCGCGAATTTATATATGAATTTATTTGACGATTTTTGATTTATATCACGAATTATACTATAGCACATTTCTAATAGGTTTAACAAATTACATGTCATTTATTTGAATTCAAATTTATTTTAATGACTTAGTATTTACTAAAAAGATGTAATTTTTTTTAAAAAAAAAGTTTTTATATGGATTTGAATGATTGTTTTAAATTCTTAGAATTTTGTGCATTTGCAATGTACCTAAGTTAGTAGCTAGCGAAGCGAGCTTGGTTTGCGAAGCAAACCATATAAGATTGCGTAGCAATTTTCGGGGGTTGGCGAGCGCTAGCGAGCAGGGGAAGCATCCCACTAGTTAATTAAATTTGCAAAATACAAAAATATAAATATATAAAAATTTTGCTGTTCACTTCTCTATAACCTACACAAATGACGCTAGCGTTTATTAGATTTGTTTAAATATATGATTGGGAAGGGGTAGTCTTGCAAAAATGTATCGTTCAGTAAGAACAGTGAAGACAGTTTTTGGGAAAAACCATTTTAAAAAATTTCAGCCCTGGAGCATCAGAGTTTTAGATTTACCTGAAACTGCCATTGGTGGTCATTTTGACCTTCATAAGAAATTAATATCTTTCCAAAGTAAGTTTTTTTTAATCGATGAATATTGTTGAAAATATTAAGTGTAAAAAATTTTCGAGATTAAAAAAATGTATATATATTATTTTGTAATGACCATCAGACAATATAGCGTAATACTCTATTTTCCTTTACCCAATGAAAGTACTAAGAAAATAAGAGAATAATAATAATACAGATAGTAATCATTTGCACACAACACGTTCGTGAAACATCAGACATAAAAATGACAAAAAAATATTCGCAAATTGATTTATAGCATCTCTCTCATAACTGTGAGAATCTTTTATTCTGTTTGAGTTATTAAAATACATATTTATTTCAGAAATTGAACTCTACCAATAAAGGTTATCTACCAATCAGTGATAGCATTAGCTCTGAGCAAATATGAAAATTACGTTATTTAAATGTCTTTCCTGAACGATCTAATCGAATTTTTGAACAAGTATCAGGATCGGGAGCAAAATTTGCCCCTTTTTCCCTCTGTCCGAAATTCAAGACATCAGCACAAATGGTTCTGGAGTAATGAGACACACACACAGATAAACTCATCACTTTAATATTATAGATTATCAAAGATAATACAGTTTTATTAAGAAATCATTTTTCAATAATAAAAAAATTTCTTCTGCCGCGTGACATATTTACTTATTGCCGTATTTTATTTAAAAACCCATATTGTTCAGTCGAATCAGGTAGTAGGTCAGCCTTTTTACCTTGTAATTTAAACAGAAGACCAACAAAGGACCAAAATACGTTTTATTTACTTTCTGGAAAAGGGTACTTAAAGCTAAATTTTCGCGTGAGCTTCGTGTGAAGAGCGGCGTGGTTGGTAGAATGCTGCGGACAAGTCCGCCCAGGTGATCCTGGGTTCGGACCTCAGCCGCGATTAGAGAAATTTAATTTTTTTTCATTGTTTATTTTATTTTATATTACTTTTTTAATGCGTTTTAGCGTGAATAACGTTTTCTTATTATAAAATTATTATTTTTCTTCTGAAAAAGAGCAAATAATAGCATAAAAGCGGATATATTACGGATAGTTTTTTAGTTTATTTATTTATTTTTTATTATTATTTTAACTGCATTTCTTTCTATATTTTTCCAAAAATAAAGTGTTTTTTATATGCAAATAAGTATATCTCTGTCTTAAATCGCGAATAATGGCAGAAAAACAGACAAATATGGTCTCTGGAGGCATGCACACGTCACCCCTCTTAACTCCCTTTAATATTTACCTATAAATTTCAAACTCGGTCAGAAATTAAGGTTGAACGTACCGAAGAATCGTACCAAAGGAAATTTTTATAGGTTTATTAGGGGATCCACAAAGGACCAAAATACGTTTTGTTTATTTTCCGGAAAAGGGTACTTAAAGCTAAATTTTCGCGAGAGCATCTTGTGAAGCGTGTCGTGGTTTGTAGAATGCTGCGGACAAGACCGCCCTGCAGATCCTGGGTTCGAAACCCTGCGGCGATTTGAGATTTTAAAATTTTTTCATTGTTTATTTCATTTTATGTTAATTTTTTAATGAGTTTTAGCGTGAATAACGTTTTCCTATAATAAAAATTATTATTTTTCTTCTGAAAAACAGCAAATAATAGCACAAAAGCTGATAAATTACTGATAATTTTTTTATTAATTTATTTATTTATTATTATTATTTTAACAGCAACTCTTTCTATATTTTACCGAAAATAAACTGTTTTTCATATATAAATAAGTATCTCTCTCTCTCAAAATGCGAATTACGACAGAAAAACAGACAAATATGGTCTCTGGAAGCATGCACACGTCACCCCCCTTAACTCCCTTTAATATTAACCTATAATTTTCAAACTCAGTCAGGAATGAAGGTTCAATATACCGAGGAATCGTACCAAAGGAAATGTTTTTAGACTTATTAGGGGACCCACAAAGGACCAAAATACGTTTTGTTTACATTCCGGAAAAGGGTACTTAAAGGTAATTTTTCGCGAAAGCTTCGTATGAAGCGTGGCGTGGTAGGCAGAATGCTGCGGACAAGTCGGCCTTGGAGATCCTGTGGTCTAAACCCAGAGGCGATTAGAGATTTTTTTAATATTTTCATTGTTCATTTTATTTTAAATAATTTTTTTAATGTGTTTTAACGTAAATAACGTTTTCTAATTATAAAAATTATTATTTTTCTTTAGGAAAACAGCAAATAATAGCATGAAAGCGGATAAATTACTGATAATTTTTTTATTCATTTATTTATTTTTTATTATTATTTTAACATTAACTCTTTCTATATTTTACCGAAAGTAAAGTGTTTTTGATATAAAAATAAGTATATCTCTGTCTTAAATCTCGAAAAATGGCAGAAAAACACACAAATATGGTCTCTGGGGTCATGCACACGTCACCCCCCTTAACTCCCTGAAATATTAACCTATAATTTTTAAACTCAGTCAGAAATTAAGGCAAAATGCACCGAGGAATCGTACCGAAGGAAATTTTTATAGGCTTAATAGGGGACCAACAAAGGACCAAAATACGTTTTGTTTACTTGCCGGAAAAGGGCACTTAAAGCTAAATTTTCGCGAGAGCTTCGTGTGAAGCGTTGCGTGGTTGGTAGAATGCTGCGGATAAGTCGGCCTTGGAGATCTTGGGTTCATAACCCAGCAGCGATTTAAGATTTTTAATTTTTTTCATTGTTTATTTTATTTCATATAATTTTTTTAATTTGTTTTAGCGTGAATAACGTTTTCTTATTATAAAAATTATTATTTTTCTTCTGAAAAACAGCAATCAATAGCATAAAACCGGATATATTACGAATAATTTTTTTGTTTATATATTTATTTTTTATTATTATTTCAGCATTTACTCTTTCTATATTTTACCGAAAATAAGTTGTTCTTTATATAAAAATAGGTATATCTCTGTCTTAAATCTCGAATAATGGCAGAAAAACAGACAAATATGGTCTCAGGGGTCATGCACACGTCACCCCCCTTAACTCCCTGAAATATTAACCTATAATTTTAAAACTCGGTCAGAAATTAAGGTTTAATGAACCGAGGAATCGTACCGAAGGAAATTTTTATAGGCTTAATAGGGGACCAACTAAGGACCAAAATACGTTTTGTTTACATTCCGGAAAAGGGTACTAAAAGCTAAATTTTTGCGAGAGCTTCGTGTGAATCGAGGCGTGGTTGGTGGAATGCTGCGGACAAGTCGGCTTTGGAGATCCCGGGTTCGAAACCCAGCAGCGATTCGATATTTTTAATTTTTTTCATTGTTTATTTTATTTCATATTATTTTTCAAATTTGTTTTAGCGTGAACAACGTTTTCTAATTATAAAAATTATTATTTTTCTTCTGAGAAACAGCAAATAATAGCATAAAAGCGGATAAATTACGGATAATTTTTTTGTTTATATATTTATTTTTTATTATTATTTCAACATTTACTCTTTCTATATTTTACCGAAAATAAGTTGTTTTTTATATAAAAATAGGTATATCTCTGTCTTAAATCTCAAATAATGGCAGAAAAACAGACAAATATGGTCTCTGGGGTCATGCACACGTCACCCCCCCCCCCTATCTCCCTGCAATATTAACCTATAATTTTCAAACTCGGTCAGAAATTAAGGTTTAATGTACCGAGGAATCGTACCGAAGGAAATTTTTATAGGCTTAATAGGGGACCAACAAAGGACCAAAACACGTTTTGTTTACATTTCGGAAAAGGGTACTTAAAGCTAAATTTTCGCGAGAGCTTCGAGTGAAGCATGGCCTGGTTGGTAGAATGTTGCGGACAAGTCGGCCTTGGAGATCCCGTGTTCGAAACCCAGCAGCGATTATATATTTTTAATTTTTTTCATTGTTTACTTTATTTCATATTATTTTTTAAATTTGTTTTAGCGTGAACAACGCTTTCTTATTATAAAAATTATTATTTTTCTTCTGAGAAAAAGCAAATAATAGCATAAAAGCGGATAAATTACGGATAATTTTTTGTTTATATATTTATTTTTTATTATTATTTCAACATTTACTCTTTCTATATTTTACCGAAAATAAGTTGTTTTTTATATAAAAATAGGTATATCTCTGTCTTAAATCTCGAATAATGGCAGAAAAACAGACAAATATGGTCTCAGGGGTCATGCACACGTCACCCCCCTTAACTCCCTGAAATATTAACCTATAATTTTAAAACTCGGTCAGAAATTAAGGTTTAATGAACCGAGGAATCGCACCGAAGGAAATTTTTATAGGCTTAATAGGGGACCAACTAAGGACCAAAATACGTTTTGTTTACATTCCGGAAAAGGGTACTAAAAGCTAAATTTTTGCGAGAGCTTCGTGTGAATCGAGGCGTGGTTGGTGGAATGCTGCGGACAAGTCGGCTTTGGAGATCCCGGGTTCGAAACCCAGCAGCGATTTGATATTTTTATTTTTTTTCATTGTTTATTTTATTTCATATTATTTTTCAAATTTGTTTTAGCGTGAACAACGTTTTCTAATTATAAAAATTATTATTTTTCTTCTGAGAAACAGCAAATAATAGCATAAAAGCGGATAAATTACGGATAATTTTTTTGTTTATATATTTATTTTTTATTATTATTTCAACATTTACTCTTTCTATATTTTACCGAAAATAAGTTGTTTTTTATATAAAAATAGGTATATCTCTGTCTTAAATCTCAAATAATGGCAGAAAAACAGACAAATATGGTCTCTGGGGTCATGCACACGTCACCCCCCCCCCCCTATCTCCCTGTAATATTAACCTATAATTTTCAAACTCTGTCAGAAATTAAGGTTTAATGTACCGAGGAATCGTACCGAAGGAAATTTTTATAGGCTTAATAGGGGTTTAACAAAGGACCAAAATACGTTTTGTTTACATTCCGGAAAAGGGTACTTAAAGCTAAATTTTCGCGACAGCATCGTGTGAAGCGTGGCGTGGTTGGAAGAATGCTGCGGACAAGTCGGCCTTGGAGATGCCGGGCTCGAAACCCAGCAGCGATTTGAGATTTTTAATTTTTTTCATCGTTTATTTTATTTCATATTATTTTTTAAATTTGTTTTTGCGTGAATAACGTTTTCTTATTATAAAAATTATTATTTTTCTTCTGAGAAACAGCAAATAATAGCTTAAAAGCGGTTAAATTACGGATAATTTTTTTGTTTATATATTTATTTTTTATTATTATTTCAACATTAACTCTTTCTTTATTTTAATGAAAATAAAGTGTTTTTTTATATAAAAAAAAGTATATCTCTGTCTTAAATCTCGAATAATGGCAGAAAAACAGACAAATATGGTCTCAGGGGTCATGCACACGTCACCCCCCTTAACTCCCTGAAATATTAACCTATAATTTTCAAACTTGGTCAGAAATTAAGGTTTAATGTACCGAGGAATCGTACCAAAGGAAATTTTTATAGGCTTAATAGGGGTCCAACAAAGGACCAAAATACGTTTTGTTTACATTCCGGAAAAGGGTACTTAAAGCTAAATTTTCGCGAGAGCTTCGTGTGAAGCGTGGCGTGGTTGATAGAATGCTGCGGACAAGTCGGCCTTGGAGATCCCGAGCTCGAAACCCAGCAGCGATTTGAGATTTTTAATTTTTTTCATTGTTTATTTTATTTCATATTTTTTTTTAAATTTGTTTTAGCGTGAATAACGTTTTCTTATTATAAAAATTATTATTTTTCTTCTGAGAAACAGCAAATAATAGCATAAAAGCGGTTAAATTACGGATAATTTTTTTGTTTATATATTTATTTCTTATTATTATTTCAACATTAACTCTTTCCATATTTTACCGAAAATAAAGTGTTTTCTATATAAAAAAAAGTATATCTCTGTCTTAAATCTCGAATAATGGCAGAAAAACAGACAAATATGGTCTCAGGGGTCATGCACACGTCACCCCCCTTAAATCCCTGAAATATTAACCTATAAATTTCAAACTCGGTCAGAAATTAAGGTTTAATGTACCGAGGAATCGTAACGAAGGAAATTTTTATAGGCTTAATAGGGGACCAACAAAGGACCAAAACACGTTTTGTTTACATTTCGGAAAAGGGTACTTAAAGCTAAATTTTCGCGAGAGCTTCGAGTGAAGCATGGCCTGGTTGGTAGAATGTTGCGGACATGCCGGCCTTGGAGATCCCGTGTTCGAAACCCAGCAGCGATTATATATTTTTAATTTTTTTCATTGTTTACTTTATTTCATATTATTTTTTAAATTTGTTTTAGCGTGAACAACGCTTTCTTATTATAAAAATTATTATTTTTCTTCTGAGAAAAAGCAAATAATAGCATAAAAGCGGATAAATTACGGATAATTTTTTGTTTATATATTTATTTTTTATTATTATTTCAACATTTACTCTTTCTATATTTTACCGAAAATAAGTTGTTTTTTATATAAAAATAGGTATATCTCTGTCTTAAATCTCGAATAATGGCAGAAAAACAGACAAATATGGTCTCAGGGGTCATGCACACGTCACCCCCCTTAACTCCCTGAAATATTAACCTATAATTTTAAAACTCGGTCAGAAATTAAGGTTTAATGAACCGAGGAATCGCACCGAAGGAAATTTTTATAGGCTTAATAGGGGACCAACTAAGGACCAAAATACGTTTTGTTTACATTCCGGAAAAGGGTACTAAAAGCTAAATTTTTGCGAGAGCTTCGTGTGAATCGAGGCGTGGTTGGTGGAATGCTGCGGACAAGTCGGCTTTGGAGATCCCGGGTTCGAAACCCAGCAGCGATTTGATATTTTTATTTTTTTTCATTGTTTATTTTATTTCATATTATTTTTCAAATTTGTTTTAGCGTGAACAACGTTTTCTAATTATAAAAATTATTATTTTTCTTCTGAGAAACAGCAAATAATAGCATAAAAGCGGATAAATTACGGATAATTTTTTTGTTTATATATTTATTTTTTATTATTATTTCAACATTTACTCTTTCTATATTTTACCGAAAATAAGTTGTTTTTTATATAAAAATAGGTATATCTCTGTCTTAAATCTCAAATAATGGCAGAAAAACAGACAAATATGGTCTCTGGGGTCATGCACACGTCACCCCCCCCCCCTATCTCCCTGTAATATTAACCTATAATTTTCAAACTCTGTCAGAAATTAAGGTTTAATGTACCGAGGAATCGTACCGAAGGAAATTTTTATAGGCTTAATAGGGGTTTAACAAAGGACCAAAATACGTTTTGTTTACATTCCGGAAAAGGGTACTTAAAGCTAAATTTTCGCGACAGCATCGTGTGAAGCGTGGCGTGGTTGGAAGAATGCTGCGGACAAGTCGGCCTTGGAGATGCCGGGCTCGAAACCCAGCAGCGATTTGAGATTTTTAATTTTTTTCATCGTTTATTTTATTTCATATTATTTTTTAAATTTGTTTTTGCGTGAATAACGTTTTCTTATTATAAAAATTATTATTTTTCTTCTGAGAAACAGCAAATAATAGCTTAAAAGCGGTTAAATTACGGATAATTTTTTTGTTTATATATTTATTTTTTATTATTATTTCAACATTAACTCTTTCTTTATTTTAATGAAAATAAAGTGTTTTTTTATATAAAAAAAAGTATATCTCTGTCTTAAATCTCGAATAATGGCAGAAAAACAGACAAATATGGTCTCAGGGGTCATGCACACGTCACCCCCCTTAACTCCCTGAAATATTAACCTATAATTTTCAAACTTGGTCAGAAATTAAGGTTTAATGTACCGAGGAATCGTACCAAAGGAAATTTTTATAGGCTTAATAGGGGTCCAACAAAGGACCAAAATACGTTTTGTTTACATTCCGGAAAAGGGTACTTAAAGCTAAATTTTCGCGAGAGCTTCGTGTGAAGCGTGGCGTGGTTGATAGAATGCTGCGGACAAGTCGGCCTTGGAGATCCCGAGCTCGAAACCCAGCAGCGATTTGAGATTTTTAATTTTTTTCATTGTTTATTTTATTTCATATTTTTTTTTAAATTTGTTTTAGCGTGAATAACGTTTTCTTATTATAAAAATTATTATTTTTCTTCTGAGAAACAGCAAATAATAGCATAAAAGCGGTTAAATTACGGATAATTTTTTTGTTTATATATTTATTTTTTATTATTATTTCAACATTAACTCTTTCCATATTTTACCGAAAATAAAGTGTTTTCTATATAAAAAAAAGTATATCTCTGTCTTAAATCTCGAATAATGGCAGAAAAACAGACAAATATGGTCTCAGGGGTCATGCACACGTCACCCCCCTTAAATCCCTGAAATATTAACCTATAAATTTCAAACTCGGTCAGAAATTAAGGTTTAATGTACCGAGGAATCGTAACGAAGGAAATTTTTATAGGCTTAATAGGGGACCAACAAAGGACCAAAACACGTTTTGTTTACATTTCGGAAAAGGGTACTTAAAGCTAAATTTTCGCGAGAGCTTCGAGTGAAGCATGGCCTGGTTGGTAGAATGTTGCGGACATGCCGGCCTTGGAGATCCCGTGTTCGAAACCCAGCAGCGATTATATATTTTTAATTTTTTTCATTGTTTACTTTATTTCATATTATTTTTTAAATTTGTTTTAGCGTGAACAACGCTTTCTTATTATAAAAATTATTATTTTTCTTCTGAGAAAAAGCAAATAATAGCATAAAAGCGGATAAATTACGGATAATTTTTTGTTTATATATTTATTTTTTATTATTATTTCAACATTTACTCTTTCTATATTTTACCGAAAATAAGTTGTTTTTTATATAAAAATAGGTATATCTCTGTCTTAAATCTCGAATAATGGCAGAAAAACAGACAAATATGGTCTCTGGGGTCATGCACACGTCACCCCCCCCCCTATCTCCCTGTAATATTAACCTATAATTTTCAAACTCTGTCAGAAATTAAGGTTTAATGTACCGAGGAATCGTACCGAAGGAAATTTTTATAGGCTTAATAGGGGTTTAACAAAGGACCAAAATACGTTTTGTTTACATTCCGGAAAAGGCTACTTAAAGCTAAATTTTCGCGAGAGCTTCGTGTGAAGCGTGGCGTGGTTGGAAGAATGCTGCGGACAAGTCGGCCTTGGAGATGCCGGGCTCGAAACCCAGCAGCGATTTGAGATTTTTAATTTTTTCCATTGCTTATTTTATTTCATATTATTTTTTAAATTTGTTTTTGCGTGAATAACTTTTTCTTATTATAAAAATTATTATTTTTCTTCTGAGAAACAGCAAATAATAGCATAAAAGCGGTTAAATTACGGATAATTTTTTTGCTTATATATTTATTTTTTATTATTATTTCAACATTAACTCTTTCTATATTTTATCGAAAATAAAGTGTTTTTTATATAAAAAAAAGTATATCTCTGTCTTAAATCTCGAATAATTGCAGAAAAACAGACAAATATGGTCTCAGGGGTCATGCACACGTCACCCCCCTTAACTCCCTGAAATATTAACCTATAATTTTCAAACTCGGTCAGAAATTAAGGTTTAATGTACCGAGGAATCGTAAAGAAGGAAATTTTTATAGGCTTAATAGGGGACCAACAAAGGATTAAAATACGTTTTATTTACATTACGGAAAAGGGTACTGAAAGCTAAATTTTCGCGAGAGCTTCGTGTGAATCGTGGCGTGGTTGGTAAAATGCTGCATACAAGTCGGCTTTGGAGATCCCGGGTTCGTAACCCAGCAGCGATTTGATATTTTTAATTTTTTCATTGTTTATTTTATTTCATATTAATTTTTTAAATTTGTTTTAGCGTGAATAATGTTTTCTTATTATAAAAATTATTATTTTTCATCTGAGAAACAGCAAATAATAGCATAAAAGCGGATAAATTACAGATAATTTTTCTGTTTATATATTTATTTTTTATTATTATTTCAACATTAACTCTTTCTTTATTTTACCGAAAATAAAGTGTTTTTTTATATAAAAAAAAGTATATCTCTGTCTTAAATCTCGAATAATGGCAGAAAAACAGACAAATATGGTCTCAGGGGTCATGCACACGTCACCCACCTTATCTCCCTGAAATATTAACCTATAATTTTCTAACTTGGTCAGAAATTAAGGCTTAATGCACCGAGGAATCGTCCCGAAGGAAATTTTTATAGGCTTAATAGGGGATCAACAAAGGACCAAAATACGTTTTGTTTACATTCCGGAAAAGGGTACTTAGAGCTAAATTTTCGCGAGAGCTTCGAGTGAAGCATGGCGTGGTTGGTAGAATGTTGCGGACAAGTCGGCCTTGGAGATCCCGGGTTCGAAACCCAGCAGCGATTTGATATTTTTAATTTTTTTCATTGTTTATTTTATTTCATATTATTTTTTAAATATGTTTTAGCGTGAACAACGTTTTCTTATAATAAAAATTATTATTTTTCTTCTGAGAAACAGCAAATAATAGCATAAAAGCGGATAAATTACGGGTAATTTTTTTGTTTATATATTTATTTTTTATTATTATTTCAACGTTAACTCTTTCTATATTTTACCGATAACAAGTTGTTTTTTTGTATAAAAATAGGTATATCTCTGTCTTTAATCTCGAATAATGGCGGAAAAACAGACAAATATGGTCTCTGGGGTCATGCACACGTCAACCCCCTTAACTCCCTGAAATATTGACCTATAATTTTCACACTCTGTCAGAAATTAAGGTTTAATGTACCGAGGAATCGTACCGAAGGAAATTTTTATAGGCTTAATAGGGGTCCAACAAAGGACCAAAATACGTTTTGTTTACATTCCGGAAAAGGGTACTTAAAGCTAAATTTTCGCGAGAGCTTCGTGTGAAGCGTGGCGTGGTTGATAGAATGCTGCGGACAAGTCGGCCTTGGAGATCCCGAGCTCGAAACCCAGCAGCGATTTGAGATTTTTAATTTTTTTCATTGTTTATTTTATTTCATATTTTTTTTTAAATTTGTTTTAGCGTGAATAACGTTTTCTTATTATAAAAATTATTATTTTTCTTCTGAGAAACAGCAAATAATAGCATAAAAGCGGTTATATTACGGTTAATTTTTTTTTTATATATTTATTTTTTATTATTATTTCAACATTAACTCTTTCTATATTTTACCGATAATAAGTTGTTTTTTTGTATAAAAATAGGTATATCTCTGTCTTTAATCTCGAATAATGGCGGAAAAACAGACAAATATGGTCTCTGGGGTCATGCACACGTCAACCCCCTTAACTCCCTGAAATATTGACCTATAATTTTCACACTCTGTCAGAAATTAAGGTTTAATGTACCGAGGAATCGTACCGAAGGAAATTTTTATAGGCTTAATAGGGGTACAACGAAGGACCAAAATACGTTTTGTTTACATTCTGGAAAAGGGTACTTAAAGCTAAATTTTCGCGAGAGCTTCGTGTGAAGCGTGGCGTGGTTGATAGAATGCTGCGGACAAGTCGGCCTTGGAGATCCCGAGCTCGAAACCCAGCAGCGATTTGAGATTTTTAATTTTTTTCATTGTTTATTTTATTTCATATTTTTTTTTAAATTTGTTTTAGCGTGAATAACGTTTTCTTATTATAAAAATTATTATTTTTCTTCTGAGAAACAGCAAATAATAGCATAAAAGCGGTTAAATTACGGATAATTTTTTTGTTTATAAATTTATTTTTTATTATTATTTCAACATTAACTCTTTCTATATTTTACCGAAAATAAAGTGTTTTCTATATAAAAAAAAGTATATCTCTGTCTTAAATCTCGAATAATGGCAGAAAAACAGACAAATATGGTCTCAGGGGTCATGCACACGTCACCCCCCTTAACTCCCTGAAATATTAACCTATAATTTTCAAACTCGGTCAGAAATTAAGGTTTAATGTACCGAGGAATCGTACCGAAGGAAATTTTTATAGGCTTAATAGGGGACCAACAAAGGACCAAAACACGTTTTGTTTACATTTCGGAAAAGGGTACTTAAAGCTAAATTTTCGCGAGAGCTTCGAGTGAAGCATGGCCTGGTTGGTAGAATGTTGCGGACAAGTCGGCCTTGGAGATCCCGTGTTCGAAACCCAGCAGCGATTATATATTTTTAATTTTTTTCATTGTTTATTTTATTTCATATTATTTTTTAAATTATTTTAGCGTGAACAACGTTTTCTTATTATAAAAATTATTATTTTTCTTCTGAGAAACAGCAAATAATAGCATAAAAGCGGATAAATTACGGGTAATTTTTTTGTTTACATATTTATTTTTTATTATTATTTCAACATTAATTCTTTCTATATTTTACCGATAATAAGTTGTTTTTTTGTATAAAAATAGGTATATCTCTGTCTTAAATCTCGAATAATGGCAGAAAAACAGACAAATATGGTATCTGGGGTCATGCAAACGTCACCCCCCTTAACTCCCTGAAATATTAACCTATAATTTTCAAACTCGGTCAGAAATTAAGGTTTAATGTACCGAGGAATCGTACCGAAGGAAATTTTTATAGGCTTAATAGGGGACCAACAAAGGACCAAAATAGGTTTTGTTTACATTCCGGAAAAGGGTACTTAAAGCTAAATTTTCGCGTGAGCTGCGTGTGAAGCGTGGCGTGGTTGGTAGAATGCTGCGGACAAGTCGGCCTTGGAGATCCCGGGCTCGAAACCCAGCAGCGCTTTGAGATTTTTAATTTTTTTCATTGTTTATTTTATTTCATATTATTTTTTAAATTTGTTTTAGCGTGAATAACGTTTTCTTATTATAAAAATTATTATTTTTCTTCTGAGAAACAGCAAATAATAGCATAAAAGCGGTTAAATTACGGATAATTTTTTTGGTTATATATTTATTTTTTATTATTATTTCAACATTTACTCTTTCTATATTTTACCGAAAATAAGTTGTTTTTTATATAAAAATAGGTATATCTCTGTCTTAAATCTCGAATAATGGTAGAAAAACAGACAAATATGGTCTCTGGTGTCATGCACACGTCACCCCCCCCCCTAACTCCCTGAAATATTAACCTATAATTTTCAAACTCGGTCAGAAATTAAGGTTTAATGTACCGAGGAATCGTACCGAAGGAAATTTTTATAGGCTTAATAGGGGACCAACAAAGGACCAAAATGCGTTTTGTTTACAATCCGGAAAAGGGTACTTAAAGCTAAATTTTCGCGAGAGCTTCGTGTGAAGCGCGGCGTGTTTGGTAGAATGCTGCGGACAAGTCGGCCTTGGAGATCCCGGGCTCGAAACCCAGCAGCTATTTGATATTTTTAATTTTTTTCATTGTTTATTTTATTTCATATTATTTTTCAAATTTGTTTTAGCGTGAACAACGTTTTTTTATTATAAAAATTATTATTTTTCTTCTGAGAAACAGCAAATAATAGCATAAAAGCGGATAAATTACGGATAATTTTTTTGTTTATATATTTATTTTTTATTATTATTTCAACATTTACTCTTTCTATATTTTACCGAAAATAAGTTGTTTTTTCTATAAAAATAGGTATATCTCTGTCTTAAATCTCGAATAATGGCAGAAAAACAGACAAATATGGTCTCTGGGGTCATGCACACGTCACCCCCCCCTATCTCCCTGTAATATTAACCTATAATTTTCAAACTCTGTCAGAAATTAAGGTTTAATGTACCGAGGAATCGTACCGAAGGAAATTTTTATAGGCTTAATAGGGGTTTAACAAAGGACCAAAATACGTTTTGTTTACATTCCGGAAAAGGGTACTTAAAGCTAAATTTTCGCGAGAGCTTCGTGTGAAGCGTGGCGTGGTTGGAAGAATGCTGCGGACAAGTCGGCCTTGGAGATGCCGGGCTTGAAACCCAGCAGCGATTTGAGATTTTTAATTTTTTTCATTGCTTATTTTATTTCATATTATTTTTTAAATTTGTTTTTGCGTGAATAACGTTTTCTTATTATAAAAATTATTATTTTTCTTCTGAGAAACAGCAAATAATAGCATAAAAGCGGTTAAATTACGGATAATTTTTTTGTTTATATATTTATTTTTTATTATTATTTCAACATTAACTCTTTCTATATTTTACCGAAAATAAAGTGTTTTTTATATAAAAAAAAGTATATCTCTGTCTTAAATCTCGAATAATGGCAGAAAAACAGACAAATATGGTCTCAGGGGTCATGCACACATCACCCCCCTTTAACTCCCTGAAATATTAACCTATATTTTTCAAACTCGGTCAGAAATTAAGGTTTAATGTACCGAGGAATGGTACCGAAGGAAATTTTTATAGGCTTAATAGGGGACCAACAAAGGACCAAAATACGTTTTGTTTACATTCCGGAAAAGGGTACTGAAAGCTAAATTTTCGCGAGAGCTTCGTGTGAATCGTGGCGTGGTTGGTAGAATGTTGCGGACAAGTCGGCCTTGGAGATCCCGGGTTCGAAACCCAGCAGCGATTTGATATTTTTAATTTTTTTCATTGTTTATTTTATTTCATATTATTTTTTAAATATGTTTTAGCGTGAACAACGTTTTCTTATAATAAAAATTATTATTTTTCTTCTGAGAAACAGCAAATAATAGCATAAAAGCGGATAAATTACGGGTAATTTTTTTGTTTATATATTTATTTTTTATTATAATTTCAACATTAACTCTTTCTATATTTTACCGATAATAAGTTGTTTTTTTGTATAAAAATAGGTATATCTCTGTCTTTAATCTCGAATAATGGCGGAAAAACAGACAAATATGGTCTCTAGGGTCATGCACACGTCAACCCCCTTAACTCCCTGAAATATTGACCTATAATTTTCACACTCTGTCAGAAATTAAGGTTTATTGTACCGAGGAATCGTACCGAAGGAAATTTTTATAGGCTTAATAGGGGTCCAACAAAGGACCAAAATACGTTTTGTTTACATTCCGGAAAAGGGTACCTAAAGCTAAATTTTCGCGAGAGCTTCGTGTGAAGCGTGGTGTGGTTGATAGAATGCTGCGGACAAGTCGGCCTTGGAGATCCCGAGCTCGAAACCCAGCAGCGATTTGAGATTTTTAATTTTTTTCATTGTTTATTTTATTTCATATTTTTTTTTTAAATTTGTTTTAGCGTGAATAACGTTTTCTTATTATAAAAATTATTATTTTTCTTCTGAGAAACAGCAAATAATAGCATAAAAGCGGTTAAATTACGGATAATTTTTTTGTTTATACAGTCGAACTCGTTTATAACGAGCTCGGATTTAACGAGAACTCGGATTTACCGAGGGAAACGAGAATATTTGGTTGGATCAATGTTAAGTCTATGGAACAGAAGTCGCTTTTAACGAGCAAGACCCGGTTTTAGCGAGCAATATTTTTCTGTCTTGCAATTTTTTTTTCAAAATGATAAGAAATGCGCGCGAAATAAAAAAAAAAACCGTGAACTGAAACTTCAAAGTAAGCTAACAAACTAATTTTAAATATGTAGATTAATGAAAAAAATGAATGTTTTGGTAAGAATCTTTTCCTTTATTTTTCTTTCCTTTTATTGCTTCTTTCCTTTAAGACTGTAGCGCAACTAGACATTTTTTGCTGGTTGGGGGGGATAGTTATCATTAAATTAAGAAAAGTATTTAATTAAATTAATTAAAGTAAGTAAGTATTAATTAAATTTTATGCAAACTCAGTAATTTGACCTCCCAACCCCCCACCCCTCTTCTGGTTGCAAGCCTGCCTTAAGGACTCGTTTATTACGAGCACTCGGATTTAACGAGTACATGTTACGGTCCCTTTGTGCTCGTTATAAACGAGTTCGACTGTATATTTATTTTTTATTATTATTTCAACATTAACTCTTTCTATATTTTACCGAAAATAAAGTGTTTTCTATATAAAAAAAAGTATATCTCTGTCTTAAATCTCGAATAATGGCAGAAAAACAGACAAATATGGTCTCAGGGGTCATGCACACGTCACCCCCCTTAACTCCCTGAAATATTAACTTATAATTTTCAAACTCGGTCAGAAATTAAGGTTTAATGTACCGAGGAATCGTACCGAAGGAAATTTTTATAGGCTTAATAGGGGACCAACAAAGGACCAAAATACGTTTTGTTTACATTCCGGAAAAGGGTACTTAAAGCTAAATTTTCGCGTGAGCTTCGTGTGAAGCGTGGCGTGGTTGGTAGAATGTTGCGGACAAGTCGGCCTTGGAGATCCCGTGTTCGAAACCCAGCAGCGATTATATATTTTTAATTTTTTTCATTGTTTATTTTATTTCATATTATTTTTTAAATTTGTTTTAGCGTGAATAACGTTTTCTTATTATAAAAATTATTATTTTTCTTCTGAGAAACAGCAAATAATAGCATAAAAGCGGATAAATTACAGATAATTTTTCTGTTTATATATTTATTTTTTATTATTATTTCAACATTAACTCTTTCTATATTTTACCGAAAATAAAGTGTTTTTTATATAAAAAAAAGTATATCTCTGTCTTAAATCACGAATAATGGCAGAAAAACAGACAAATATGGTCTCAGGGGTCATGCACACGTCACCACCCTTAACTCCCTGAAATATTAACCTATAATTTTCAAACTCTTTCAGAAATTAAGGTTTAATGTACCGAGGAATCGTACCGAAGGAAATTTTTATAGGCTTAATAAGGGACCAACAAAGGACCAAAACACGTTTTGCTTACATTTCGGAAAAGGGTACTTAAAGCTAAATTTTTGCGAGAGCTTCGAGTGAAGCATGGCCTGGTTGGTAGAATGTTGCGGACAAGTCGGCCTTGGAGATCCCGTGTTCGAAACCCAGCAGCGATTATATATTTTTAATTTTTTTCATTGTTTATTTTATTTCATATTATTTTTTAAATTTGTTTTAGCGTGAATAACGTTTTCTTATTATAAAAATTATTATTTTTCTTCTGAGAAACAGCAAATAATAGCATAAAAGCGGTTAAATTACGGATAATTTTTTTGTTTATATATTTATTTTTTATTATTATTTCAACATTAACTCTTTCTATATTTTACCGAAAATAAAGTGTTTTCTATATAAAAAAAAGTATATCTCTGTCTTAAATCTCGAATAATGGCAGAAAAACAGACAAATATGGTCTCAGGGGTCATGCACACGTCACCCCCCTTAACTCCCTGAAATATTAACCTATAATTTTCAAACTCGGTCAGAAATTAAGGTTTAATGTACCGAGGAATCGTACCGAAGGAAATTTTTATAGGCTTAATAGGGGACCAACAAAGGACCAAAACACGTTTTGTTTACATTTCGGAAAAGGGTACTTAAAGCTAAATTTTCGCGAGAGCTTCGAGTGAAGCATGGCCTGGTTGGTAGAATGTTGCGGTCAAGTCGGCCTTGGAGATCCCGTGTTCGAAACCCAGCAGCGATTCGATATTTTTAATTTTTTTCATTGTTTATTTTATTTCATATTATTTTTCAAATTTGTTTTAGCGTGAACAACGTTTTCTAATTATAAAAATTATTATTTTTCTTCTGAGAAACAGCAAATAATAGCATAAAAGCGGATAAATTACGGATAATTTTTTTGTTTATATATTTATTTTTTATTATTATTTCAACATTTACTCTTTCTATATTTTACCGAAAATAAGTTGTTTTTTATATAAAAATAGGTATATCTCTGTCTTAAATCTCAAATAATGGCAGAAAAACAGACAAATATGGTCTCTGGGGTCATGCACACGTCACCCCCCCCCCCTATCTCCCTGTAATATTAACCTATAATTTTCAAACTCGGTCAGAAATTAAGGTTTAATGTACCGAGGAATCGTACCGAAGGAAATTTTTATAGGCTTAATAGGGGACCAACAAAGGACCAAAACACGTTTTGTTTACATTTCGGAAAAGGGTACTTAAAGCTAAATTTTCGCGAGAGCTTCGAGTGAAGCATGGCCTGGTTGGTAGAATGTTGCGGACAAGTCGGCCTTGGAGATCCCGTGTTCGAAACCCAGCAGCGATTATATATTTTTAATTTTTTTCATTGTTTACTTTATTTCATATTATTTTTTAAATTTGTTTTAGCGTGAACAACGCTTTCTTATTATAAAAATTATTATTTTTCTTCTGAGAAAAAGCAAATAATAGCATAAAAGCGGATAAATTACGGATAATTTTTTGTTTATATATTTATTTTTTATTATTATTTCAACATTTACTCTTTCTATATTTTACCGAAAATAAGTTGTTTTTTATATAAAAATAGGTATATCTCTGTCTTAAATCTCGAATAATGGCAGAAAAACAGACAAATATGGTCTCAGGGGTCATGCACACGTCACCCCCCTTAACTCCCTGAAATATTAACCTATAATTTTAAAACTCGGTCAGAAATTAAGGTTTAATGAACCGAGGAATCGCACCGAAGGAAATTTTTATAGGCTTAATAGGGGACCAACTAAGGACCAAAATACGTTTTGTTTACATTCCGGAAAAGGGTACTAAAAGCTAAATTTTTGCGAGAGCTTCGTGTGAATCGAGGCGTGGTTGGTGGAATGCTGCGGACAAGTCGGCTTTGGAGATCCCGGGTTCGAAACCCAGCAGCGATTTGATATTTTTATTTTTTTTCATTGTTTATTTTATTTCATATTATTTTTCAAATTTGTTTTAGCGTGAACAACGTTTTCTAATTATAAAAATTATTATTTTTCTTCTGAGAAACAGCAAATAATAGCATAAAAGCGGATAAATTACGGATAATTTTTTTGTTTATATATTTATTTTTTATTATTATTTCAACATTTACTCTTTCTATATTTTACCGAAAATAAGTTGTTTTTTATATAAAAATAGGTATATCTCTGTCTTAAATCTCAAATAATGGCAGAAAAACAGACAAATATGGTCTCTGGGGTCATGCACACGTCACCCCCCCCCCTATCTCCCTGTAATATTAACCTATAATTTTCAAACTCTGTCAGAAATTAAGGTTTAATGTACCGAGGAATCGTACCGAAGGAAATTTTTATAGGCTTAATAGGGGTTTAACAAAGGACCAAAATACGTTTTGTTTACATTCCGGAAAAGGGTGCTTAAAGCTAAATTTTCGCGACAGCATCGTGTGAAGCGTGGCGTGGTTGGAAGAATGCTGCGGACAAGTCGGCCTTGGAGATGCCGGGCTCGAAACCCAGCAGCGATTTGAGATTTTTAATTTTTTTCATCGTTTATTTTATTTCATATTATTTTTTAAATTTGTTTTTGCGTGAATAACGTTTTCTTATTATAAAAATTATTATTTTTCTTCTGAGAAACAGCAAATAATAGCTTAAAAGCGGTTAAATTACGGATAATTTTTTTGTTTATATATTTATTTTTTATTATTATTTCAACATTAACTCTTTCTTTATTTTAATGAAAATAAAGTGTTTTTTTATATAAAAAAAAGTATATCTCTGTCTTAAATCTCGAATAATGGCAGAAAAACAGACAAATATGGTCTCAGGGGTCATGCACACGTCACCCCCCTTAACTCCCTGAAATATTAACCTATAATTTTCAAACTTGGTCAGAAATTAAGGTTTAATGTACCGAGGAATCGTACCAAAGGAAATTTTTATAGGCTTAATAGGGGTCCATCAAAGGACCAAAATACGTTTTGTTTACATTCCGGAAAAGGGTACTTAAAGCTAAATTTTCGCGAGAGCTTCGTGTGAAGCGTGGCGTGGTTGATAGAATGCTGCGGACAAGTCGGCCTTGGAGATCCCGAGCTCGAAACCCAGCAGCGATTTGAGATTTTTAATTTTTTTCATTGTTTATTTTATTTCATATTTTTTTTTAAATTTGTTTTAGCGTGAATAACGTTTTCTTATTATAAAAATTATTATTTTTCTTCTGAGAAACAGCAAATAATAGCATAAAAGCGGTTAAATTACGGATAATTTTTTTGTTTATATATTTATTTTTTATTATTATTTCAACATTAACTCTTTCTATATTTTACCGAAAATAAAGTGTTTTCTATATAAAAAAAGTATATCTCTGTCTTAAATCTCGAATAATGGCAGAAAAACAGACAAATATGGTCTCAGGGGTCATGCACACGTCACCCCCCTTAAATCCCTGAAATATTAACCTATAAATTTCAAACTCGGTCAGAAATTAAGGTTTAATGTACCGAGGAATCGTAACGAAGGAAATTTTTATAGGCTTAATAGGGGACCAACAAAGGACCAAAACACGTTTTGTTTACATTTCGGAAAAGGGTACTTAAAGCTAAATTTTCGCGAGAGCTTCGAGTGAAGCATGGGCTGGTTGGTAGAATGTTGCGGACATGCCGGCCTTGGAGATCCCGTGTTCGAAACCCAGCAGCGATTATATATTTTTAATTTTTTTCATTGTTTACTTTATTTCATATTATGTTTTAAATTTGTTTTAGCGTGAACAACGCTTTCTTATTATAAAAATTATTATTTTTCTTCTGAGAAAAAGCAAATAATAGCATAAAAGCGGATAAATTACGGATAATTTTTTGTTTATATATTTATTTTTTATTATTATTTCAACATTTACTCTTTCTATATTTTACCGAAAATAAGTTGTTTTTTATATAAAAATAGGTATATCTCTGTCTTAAATCTCGAATAATGGCAGAAAAACAGACAAATATGGTCTCTGGGGTCATGCACACGTCACCCCCCCCCCTATCTCCCTGTAATATTAACCTATAATTTTCAAACTCTGTCAGAAATTAAGGTTTAATGTACCGAGGAATCGTACCGAAGGAAATTTTTATAGGCTTAATAGGGGTTTAACAAAGGACCAAAATACGTTTTGTTTACATTCCGGAAAAGGGTACTTAAAGCTAAATTTTCGCGAGAGCTTCGTGTGAAGCGTGGCGTGGTTGGAAGAATGCTGCGGACAAGTCGGCCTTGGAGATGCCGGGCTCGAAACCCAGCAGCGATTTGAGATTTTTAATTTTTTCCATTGCTTATTTTATTTCATATTATTTTTTAAATTTGTTTTTGCGTGAATAACTTTTTCTTATTATAAAAATTATTATTTTTCTTCTGAGAAACAGCAAATAATAGCATAAAAGCGGTTAAATTACGGATAATTTTTTTGCTTATATATTTATTTTTTATTATTATTTCAACATTAACTCTTTCTATATTTTATCGAAAATAAAGTGTTTTTTATATAAAAAAAAGTATATCTCTGTCTTAAATCTCGAATAATTGCAGAAAAACAGACAAATATGGTCTCAGGGGTCATGCACACGTCACCCCCCTTAACTCCCTGAAATATTAACCTATAATTTTCAAACTCGGTCAGAAATTAAGGTTTAATGTACCGAGGAATCGTAAAGAAGGAAATTTTTATAGGCTTAATAGGGGACCAACAAAGGATTAAAATACGTTTTGTTTACATTCCGGAAAAGGGTACTGAAAGCTAAATTTTCGCGAGAGCTTCGTGTGAATCGTGGCGTGGTTGGTAAAATGCTGCATACAAGTCGGCTTTGGAGATCCCGGGTTCGTAACCCAGCAGCGATTTGATATTTTTAATTTTTTCATTGTTTATTTTATTTCATATTAATTTTTTAAATTTGTTTTAGCGTGAATAATGTTTTCTTATTATAAAAATTATTATTTTTCATCTGAGAAACAGCAAATAATAGCATAAAAGCGGATAAATTACAGATAATTTTTCTGTTTATATATTTATTTTTTATTATTATTTCAACATTAACTCTTTCTTTATTTTACCGAAAATAAAGTGTTTTTTTATATAAAAAAAAGTATATCTCTGTCTTAAATCTCGAATAATGGCAGAAAAACAGACAAATATGGTCTCAGGGGTCATGCACACGTCACCCACCTTATCTCCCTGAAATAATAACCTATAATTTTCTAACTTGGTCAGAAATTAAGGCTTAATGCACCGAGGAATCGTCCCGAAGGAAATTTTTATAGGCTTAATAGGGGATCAACAAAGGACCAAAATACGTTTTGTTTACATTCCGGAAAAGGGTACTTAGAGCTAAATTTTCGCGAGAGCTTCGAGTGAAGCATGGCGTGGTTGGTAGAATGTTGCGGACAAGTCGGCCTTGGAGATCCCGGGTTCGAAACCCAGCAGCGATTTGATATTTTTAATTTTTTTCATTGTTTATTTTATTTCATATTATTTTTTAAATATGTTTTAGCGTGAACAACGTTTTCTTATAATAAAAATTATTATTTTTCTTCTGAGAAACAGCAAATAATAGCATAAAAGCGGATAAATTACGGGTAATTTTTTTGTTTATATATTTATTTTTTATTATTATTTCAACGTTAACTCTTTCTATATTTTACCGATAACAAGTTGTTTTTTTGTATAAAAATAGGTATATCTCTGTCTTTAATCTCGAATAATGGCGGAAAAACAGACAAATATGGTCTCTGGGGTCATGCACACGTCAACCCCCTTAACTCCCTGAAATATTGACCTATAATTTTCACACTCTGTCAGAAATTAAGGTTTAATGTACCGAGGAATCGTACCGAAGGAAATTTTTATAGGCTTAATAGGGGTCCAACAAAGGACCAAAATACGTTTTGTTTACATTCCGGAAAAGGGTACTTAAAGCTAAATTTTCGCGAGAGCTTCGTGTGAAGCGTGGCGTGGTTGATAGAATGCTGCGGACAAGTCGGCCTTGGAGATCCCGAGCTCGAAACCCAGCAGCGATTTGAGATTTTTAATTTTTTTCATTGTTTATTTTATTTCATATTTTTTTTTAAATTTGTTTTAGCGTGAATAACGTTTTCTTATTATAAAAATTATTATTTTTCTTCTGAGAAACAGCAAATAATAGCATAAAAGCGGTTATATTACGGTTAATTTTTTTTTTATATATTTATTTTTTATTATTATTTCAACATTTACTCTTTCTATATTTTACCGAAAATAAGTTGTTTTTTATATAAAAATAGGTATATCTCTGTCTTAAATCTCGAATAATGGTAGAAAAACAGACAAATATGGTCTCTGGGGTCATGCACACGTCAACCCCCTTAACTCCCTGAAATATTGACCTATAATTTTCACAATCTGTCAGAAATTAAGGTTTAATGTACCGAGGAATCGTACCGAAGGAAATTTTTATAGGCTTAATAGGGGTACAACGAAGGACCAAAATACGTTTTGTTTACATTCTGGAAAAGGGTACTTAAAGCTAAATTTTCGCGAGAGCTTCGTGTGAAGCGTGGCGTGGTTGATAGAATGCTGCGGACAAGTCGGCCTTGGAGATCCCGGGCTCGAAACCCAGCAGCGCTTTGAGATTTTTAATTTTTTTCATTGTTTATTTTATTTCATATTATTTTTTAAATTTGTTTTAGCGTGAATAACGTTTTCTTATTATAAAAATTATTATTTTTCTTCTGAGAAACAGCAAATAATAGCATAAAAGCGGTTAAATTACGGATAATTTTTTTGGTTATATATTTATTTTTTATTATTATTTCAACATTTACTCTTTCTATATTTTACCGAAAATAAGTTGTTTTTTATATAAAAATAGGTATATCTCTGTCTTAAATCTCGAATAATGGTAGAAAAACAGACAAATATGGTCTCTGGTGTCATGCACACGTCACCCCCCCCCCTAACTCCCTGAAATATTAACCTATAATTTTCAAACTCGGTCAGAAATTAAGGTTTAATGTACCGAGGAATCGTACCGAAGGAAATTTTTATAGGCTTAATAGGGGACCAACAAAGGACCAAAATGCGTTTTGTTTACAATCCGGAAAAGGGTACTTAAAGCTAAATTTTCGCGAGAGCTTCGTGTGAAGCGCGGCGTGTTTGGTAGAATGCTGCGGACAAGTCGGCCTTGGAGATCCCGGGCTCGAAACCCAGCAGCTATTTGATATTTTTAATTTTTTTCATTGTTTATTTTATTTCATATTATTTTTCAAATTTGTTTTAGCGTGAACAACGTTTTTTTATTATAAAAATTATTATTTTTCTTCTGAGAAACAGCAAATAATAGCATAAAAGCGGATAAATTACGGATAATTTTTTTGTTTATATATTTATTTTTTATTATTATTTCAACATTTACTCTTTCTATATTTTACCGAAAATAAGTTGTTTTTTCTATAAAAATAGGTATATCTCTGTCTTAAATCTCGAATAATGGCAGAAAAACAGACAAATATGGTCTCAGGGGTCATGCACACGTCACCCCCCTTAACTCCCTGAAATATTAACCTATAATTTTCAAACTCGGTCAGAAATTAAGGTTTAATGTACCGAGGAATCGTAACGAAGGAAATTTTTATAGGCTTAATAGGGGACCAACAAAGGACCAAAATACGTTTTGTTTACATTCCGGAAAAGGGTACTTAAAGCTAAATTTTCGCGTGAGCTTCGTGTGAAGCGTGGCGTGGTTGGTAGAATGCTGCGGACAAGTCGGCCTTGGAGATACCGGGCTCGAAACCCAGCAGCGCTTTGAGATTTTTAATTTTTTTCATTGTTTATTTTATTTCATATTATTTTTTAAATTTGTTTTAGCGTGAATAACGTTTTCTTATTATAAAAATTATTATTTTTCTTCTGAGAAACAGCAAATAATAGCATAAAAGCGGATAAATTACAGATAATTTTTCTGTTTATATATTTATTTTTTATTATTATTTCAACATTAACTCTTTCTATATTTTACCGAAAATAAAGTGTTTTTTATATAAAAAAAAGTATATCTCTGTCTTAAATCACGAATAATGGCAGAAAAACAGACAAATATGGTCTCAGGGGTCATGCACACGTCACCACCCTTAACTCCCTGAAATATTAACCTATAATTTTCAAACTCTTTCAGAAATTAAGGTTTAATGTACCGAGGAATCGTACCGAAGGAAATTTTTATAGGCTTAATAAGGGACCAACAAAGGACCAAAACACGTTTTGCTTACATTTCGGAAAAGGGTACTTAAAGCTAAATTTTCGCGAGAGCTTCGAGTGAAGCATGGCCTGGTTGGTAGAATGTTGCGGACAAGTCGGCCTTGGAGATCCCGTGTTCGAAACCCAGCAGCGATTATATATTTTTAATTTTTTTCATTGTTTATTTTATTTCATATTATTTTTTAAATTTGTTTTAGCGTGAATAACGTTTTCTTATTATAAAAATTATTATTTTTCTTCTGAGAAACAGCAAATAATAGCATAAAAGCGGTTAAATTACGGATAATTTTTTTGTTTATATATTTATTTTTTATTATTATTTCAACATTAACTCTTTCTATATTTTACCGAAAATAAAGTGTTTTCTATATAAAAAAAAGTATATCTCTGTCTTAAATCTCGAATAATGGCAGAAAAACAGACAAATATGGTCTCAGGGGTCATGCACACGTCACCCCCCTTAACTCCCTGAAATATTAACCTATAATTTTCAAACTCGGTCAGAAATTAAGGTTTAATGTACCGAGGAATCGTACCGAAGGAAATTTTTATAGGCTTAATAGGGGACCAACAAAGGACCAAAACACGTTTTGTTTACATTTCGGAAAAGGGTACTTAAAGCTAAATTTTCGCGAGAGCTTCGAGTGAAGCATGGCCTGGTTGGTAGAATGTTGCGGACAAGTCGGCCTTGGAGATCCCGTGTTCGAAACCCAGCAGCGATTATATATTTTTAATTTTTTTCATTGTTTATTTTATTTCATATTATTTTTTAAATTATTTTAGCGTGAACAACGTTTTCTTATTATAAAAATTATTATTTTTCTTCTGAGAAACAGCAAATAATAGCATAAAAGCGGATAAATTACGGGTAATTTTTTTGTTTACATATTTATTTCTTATTATTATTTCAACATTAATTCTTTCTATATTTTACCGATAATAAGTTGTTTTTTTGTATAAAAATAGGTATATCTCTGTCTTAAATCTCGAATAATGGCAGAAAAACAGACAAATATGGTATCTGGGGTCATGCAAACGTCACCCCCCTTAACTCCCTGAAATATTAACCTATAATTTTCAAACTCGGTCAGAAATTAAGGTTTAATGTACCGAGGAATCGTACCGAAGGAAATTTTTATAGGCTTAATAGGGGACCAACAAAGGACCAAAATACGTTTTGTTTACATTCCGGAAAAGGGTACTTAAAGCTAAATTTTCGCGTGAGCTTCGTGTGAAGCGTGGCGTGGTTGGTAGAATGCTGCGGACAAGTCGGCCTTGGAGATACCGGGCTCGAAACCCAGCAGCGCTTTGAGATTTTTAATTTTTTTCATTGTTTATTTTATTTCATATTATTTTTTAAATTTGTTTTAGCGTGAATAACGTTTTCTTATTATAAAAATTATTATTTTTCTTCTGAGAAACAGCAAATAATAGCATAAAAGCGGATAAATTACAGATAATTTTTCTGTTTATATATTTATTTTTTATTATTATTTCAACATTAACTCTTTCTATATTTTACCGAAAATAAAGTGTTTTTTATATAAAAAAAAGTATATCTCTGTCTTAAATCACGAATAATGGCAGAAAAACAGACAAATATGGTCTCAGGGGTCATGCACACGTCACCACCCTTAACTCCCTGAAATATTAACCTATAATTTTCAAACTCTTTCAGAAATTAAGGTTTAATGTACCGAGGAATCGTACCGAAGGAAATTTTTATAGGCTTAATAAGGGACCAACAAAGGACCAAAACACGTTTTGCTTACATTTCGGAAAAGGGTACTTAAAGCTAAATTTTCGCGAGAGCTTCGAGTGAAGCATGGCCTGGTTGGTAGAATGTTGCGGACAAGTCGGCCTTGGAGATCCCGTGTTCGAAACCCAGCAGCGATTATATATTTTTAATTTTTTTCATTGTTTATTTTATTTCATATTATTTTTTAAATTTGTTTTAGCGTGAATAACGTTTTCTTATTATAAAAATTATTATTTTTCTTCTGAGAAACAGCAAATAATAGCATAAAAGCGGTTAAATTACGGATAATTTTTTTGTTTATATATTTATTTTTTATTATTATTTCAACATTAACTCTTTCTATATTTTACCGAAAATAAAGTGTTTTCTATATAAAAGAAAGTATATCTCTGTCTTAAATCTCGAATAATGGCAGAAAAACAGACAAATATGGTCTCAGGGGTCATGCACACGTCACCCCCCTTAACTCCCTGAAATATTAACCTATAATTTTCAAACTCGGTCAGAAATTAAGGTTTAATGTACCGAGGAATCGTACCGAAGGAAATTTTTATAGGCTTAATAGGGGACCAACAAAGGACCAAAACACGTTTTGTTTACATTTCGGAAAAGGGTACTTAAAGCTAAATTTTCGCGAGAGCTTCGAGTGAAGCATGGCCTGGTTGGTAGAATGTTGCGGACAAGTCGGCCTTGGAGATCCCGTGTTCGAAACCCAGCAGCGATTATATATTTTTAATTTTTTTCATTGTTTATTTTATTTCATATTATTTTTTAAATTATTTTAGCGTGAACAACGTTTTCTTATTATAAAAATTATTATTTTTCTTCTGAGAAACAGCAAATAATAGCATAAAAGCGGATAAATTACGGGTAATTTTTTTGTTTACATATTTATTTCTTATTATTATTTCAACATTAATTCTTTCTATATTTTACCGATAATAAGTTGTTTTTTTGTATAAAAATAGGTATATCTCTGTCTTAAATCTCGAATAATGGCAGAAAAACAGACAAATATGGTATCTGGGGTCATGCAAACGTCACCCCCCTTAACTCCCTGAAATATTAACCTATAATTTTCAAACTCGGTCAGAAATTAAGGTTTAATGTACCGAGGAATCGTACCGAAGGAAATTTTTATAGGCTTAATAGGGGACCAACAAAGGACCAAAATAGGTTTTGTTTACATTCCGGAAAAGGGTACTTAAAGCTAAATTTTCGCGTGAGCTTCGTGTGAAGCGTGGCGTGGTTGGTAGAATGCTGCGGACAAGTCGGCCTTGGAGATCCCGGGCTCGAAACCCAGCAGCGCTTTGAGATTTTTAATTTTTTTCATTGTTTATTTTATTTCATATTATTTTTTAAATTTGTTTTAGCGTGAATAACGTTTTCTTATTATAAAAATTATTATTTTTCTTCTGAGAAACAGCAAATAATAGCATAAAAGCGGTTAAATTACGGATAATTTTTTTGGTTATATATTTATTTTTTATTATTATTTCAACATTTACTCTTTCTATATTTTACCGAAAATAAGTTGTTTTTTATATAAAAATAGGTATATCTCTGTCTTAAATCTCGAATAATGGTAGAAAAACAGACAAATATGGTCTCTGGTGTCATGCACACGTCACCCCCCCTAACTCCCTGAAATATTAACCTATAATTTTCAAACTCGGTCAGAAATTAAGGTTTAATGTACCGAGGAATCGTACCGAAGGAAATTTTTATAGGCTTAATAGGGGACCAACAAAGGACCAAAATGCGTTTTGTTTACAATCCGGAAAAGGGTACTTAAAGCTAAATTTTCGCGTGAGCTTCGTGTGAAGCGTGGCGTGGTTGGTAGAATGCTGCGGACAAGTCGGCCTTGGAGATACCGGGCTCGAAACCCAGCAGCGCTTTGAGGTTTTTAATTTTTTTCATTGTTTATTTTATTTCATATTATTTTTTAAATTTGTTTTAGCGTGAATAACGTTTTCTTATTATAAAAATTATTATTTTTCTTCTGAGAAACAGCAAATAATAGCATAAAAGCGGATAAATTACAGATAATTTTTCTGTTTATATATTTATTTTTTATTATTATTTCAACATTAACTCTTTCTATATTTTACCGAAAATAAAGTGTTTTTTATATAAAAAAAAGTATATCTCTGTCTTAAATCACGAATAATGGCAGAAAAACAGACAAATATGGTCTCAGGGGTCATGCACACGTCACCCCCCTTAACTCCCTGAAATATTAACCTATAATTTTCAAACTCGGTAAGAAATTAAGGTTTAATGTACCGAGGAATCGTACCGAAGGAAATTTTTATAGGCTTAATAAGGGACCAACAAAGGACCAAAACACGTTTTGTTTACATTTCGGAAAAGGGTACTTAAAGCTAAATTTTCGCGAGAGCTTCGAGTGAAGCATGGCCTGGTTGGTAGAATGTTGCGGACAAGTCGGCCTTGGAGATCCCGTGTTCGAAACCCAGCAGCGATTATATATTTTTAATTTTTTTCATTGTTTATTTTATTTCATATTATTTTTTAAATTTGTTTTAGCGTGAATAACGTTTTCTTATTATAAAAATTATTATTTTTCTTCTGAGAAACAGCAAATAATAGCATAAAAGCGGTTAAATTACGGATAATTTTTTTGTTTATATATTTATTTTTTATTATTATTTCAACATTAACTCTTTCTATATTTTACCGATAATAAGTTGTTTTTTTGTATAAAAATAGGTATATCTCTGTCTTTAATCTCGAATAATGGCGGAAAAACAGACAAATATGGTCTCTGGGGTCATGCACACGTCAACCCCCTTAACTCCCTGAAATATTGACCTATAATTTTCACACTCTGTCAGAAATTAAGGTTTAATGTACCGAGGAATCGTACCGAAGGAAATTTTTATAGGCTTAATAGGGGTCCAACGAAGGACCAAAATACGTTTTGTTTACATTCTGGAAAAGGGTACTTAAAGCTAAATTTTCGCGAGAGCTTCGTGTGAAACGTGGCGTGGTTGATAGAATGCTGCGGACAAGTCGGCCTTGGAGATCCCGAGCTCGAAACCCAGCAGCGAATTTGAGATTTTTAATTTTTTTCATTGTTTATTTTATTTCATATTTTTTTTTAAATTTGTTTTAGCGTGAATAACGTTTTCTTATTATAAAAATTATTATTTTTCTTCTGAGAAACAGCAAATAATAGCATAAAAGCGGTTAAATTACGGATAATTTTTTTGTTTATATATTTATTTTTTATTATTATTTCAACATTAACTCTTTCTATATTTTACCGAAAATAAAGTGTTTTCTATATAAAAAAAAGTATATCTCTGTCTTAAATCTCGAATAATGGCAGAAAAACAGACAAATATGGTCTCAGGGGTCATGCACACGTCACCCCCCTTAACTCCCTGAAATATTAACCTATAATTTTCAAACTCGGTCAGAAATTAAGGTTTAATGTACCGAGGAATCGTACCGAAGGAAATTTTTATAGGCTTAATAGGGGACCAACAAAGGACCAAAATAGGTTTTGTTTACATTTCGGAAAAGGGTACTTAAAGCTAAATTTTCGCGTGAGCTTCGTGTGAAGCGTGGCGTGGTTGGTAGAATGCTGCGGACAAGTCGGCCTTGGAGATCCCGGGCTCGAAACCCAGCAGCGCTTTGAGATTTTTAATTTTTTTCATTGTTTATTTTATTTCATATTATTTTTTAAATTTGTTTTAGCGTGAATAACGTTTTCTTATTATAAAAATTATTATTTTTCTTCTGAGAAACAGCAAATAATAGCATAAAAGCGGTTAAATTACGGATAATTTTTTTGGTTATATATTTATTTTTTATTATTATTTCAACATTTACTCTTTCTATATTTTACCGAAAATAAGTTGTTTTTTATATAAAAATAGGTATATCTCTGTCTTAAATCTCGAATAATGGTAGAAAAACAGACAAATATGGTCTCTGGTGTCATGCACACGTCACCCCCCCTAACTCCCTGAAATATTAACCTATAATTTTCAAACTCGGTCAGAAATTAAGGTTTAATGTACCGAGGAATCGTACCGAAGGAAATTTTTATAGGCTTAATAGGGGACCAACAAAGGACCAAAATGCGTTTTGTTTACAATCCGGAAAAGGGTACTTAAAGCTAAATTTTCGCGTGAGCTTCGTGTGAAGCGTGGCGTGGTTGGTAGAATGCTGCGGACAAGTCGGCCTTGGAGATACCGGGCTCGAAACCCAGCAGCGCTTTGAGGTTTTTAATTTTTTTCATTGTTTATTTTATTTCATATTATTTTTTAAATTTGTTTTAGCGTGAATAACGTTTTCTTATTATAAAAATTATTATTTTTCTTCTGAGAAACAGCAAATAATAGCATAAAAGCGGATAAATTACAGATAATTTTTCTGTTTATATATTTATTTTTTATTATTATTTCAACATTAACTCTTTCTATATTTTACCGAAAATAAAGTGTTTTTTATATAAAAAAAAGTATATCTCTGTCTTAAATCACGAATAATGGCAGAAAAACAGACAAATATGGTCTCAGGGGTCATGCACACGTCACCCCCCTTAACTCCCTGAAATATTAACCTATAATTTTCAAACTCGGTAAGAAATTAAGGTTTAATGTACCGAGGAATCGTACCGAAGGAAATTTTTATAGGCTTAATAAGGGACCAACAAAGGACCAAAACACGTTTTGTTTACATTTCGGAAAAGGGTACTTAAAGCTAAATTTTCGCGAGAGCTTCGAGTGAAGCATGGCCTGGTTGGTAGAATGTTGCGGACAAGTCGGCCTTGGAGATCCCGTGTTCGAAACCCAGCAGCGATTATATATTTTTAATTTTTTTCATTGTTTATTTTATTTCATATTATTTTTTAAATTTGTTTTAGCGTGAATAACGTTTTCTTATTATAAAAATTATTATTTTTCTTCTGAGAAACAGCAAATAATAGCATAAAAGCGGTTAAATTACGGATAATTTTTTTGTTTATATATTTATTTTTTATTATTATTTCAACATTAACTCTTTCTATATTTTACCGATAATAAGTTGTTTTTTTGTATAAAAATAGGTATATCTCTGTCTTTAATCTCGAATAATGGCGGAAAAACAGACAAATATGGTCTCTGGGGTCATGCACACGTCAACCCCCTTAACTCCCTGAAATATTGACCTATAATTTTCACACTCTGTCAGAAATTAAGGTTTAATGTACCGAGGAATCGTACCGAAGGAAATTTTTATAGGCTTAATAGGGGTCCAACGAAGGACCAAAATACGTTTTGTTTACATTCTGGAAAAGGGTACTTAAAGCTAAATTTTCGCGAGAGCTTCGTGTGAAACGTGGCGTGGTTGATAGAATGCTGCGGACAAGTCGGCCTTGGAGATCCCGAGCTCGAAACCCAGCAGCGAATTTGAGATTTTTAATTTTTTTCATTGTTTATTTTATTTCATATTTTTTTTTAAATTTGTTTTAGCGTGAATAACGTTTTCTTATTATAAAAATTATTATTTTTCTTCTGAGAAACAGCAAATAATAGCATAAAAGCGGTTAAATTACGGATAATTTTTTTGTTTATATATTTATTTTTTATTATTATTTCAACATTAACTCTTTCTATATTTTACCGAAAATAAAGTGTTTTCTATATAAAAAAAAGTATATCTCTGTCTTAAATCTCGAATAATGGCAGAAAAACAGACAAATATGGTCTCAGGGGTCATGCACACGTCACCCCCCTTAACTCCCTGAAATATTAACCTATAATTTTCAAACTCGGTCAGAAATTAAGGTTTAATGTACCGAGGAATCGTACCGAAGGAAATTTTTATAGGCTTAATAGGGGACCAACAAAGGACCAAAACACGTTTTGTTTACATTTCGGAAAAGGGTACTTAAAGCTAAATTTTCGCGAGAGCTTCGAGTGAAGCATGGCCTGGTTGGTAGAATGTTGCGGACAAGTCGGCCTTGGAGATCCCGGGCTCGAAACCCAGCAGCGCTTTGAGATTTTTAATTTTTTTCATTGTTTATTTTATTTCATATTATTTTTTAAATTTGTTTTAGCGTGAATAACGTTTTCTTATTATAAAAATTATTATTTTTCTTCTGAGAAACAGCAAATAATAGCATAAAAGCGGTTAAATTACGGATAATTTTTTTGGTTATATATTTATTTTTTATTATTATTTCAACATTTACTCTTTCTATATTTTACCGAAAATAAGTTGTTTTTTATATAAAAATAGGTATATCTCTGTCTTAAATCTCGAATAATGGTAGAAAAACAGACAAATATGGTCTCTGGTGTCATGCACACGTCACCCCCCCCTAACTCCCTGAAATATTAACCTATAATTTTCAAACTCGGTCAGAAATTAAGGTTTAATGTACCGAGGAATCGTACCGAAGGAAATTTTTATAGGCTTAATAGGGGACCAACAAAGGACCAAAATGCGTTTTGTTTACAATCCGGAAAAGGGTACTTACAGCTAAATTTTCGCGAGAGCTTCGTGTGAAGCGCGGCGTGTTTGGTAGAATGCTGCGGACAAGTCGGCCTTGGAGATCCTGGGCTCGAAACCCAGCAGCTATTTGATATTTTTAATTTTTTTCATTGTTTATTTTATTTCATATTATTTTTCAAATTTGTTTTAGCGTGAACAACGTTTTTTTATTATAAAAATTATTATTTTTCTTCTGAGAAACAGCAAATAATAGCATAAAAGCGGATAAATTACGGATAATTTTTTTGTTTATATATTTATTTTTTATTATTATTTCAACATTTACTCTTTCTATATTTTACCGAAAATAAGTTGTTTTTTCTATAAAAATAGGTATATCTCTGTCTTAAATCTCGAATAATGGCAGAAAAACAGACAAATATGGTCTCTGGGGTCATGCACACGTCACCCCCCTAACTCCCTGAAATATTAACCTATAATTTTCAAATTCGGTCAGAAATTAAGGTTTAATGTACCGAGGAATCTTACCGAAGGAAATTTTTATAGGCTTAATAGGGGACCAACAAAGGACCAAAATACGTTTTGTTTACATTCCGGAAAAGGGTACTTAAAGCTAAATTTTCGCGTGAGCTTCGTGTGAAGCGTGGCGTGGTTGGTAGAATGCTGCGGACAAGTCGGCCTTGGAGATACCGGGCTCGAAACCCAGCAGCGCTTTGAGGTTTTTAATTTTTTTCATTGTTTATTTTATTTCATATTATTTTTTAAATTTGTTTTAGAGTGAATAACGTTTTCTTATTATAAAAATTATTATTTTTCTTCTGAGAAACAGCAAATAATAGCATAAAAGCGGTTAAATTACGGATAATTTTTTTGTTTATATATTTATTTTTTATTATTATTTCAACATTAACTCTTTCTATATTTTACCGAAAATAAAGTGTTTTTTATATAAAAAAAGTATATCTCTGTCTTAAATCTCGAATAATGGCAGAAAAACAGACAAATATGGTCTCAGGGGTCATGCACACGTCACCCCCCTTAACTCCCTGAAATATTAACCTATAATTTTCAAACTCGGTCAGAAATTAAGGTTTAATGTACCGAGGAATCGTACCGAAGGAAATTTTTATAGGCTTAATAGGGGACCAACAAAGGACCAAAACACGTTTTGTTTACATTTCGGAAAAGGGTACTTAAAGCTAAATTTTCGCGTGAGCTTCGAGTGAAGCATGGCCTGGTTGGTAGAATGTTGCGGACAAGTCGGCCTTGGAGATCCCTTGTTCGAAACCCAGCAGCGATTATATATTTTTAATTTTTTTCATTGTTTATTTTATTTCATATTATTTTTTAAATTTGTTTTAGCGTGAACAACGCTTTCTTATTATAAAAATTATTATTTTTCTTCTGAGGAAAAGCAAATAATAGCATAAAAGCGGATAAATTACGGATAATTTTTTGTTTATATATTTATTTTTTATTATTATTTCAACATTTACTCTTTCCATATTTTACCGAAAATAAGTTGTTTTTTATATAAAAATGGGTATATCTCTGTCTTAAATCTCGAATAATGGCTGAAAAACAGACAAATATGGTCTCTGGGGTCATGCACACGTCACCCCCCTAACTCCCTGAAATATTATCCTATAATTTTCAAATTCGGTCAGAAATTAAGGTTTAATGTACCGTGGAATCGTACCGAAGGAAATTTTTATAGGCTTAATAGGGGACCAACAAAGGACCAAAATACGTTTTGTTTACATTCCGGAAAAGGGTACTTAAAGCTAAATTTTCCCGTGAGCTTCGTGTGAAGCGTGGCGTGGTTGGTAGAATGCTGCGGACAAGTCGGCCTTGGAGATACCGGGCTCGAAACCCAGCAGCGCTTTGAGATTTTTAATTTTTTTCATTGTTTATTTTATTTCATATTATTTTTTAAATTTGTTTTAGCGTGAATAACGTTTTCTTATGATAAAAATTATTATTTTTCTTCTGAGAAACAGCAAATAATAGCATCAAAGCGGATAAATTACAGATAATTTTTCTGTTTATATATTTATTTTTTATTATTATTTCAACATTAACTCTTTCTATATTTTACCGAAAATAAAGTGTTTTTTATATAAAAAAAAGTATATCTCTGTCTTAAATCTCGAATAATGGCAGAAAAACAGACAAATATGTTCTCAGGGGTCATGCACACGTCACCCCCCTTAACTCCCTGAAATATTAACCTATAATTTTCAAACTCGGTCAGAAATTAAGGTTTAATGTACCGAGGAATCGTAAAGAAGGAAATTTTTATAGGCTTAAGAGGGGAAAAACAAAGGATTAAAATACGTTTTGTTTACATTCCGGAAAAGGGTACTGAAAGCTAAATTTTCGCGAGAGCTTCGTGTGAATCGTGGCGTGGTTGGTAAAATGCTGCATACAAGTCGGCTTTGGAGATCCCGGGTTCGTAACCCAATAGCGATTTGATATTTTTAATTTTTTCATTGTTTATTTTATTTCATATTAATTTTTTAAATTTGTTTTAGCGTGAATAATGTTTTCTTATTATAAAAATTATTATTTTTCTTCTGAGAAACAGCAAATAATAGAATAAAAGCGGATAAATTACAGATAATTTTTCTGTTTATATATTTATTTTTTATTATTATTTCAACATTAACTCTTTCTTTATTTTACCGAAAATAAAGTGTTTTTTTATATAAAAAAAAGTATATCTCTGTCTTAAATCTCGAATAATGGCAGAAAAACAGACAAATATGGTCTCAGGGGTCATGCACACGTCACCCCCCTTAACTCCCTGAAATATTAACCTATAATTTTCAAACTCGGTCAGAAATTAAGGTTTAATGTACCGAGGAATCGTACCGAAGGAAATTTTTATAGGCTTAATAGGGGACCAACAAAGGACCAAAACACGTTTTGTTTACATTTCGGAAAAGGGTACTTAAAGCTAAATTTTCGCGTGAGCTTCGAGTGAAGCATGGCCTGGTTGGTAGAATGTTGCGGACAAGTCGGCCTTGGAGATCCCTTGTTCGAAACCCAGCAGCGATTATATATTTTTAATTTTTTTCATTGTTTATTTTATTTCATATTATTTTTTAAATTTGTTTTAGCGTGAACAACGCTTTCTTATTATAAAAATTATTATTTTTCTTCTGAGGAAAAGCAAATAATAGCATAAAAGCGGATAAATTACGGATAATTTTTTGTTTATATATTTATTTTTTATTATTATTTCAACATTTACTCTTTCCATATTTTACCGAAAATAAGTTGTTTTTTATATAAAAATGGGTATATCTCTGTCTTAAATCTCGAATAATGGCTGAAAAACAGACAAATATGGTCTCTGGGGTCATGCACACGTCACCCCCCTAACTCCCTGAAATATTAACCTATAATTTTCAAATTCGGTCAGAAATTAAGGTTTAATGTACCGTGGAATCGTACCGAAGGAAATTTTTATAGGCTTAATAGGGGACCAACAAAGGACCAAAATACGTTTTGTTTACATTCCGGAAAAGGGTACTTAAAGCTAAATTTTCCCGTGAGCTTCGTGTGAAGCGTGGCGTGGTTGGTAGAATGCTGCGGACAAGTCGGCCTTGGAGATACCGGGCTCGAAACCCAGCAGCGCTTTGAGATTTTTAATTTTTTTCATTGTTTATTTTATTTCATATTATTTTTTAAATTTGTTTTAGCGTGAATAACGTTTTCTTATGATAAAAATTATTATTTTTCTTCTGAGAAACAGCAAATAATAGCATCAAAGCGGATAAATTACAGATAATTTTTCTGTTTATATATTTATTTTTTATTATTATTTCAACATTAACTCTTTCTATATTTTACCGAAAATAAAGTGTTTTTTATATAAAAAAAAGTATATCTCTGTCTTAAATCTCGAATAATGGCAGAAAAACAGACAAATATGTTCTCAGGGGTCATGCACACGTCACCCCCCTTAACTCCCTGAAATATTAACCTATAATTTTCAAACTCGGTCAGAAATTAAGGTTTAATGTACCGAGGAATCGTAAAGAAGGAAATTTTTATAGGCTTAAGAGGGGAAAAACAAAGGATTAAAATACGTTTTGTTTACATTCCGGAAAAGGGTACTGAAAGCTAAATTTTCGCGAGAGCTTCGTGTGAATCGTGGCGTGGTTGGTAAAATGCTGCATACAAGTCGGCTTTGGAGATCCCGGGTTCGTAACCCAATAGCGATTTGATATTTTTAATTTTTTCATTGTTTATTTTATTTCATATTAATTTTTTAAATTTGTTTTAGCGTGAATAATGTTTTCTTCTTATAAAAATTATTATTTTTCTTCTGAGAAACAGCAAATAATAGAATAAAAGCGGATAAATTACAGATAATTTTTCTGTTTATATATTTATTTTTTATTATTATTTCAACATTAACTCTTTCTTTATTTTACCGAAAATAAAGTGTTTTTTTATATAAAAAAAAGTATATCTCTGTCTTAAATCTCGAATAATGGCAGAAAAACAGACAAATATGGTCTCAGGGGTCATGCACACGTCACCCCCCTTAACTCCCTGAAATATTAACCTATAATTTTCAAACTCGGTCAGAAATTAAGGTTTAATGTACCGAGGAATCGTACCGAAGGAAATTTTTATAGGCTTAATAGGGGACCAACAAAGGACCAAAACACGTTTTGTTTACATTTCGGAAAAGGGTACTTAAAGCTAAATTTTCGCGAGAGCTTCGAGTGAAGCATGGCCTGGTTGGTAGAATGTTGCGGACAAGTCGGCCTTGGAGATCCCTTGTTCGAAACCCAGCAGCGATTATATATTTTTAATTTTTTTCATTGTTTATTTTATTTCATATTATTTTTTAAATTTGTTTTAGCGTGAACAACGCTTTCTTATTATAAAAATTATTATTTTTCTTCTGAGGAAAAGCAAATAATAGCATAAAAGCGGATAAATTACGGATAATTTTTTGTTTATATATTTATTTTTTATTATTATTTCAACATTTACTCTTTCCATATTTTACCGAAAATAAGTTGTTTTTTATATAAAAATAGGTATATCTCTGTCTTAAATCTCGAATAATGGCTGAAAAACAGACAAATATGGTCTCTGGGGTCATGCACACGTCACCCCCCTAACTCCCTGAAATATTAACCTATAATTTTCAAATTCGGTCAGAAATTAAGGTTTAATGTACCGTGGAATCGTACCGAAGGAAATTTTTATAGGCTTAATAGGGGACCAACAAAGGACCAAAATACGTTTTGTTTACATTCCGGAAAAGGGTACTTAAAGCTAAATTTTCCCGTGAGCTTCGTGTGAAGCGTGGCGTGGTTGGTAGAATGCTGCGGACAAGTCGGCCTTGCAGATACCGGGCTCGAAACCCAGCAGCGCTTTGAGATTTTTAATTTTTTTCATTGTTTATTTTATTTCATATTATTTTTTAAATTTGTTTTAGCGTGAATAACGTTTTCTTATTATAAAAATTATTATTTTTCTTCTGAGAAACAGCAAATAATAGCATAAAAGCGGATAAATTACAGATAATTTTTCTGTTTATATATTTATTTTTTATTATTATTTCAACATTAACTCTTTCTATATTTTACCGAAATTAAAGTGTTTTTTATATAAAAAAAAGTATATCTCTGTCTTAAATCTCGAATAATGGCAGAAAAACAGACAAATATGTTCTCAGGGGTCATGCACACGTCACCCCCCTTAACTCCCTGAAATATTAACCTATAATTTTCAAACTCGGTCAGAAATTAAGGTTTAATGTACCGAGGAATCGTAAAGAAGGAAATTTTTATAGGCTTAAGAGGGGAAAAACAAAGGATTAAAATACGTTTTGTTTACATTCCGGAAAAGGGTACTGAAAGCTAAATTTTCGCGAGAGCTTCGTGTGAATCGTGGCGTGGTTGGTAAAATGCTGCATACAAGTCGGCTTTGGAGATCCCGGGTTCGTAACCCAATAGCGATTTGATATTTTTAATTTTTTCATTGTTTATTTTATTTCATATTAAATTTTTAAATTTGTTTTAGCGTGAATAATGTTTTCTTATTCTAAAAATTATTATTTTTCTTCTGAGAAACAGCAAATAATAGAATAAAAGCGGATAAATTACAGATAATTTTTCTGTTTATATATTTATTTTTTATTATTATTTCAACATTAACTCTTTCTTTATTTTACCGAAAATAAAGTGTTTTTTTATATAAAAAAAAGTATATCTCTGTCTTAAATCTCGAATAATGGCAGAAAAACAGACAAATATGGTCTCAGGGGTCATGCACACGTCACCCCCCTTATCTCCCTGAAATATTAACCTATAATTTTCAAACTTGGTCAGAAATTAAGGTTTAATGTACCGAGGAATCATCCCGAAGGAAATTTTTATAGGCTTAATAGGGGATCAACAAAGGACCAAAATACGTTTTGTTTACATTCCGGAAAAGGGTACTTAGAGCTAAATTTTCGCGAGAGCTTCGAGTGAAGCATGGCGTGGTTGGTAGAATGTTGCGGACAAGTCGGCCTTGGAGATCCCGGGTTCGAAACCCAGCAGCGATTTGATATTTTTAATTTTTTTCATTGTTTATTTTATTTCATATTATTTTTTAAATATGTTTTAGCGTGAACAACTTTTTCTTATAATAAAAATTATTATTTTTCTTCTGAGAAACAGCAAATAATAGCATAAATGCGGATAAATTACGGGTAATTTTTTTGTTTATATATTTATTTTTTATTATTATTTCAAGATTAACTCTTTCTATATTTTAATGATAATAAGTTGTTTTTTTGTATAAAAATAGGTGTCTCTAATCTCGAATAATGGCGGAAAAACAGACAAATATGGTCTCTGGGGTCATGCACACGTCAACCCCCTTAACTCCCTGAAATATTGACCTATAATTTTCACACTCTGTCAGAAATTAAGGTTTAATGTACCGAGGAATCGTACCGAAGGAAATTTTTATAGGCTTAATAGGGGTCCAACAAAGGACCAAAATACGTTTTGTTTACATTCCGGAAAAGGGTACTTAAAGCTAAATTTTCGCGAGAGCTTCGTGTGAAGCGTGGCATGGTTGATAGAATGCTGCGGACAAGTCGGCCTTGGAGATCCCGAGCTCGAAACCCAGCAGCGATTTGAGATTTTTAATTTTTTTCATTGTTTATTTTATTTCATATTTTTTTTTAAATTTGTTTTAGCGTGAATAACGTTTTCTTATTATAAAAATTATTATTTTTCTTCTGAGAAACAGCAAATAATAGCATTAAAGCGGTTAAATTACGGATAATTTTTTTGTTTATATATTTATTTTTTATTATTATTTCAACATTAACTCTTTCTATATTTTACCGAAAATAAAGTGTTTTCTATATAAAAAAAGTATATCTCTGTCTTAAATCTCGAATAATGGCAGAAAAACAGACAAATATGGTCTCAGGGGTCATGCACACGTCACCCCCCTTAACTCCCTGAAATATTAACCTATAATTTTCAAACTCGGTCAGAAATTAAGGTTTAATGTACCGAGGAATCGTACCGAAGGAAATTTTTATAGGCTTAATAGGGGACCAACAAAGGACCAAAACACGTTTTGTTTACATTTCGGAAAAGGGTACTTAAAGCTAAATTTTCGCGAGAGCTTCGAGTGAAGCATGCCCTGGTTGGTAGAATGTTGCGGACAAGTCGGCCTTGGAGATCCCTTGTTCGAAACCCAGCAGCGATTATATATTTTTAATTTTTTTCATTGTTTATTTTATTTCATATTATTTTTTAAATTTGTTTTAGCGTGAACAACGCTTTCTTATTATAAAAATTATTATTTTTCTTCTGAGAAAAAGCAAATAATAGCATAAAAGCGGATAAATTACGGATAATTTTTTGTTTATATATTTATTTTTTATTATTATTTCAACATTTACTCTTTCTATATTTTACCGAAAATAAGTTGTTTTTTATATAAAAATAGGTATATCTCTGTCTTAAATCTCGAATAATGGCTGAAAAACAGACAAATATGGTCTCTGGGGTCATGCACACGTCACCCCCCTAACTCCTCGAAATATTAACCTATAATTTTCAAATTCGGTCAGAAATTAAGGTTTAATGTACCGAGGAATCGTACCGAAGGAAATTTTTATAGGCTTAATAGAGAACCTACAAAGGACCAAAATACGTTTTGTTTACATTCCGGAAAAGGGTACTTAAAGCAAAATGTTCGCGTGAGCTTCGTGTGAAGCGTGGCGTGGTTGGTAGAATGCTGCGGACAAGTCGGCCTTGGAGATACCGGGCTCGAAACCCAGCAGCGCTTTGAGATTTTTAATTTTTTCATTGTTTATTTTATTTCATATTATTTTTTAAATTTGTTTTAGCGTGAATAACGTTTTCTTATTATAAAAATTATTTTTCTTCTGAGAAACAGCAAATAATAGCATAAAAGCGGATAAATTACATATAATTTTTCTGTTTATATATTTATTTTTTATTATTATTTCAACATTAACTCTTTCTATAATTTACCGAAAATAAAGTGTTTTTTATATAAAAAAAAGTATATCTCTGTCTTAAATCTCGAATAATGGCAGAAAAACAGACAAATATGGTCTCAGGGGTCATGCACACGTCAACCCCCTTAACTCCCTGAAATATTAACCTATAATTTTCAAACTCGGTCAGAAATTAAGGTTTAATGAACCGAGGAATCATACCGAAGGAAATTTTTATAGGCTTAATAGGGGATCAACAAAGGACCAAAATACGTTTCGTTTACATTCCGGAAAAGGGTACTTAAAGCTAAATTTTCGCGAGAGCTTCGAGTGAAGCATGGCGTGGTTGGTAGAATGTTGCGGCCAAGTCGGCCTTGGAGATCCCGGGTTCGAAACCCAGCAGCGATTTGATATTTTTAATTTTTTTCATTGTTTATTTTATTTCATATTATTTTTTAAATTATTTTAGCGTGAACAACGTTTTCTTATTATAAAAATTATTATTTTTCTTCTGAGAAACAGCAAATAATAGCATAAAAGCGGATAAATTACGGGTAATTTTTTTGTTTACATATTTATTTTTTATTATTATTTCAACATTAACTCTTTCTATATTTTACCGATAATAAGTTGTTTTTTTGTATAAAAATAGGTATATCTCTGTCTTAAATCTCGAATAATGGCAGAAAAACAGACAAATATGGTCTCTGGGGTCATGCACACGTCACCCCCCTTAACTCCCTGAAATATTAACCTATAATTTTCAAACTCGGTCAGAAATTAAGGTTTAATGTACCGAGGAATCGTACCGAAGGAAATTTTGATAGGCTTAAGAGGGGACCAACAAAGGACCAAAATACGTTTTGTTTACATTCCGGAAAAGGGTACTTAAAGCTAAATTTTCGCGAGAGCTTCGTGTGAAGCGTGGCGTGGTTGGTAGAATGCTGCGGACAAGTCGGCCTTGGAGATCCCGGGCTCGAAACCCAGCAGCGATTTCAGATTTTTAATTTTTTTCATTGTTTATTTTGTTTCATATTATTTTTTAAATTTGTTATAGCGTGAATAACGTTTTCTTATTATAAAAATTATTATTTTTCTTCTGAGAAACAGCAAATAATAGCATAAAAGCGGTTAAATTACGGATAATTTTTTTGTTTATATATTTATTTTTTATTATTATTTCAACATTTACTCTTTCTATATTTTACCGAAAATAAGTTGTTTTTTATATAAAAATAGGTATATCTCTGTCTTAAATCTCGAATAATGGTAGAAAAACAGACAAATATGGTCTCTGGTGTCATGCACACGTAACCCCCCCTAACTCCCTGAAATATTAACCTATAATTTTCAAACTCGGTCAGAAATTAAGGTTTAATGTACCGAGGAATCGTACCGAAGGAAATTTTTATAGGCTTCATAGGGGACCAACAAAGGACCCAAATGCGTTTTGTTTACAATCCGGTAAAGGGTACTTAAGTCTAAATTTTCGCGAGAGCTTCGTGTGAAGCGCGGCGTGTTTGGTAGAATGCTGCGGACAAGTCGGCCATGGAGATCCCGGGCTCGAAACCCAGCAGCGATTTGAGATTTTTAATTTTTTTCATTGTTTATTTTATTTCATATTAATTTTTAAATTTGTTTTAGCGTGAATAACGTTTTCTTATTATAAAAATTATTATTTTTCTTCTGAGAAACAGCAAATAATAGCATAAAAGCGGATAAATTACATATAATTTTTCTGTTTATATATTTATTTTTTATTATTATTTCAACATTAACTCTTTCTATAATTTACCGAAAATAAAGTGTTTTTTATATAAAAAAAAGTATATCTCTGTCTTAAATCTCGAATAATGGCAGAAAAACAGACAAATGTGGTCTCAGGGGTCATGCACACGTCACCCCCCTTAACTCCCTGAAATATTAACCTATAATTTTCAAACTCGGTCAGAAATTAAGGTTTAATGAACCGAGGAATCATACCGAAGGAAATTTTAATAGGCTTAATAGGGGATCAACAAAGGACCAAAATACGTTTCGTTTACATTCCGGAAAAGGGTACTTAAAGCTAAATTTTCGCGAGAGTTTCGAGTGAAGCATGGCGTGGTTGGTAGAATGTTGCGGACAAGTCGGCCTTGGAGATCCCGGGTTCGAAACCCAGCAGCGATTTGATATTTTTAATTTTTTTCATTGTTTATTTTATTTCATATTATTTTTTTAATTATTTTAGCGTGAACAACGTTTTCTTATTATAAAAATTATTATTTTTCTTCTGAGAAACAGCAAATAATAGCATAAAAGCGGATAAATTACGGGTAATTTTTTTGTTTACATATTTATTTTTTATTATTATTTCAACATTAACTCTTTCTATATTTTACCGAAAATAAAGTGTTTTTATATAAAAAAAAAGTATATCTCTGTCTTAAATCTCGAATAATGGCAGAAAAACAGACAAATATGGTCTCAGGGGTCATGCACACGTCACCCCCATTAACTCCCTGAAATATTAACCTATAATTTTCAAACTCGGTCAGAAATTAAGGTTTAATGAACCGAGGAATCATACCGAAGGAAATATTTATAGGCTTAATAGGGGATCAACAAAGGACCAAAATACGTTTCGATTACATTCCGGAAAAGGGTACTTAAAGCTAAATTTTCGCGAGAGCTTCGAGTGAAGCATGGCGTGGTTGGTAGAATGTTGCGGACAAGTCGGCCTTGGAGATCCCGGTTTCGAAACCCAGCAGCTATTTGATACTTTTAATTTTTTTCATTGTTTATTTTATTTCATATTATTTTTTAAATTTGTTTTAGCGTGAACAACGTTTTCTTATTATAAAAATTATTATTTTTCTTCTGAGAAACAGCAAATAATAGCATAAAAGCGGATAAATTACGGATAATTTTTTTGTTTATATATTTATTTTTTATTATTATTTCAACATTTACTCTTTCTATATGTTTCCGAAAATAAGTTGTTTTTTATATAAAAATAGGTATATCTCTGTCTTAAATCTCGAATAATGGTAGAAAAAAGAGAAATATGGTCTCTGGGGTCATGCACACGTCACCCCCCTAACTCCCTGTAATATTAACCTATAATTTTCAAACTCGGTCAGAAATTAAGGTTTAATGTACCGAAGAATCGTACCAAAAGAAATTTTTATAGGCTTATTAGGGGACCAACAAAGGACCAAAATACGTTTTGTTTACATTCCGGAAAAGGGTACTTCAAGCTAAATTTTCGCAAGAGATTCGTGTGAAGCGTGGCGTGGTTTTTAGAACGCTGCGGAAAAGTCCGCCCAGGAGATCCTGGGTTCGAAACCCTGCCGCGATTAGAGAAATTTATATTTTTTCATTGTTTATTTTATTTTATATTATTTTTTATTGCGTTTTAGCGTGAAAAACGTTTTCTTATTATTAAAATTATTATTTTTCTTCTGAGAAACAGCAAATAATAGCATAAAAGCGGATATATTACGTATAATTTTTTTGTTTATATATTTCTTTATTTGTTATTATTTCAACATTAACTCTTTCTATATTTTACCGAAAATAAAGTGTTTTTTATATAAAAATAAGTATATCTCTGTCTTAAATCTCGAATAATGGCCGAAAAACAGACAAATATGGTCTCTGGGGTCATGCACTCGTCACCCCCCTTAATTCCCTTTAATATTAACCTATAATTTTCAAACTTGGTCAGAAATTAAGGTTTAATATACCGAAGAATCGTACCAAAGAAATTTTTATAGGCTTAACAGGGGACCAACAAAGGACAAAGATACGTTTTGTTTACTTTCCGGAAAAGGGTACTTAAATCTAAATTTTCGCGAGAGCTTCCTGTGAAGCGTGGCTTGGTTGGTAGAATGCTGCGGACAAGTCCGCCTTGGAGATCCTGGGTTCAAAACCCTGCGGCGATTTGAGATTTTAAAATTTTTTCAATGTTTATTTTATTTTATATTAATTTTTTAATGTGTTTTAGCATGAATAACGTTTTCCTATAATAAAAATTATTATTTTTCTTCTGAAAAACCGCAAATAATAGCACAAAAGCGGATAAATTACGGATAATTTTTTTTATTAATTTATTTATTTTTTATTATTATTTTGAGAGCAACTCTTTCTATACTTCACAGAAAATAAACTGTTTTTCATCTATAAATAAGTATCTCTCCGTCTCAAAACGCGAATAATGGCAGAAAAACAGGCAAATATTGTCTCTGGAGGCATGCACACGTCACCCCTCTTAACTCCCTTTATTATTAGCCTATAATTTTCTAACTCGGTCTGAAATAAGGTTCAATGTACCAAAGAATCGTACCAAAGGAAATTTTTATAGGCTCATTAGGGGACTAACAAAGGACCAAAATACGTTTTGTTTACTTGCCGGAAAAGGGCACTTAAAGCTAAATTTTCGCGTGAGATTCCTGTGAAGCGTGGCGAGGTTGTTAGAATGTTGCGGACAAGTCCGCTCTCGAGATCCTGGGTTCAAAACCCAATGGCGATTGGAGATTTTTTAATTTTTTTCATTGTTTATTTTATTTTAAATTATTTTTTTAATGTGCTTTAGCGTGACTAACGTTTTCTAATTGTAAAAATTATTAGTTTTCTCTTGAAAAACGGCAAGTAATAGCATAAAAGCGGATAAATTACGGATTATTTTTTTATTCAATTATTTATTTTTTATTATTATTTTAACAACAACTCTATCTATATTTTACCGGATATAAATTTTTTTTTATATATAAATAAGTATCTCTCTGTCTTAAAACGCGAATAATGGCAGAAAAACAGACAGATATGGTCTCTGGATACACGCACACGTCACCCCCCTTAACTCCCTTTAATATTAACCTATAAATTTCAAACTCGATCAGAAATTAAGGTTTAATGTACAGAAGAATCGTAATAAAGGAAATTTTTATAGGCTTCATAGGGGACCAACAAAGGACCCCAAAAGACAAGGAAATCTTGAATTTGGGAAAAATTAGCCTTCATGTTTGACTGTTTGATTCAACTCAAAAGCTATTGCATTACTCTGTGAGGAATACCACGTAAACCTTATATGGCTAACGTGATTGAAAGTATATCCGTCGATCCCTGGAGATGATTTATGTCAACACTGTGGATTTAACTCTTGAGCAGAATTCGAATCGACCACCCATCCCTGGGGTTCGTGACTCAGTAGATTCAGGAAGAAGAAAGATTTACTTCCTGAACAATCTCCGCTCTTTGAAATGTGTCTCAAACAACGCAAATTAAAATATTATTTTTAAAAATTATATTTTTTAAGTGAACTAAAAGGAAATAATTTTTGTCACACCTAAAACGTATGTATTGCTTTTCGCTTTCGAAGGAAGCGGGATTAAATCTCGATGCGCATTTATTTATTCAGTTATTTAATAAAATTGAAGCACAGCTAATTGTTCCTTTAAGTGGAGAAATTATTTTCCCCTTTTCTTCCCAAAGTAGGATTAATATAATACTTTCTAACAAAATAAAAGTATTTTCTATTTGCCTTTCAAAATAGATAAACGTAATTTTTTGTGACTATTTTAGATTTTTATAATTAACAGAGAGACTTAGAAACGTTAGAAATTAATTTAAGAATTATTGTTTCCTTGATCACTCTTCTTGATTTTTTTTTACGATAGTGATGGTAGCAATTAGTTAAATTAGTTTACATTTTTGCAGGTAAATTTCGTGACATAAAGAAATAAAAAAAGAAAGCAAGTATGTTTCAGAACTTACTTTTCTCGATCGCTGCTCTTTTTATATTTGTGGAAATCGTAAAATCTGATGATTCGGGCTCATTTACAGTTCCACCCGTGTACTATTGTAAGTATAAATTTTTATTTTAAAACTTATTTACGACAGAGTTTCAAAGTTTTCATAAAAACACATAATAATAATACAAACTTTCAAAGAATATAACATAACAGCAGCATCTTCTCATTATAAATTGGTTCTTATTGCGGATTTGAAACTGCACGTTATATAACCAGAGAATATTAATTTACGCTAATTTTACGTACACCAATAATTTTCATCGACACCAATAATTTCAATCGTATTCGAATAAGCACAGAAGCATAGAGCAGCTACTTTAATTAATTTAATGAGTTTAAAAAATTTGACTGGTTATTTTGAATTTTTGTTCATTTCATCAACTTAAAGATTACGATTAAATAGCTTATTCAGGGCCTTTTAAATGAAATGATTGTCTAGAGCAGAGGTTTCCATAAGGTTTCCTGCGGAACGCTGAGTTTCTTCATCAATGTCACATGGATTCCAAAAGTTAAGGGCTTCTTCTGCAAACCAGAAACTTTTGATTTATATCCAATAATTATTTGTTTAGTATTTCGATCATTTTTATAAAATTATTCAAGCAAATTGTTATCGAAAGGAATGGATATTATTCAAAATTTAATAGTATTATTAACCTGCGTATTTAACTTGAAGTAACGCCTAGACTATTATTCGTAAAACGATGGGGGGGGGGACATTTTAATTCTTTACATTGAATACTATCGACTTAGAGTTCCGCCAAAAGAGGATTGATCAAACTGTCGATCATTAGGATCCGCTAGACTACAAAACTTAATATTATCATAAAATTAGGATAGTTTTGCTATTAAAAATTTTATTTCATATTTGCAAGAACGGAAAGTTCAAAATGAGATAGCTGGTTCAGACGTACGTATGATGATATTTCCAGACTATGACTGCTATGCAGTTCTTCTCATTTTTGATGTGGCCTATTTTCACTTTAAGTTTGTCCCATGTATTGTCCCATATATATGAATATTGACTTTCGTGTATATAAAGAACACACACACACACACACATACATATATATATATATATATATATGAAATAATGATGATAAATCAAAGTGAAGATAAAACAAAGAAAAATTATAGACATATGAAAAAAGGGGGGAAATAATAAGTAAAAAATTAACAAACAACTGTTTAAAAAAAAATTATGAAATTTTATTTAAAAAAAACCGGAAGAAAAAAAAAGATATAATCTTTTCATCAGCCCACACAATTATATCCGCAAAACGATTATACCCCCCATTTTTCCTACGTCTATAATTTTTCTTTGTTTGATCTTCATTTTGAACTTATTTAATGAGTTCTGTTTACTTGCAGCTTAAGCGCAATAAATGAAACCTATTGTTTTTCTTAACTTTCTTCGTGTTTTCTTGTATTTATTATATATATATATATATATCATACTCAGAAGTATACAGAGGTGTAATACTCAGAGGTGAATATGTCATACATATATATATTCCTTTATTTCCTACAAATTTCCTATTTCCTAATCATATTTTGCGTTTGTCTCCACAGCTAACTGCTACTCAAAGGACTACGGAATATTTGTTGATGCAGGAAAACCATATCAAGTTCCTGGTAAATGTGAAGTAGTAATCTGTAACAAAAAGAATGGCAACGCTTTAACACAAAGGTAAGCATAATTTTAATTACTGCTTTGACAGATCTTACCATACCAAACACTAAATATTGTCTGTAAGGTCAAGAAATTATGCACATTTGCGAGTATTGAGTGCATCGGTTTCCCATCTTTTTCAGCTGAGAAACATTAAATAATCAAGACTCTTGCAGTGGAACCCTGACTTTATAAATAAACTTTATTAACAGCCGTGAATATGCTATTTTAAATAAACTACAATTTAATATAGAATGTGAAGAACACTGTGTGAAATTTCTCTTTAAAAAATGGTTAAATAACAATTTATTGACAGTTATTTTACCAAATTTAATCAAAATAGTCAAATAACCATTAATAAAATTGTACTCTAACCTGTTAAGTATGGGAAAAACTGTTTATTAACTGCTTTCACCTAATGCGGTCAAACAACCAGAATTTTATTTCACTATCTAGAACCGCCGTATGAAGCTACTTAGTTCTTTGCAAATGTCGAGCGGGCTTATCTGTCAATCTCATGACCGGCAGTACTGGAGTTCGAGTCTTAATGTTGGCACCACATTATTTTGCCATTACCTTCAACACATGACAAATTTCCAGTGTCCGCCCCTTTCCAATGCCCTTATGAACCTTACAAAAAGCAGAACTCAAGTAGAATAGTAATTTCCTTTAACGTTTTTGAAAAATGCTAGTTGTAAATGGTTGAAGAAACGTATAGTTTTGTATTTATGGTTTCATAACCATACTCTTTGTAAATAGTTTCAAAACCATAAAGAAAAAAAATGCTCTTTGCAGGAAACTTTACTGTAAATCGGATGGACAGACTGCTGCCAGTCATTTCACCATAATTTTAGAATGAAAATTTTTATTGGTTTATCAATGAGCATCAAAAATTAGTTTTCATGCCGCGCAGTTGAATTTTCAGGTTTGCAAAAGCTTCTAATTTTGATCTGATTTT